>NW_026056208.1:0-298834 GCF_023757985.1 Alternaria ethzedia | reverse complement strand
ATACCGGCCCCCCCCCCCCCCCCCCCGCGAATGTCGTGCTACACTACGGGCTCGTAGAACGCAAAAATGTTCTCCGCCGCCTCTTCGTTGATATCCTTGTTATTAGCATACTTTGTCTATATAACAACTTACAGAGTCTTCTTCCACCCGTTACGCAACGTTCCTGGTCCCTTCTTCGCACGCTTCAGTAAACTATGGCTCGTATGGCACGTCCGAAAAGGACAATCACACGTCCACTTCCCCAAGCTACACGCGCATTATGGACCGATTGTGCACATAGCACCCGACCAAGTCCTAGTGTGTGACGAAAACGCCATCAAAACCGTCTATGGAGCAGCGACGTCGTTCACGAAAGGAGATTGGTACCGCATAGCTGGCGCACCTGACAAGGGCCGGAAACCTGCTGAGGACATTCTCGATCTGCTGACGGAAACGAACATGGAGAAGTATCGCAGGCAAAGAAGAGCCATTGGGCCGGCCTATAGCATTGCGGGGTTAGAAAAGCATGAGGGATTACTTGATGCCTACATCGATCAGTTCGTTGGCAGGCTGAAAGAGTTTGGAGGAAAAGAGGTAGATCTTGCGGAATGGACTCATATATTCGCCTTGGAGTCTATGAGCCAGTTCACTCTTGGCAAGAGACCAGGATACACGGAGAAGGGCAGTGACGAAGGGAATGGAGATGCCAGCGATGCGTTATGGCAATGCTTCACTGTGATTGGCATCTTCCCAGGGTTCGTAAAGCTGATGCATGCGATTCCCAAAGTCGGCATGTTGCTGGTCCTACCCGCGTCGCTACTTTTGGGTGTCAGACTACCGAAGGTTTGGCCCGTCTTCAGCTTCTCTGCTCCGACCATCATGCAGAGGCTGAAAGCACTGGAAAGCACGAGAGATGTTAAGTTCCCTGGTGACCGTCCAGGTCTCTTCCATGACCAAGGGACAGATACGGAGACTATGGAGCAACACGTGGATGGCATTGAAGAGACGGATATGCTTGCTACTTTGATGCGCCTCCATCATGACAAAGAAGCGCGTTTCCCTCCTTCCTGGGTTCTTTCAATCGCACTTACCAACTTCGGTGCCGGACACGACACACTCATGTTTACACTCTCCTCGGTCATCTACCATACGTACAAATCGCCAGCCATTCTCGCCCGCCTACGCAAGGATATGGAAAGTCAAGGCATCTCAAAGAATACCAAATATTCCGAAATGATCAAGAAGGTACCATTGTTCCTCGCCATTATGAAAGAAAGCATGAGGATCTGGCCTACGCTCGGATGGTACATCCCTCACCTCGTGCCCGCTTCCGGGGCTACACTATGCGATACCTACCTTCCGCCTGGTACTACAGTCGGGACTAATCTCTGGGCTTCACACTTTGATCATGAGGTCTTTGCAAATCCAAATAAGTTTGAACCAGATAGATGGCTTCCTGGTGGTAGCGAGGACAAAATGAAGGAGATTGGCAGAATGGACAGTATGTGGATGGGATTCGGGGGTGGAGGTAGAAGCTGCCCTGGACAGCATCTCGCGAGGTTCTTCGTTGTCAAGACATTGGCTCGTTTGGTTATGGAATGCGATTTTGAGGTGACGGGAGAGCCGGAGATTGGCGGTTGGTTTCAGTGCACGATGAAGGGCGTTGGCATGATTGTCAAAGAGAATAAGATGTGATGATAGCAGTTTTATTGGCGGCTACTTCAAACTGGCGGACAAGCGGATGGGTCATCCAGAATTAGGGTCGAGGGCCTTGCAATGCCGTAAAGCAAGGAGTACACAATAGGAAGAAAGAAACAAAAATAGGAACCATGAGGCAATGTAGTCGTCTAACCTCGATTCTTCCCAACAACATCCTCAGCCAGATGCCACACCCGAGCGAGCACATCCTCCGCCACCTTGCTTTCTAGCCAAGAGCGCGCCTTTTGAACAACCAATTCCCAAGTCTCCTCCTCATCTTGCATCTTCTTCTCCAGAAACAGGACAACGATCGCAGTAGCTAGAAGCTGCTCGGAGTCTGGCTCGTTGATTTGAGCGTTAGATGACCTAGCGGCGTCGCGGTCGAGCTTCATCTCATCAAACGGAAGCTTATCGATGGCTTCCCATGACCCTCCAAAGGACTGCCGTGCGATGAGGCGCTGGAGGAGGGTGCCGGTCTCTTCCTGTACTTTCTGCCTTTGTGGTGGAGAGAAGGAGGGACCCATGGCCGACCGACTCGACCGTTTCGACGAACCAAACCGACCCCTTGATTCTGATACTTGCGCGGGAGATAACGTGCGCAGCGCTGGCGGTTGGCCAGGATGAGCCATGGGTGCTGCACTGGCTTTCTCGAAACATCCAAAGCCCATGTCTTCGTCTGAGCCGGCGTCATCCATTAGTGTAGTGCCAGCAGGTATCTTTCTAGCTCGGAAGTGCCCGCCTTGTCCGCCTCCGCCGCCTCGCCCGCCTCGCCCGCCGCCAGTACGGCCAAAGGGACCGCCGCCGTAGCCTCCACGGAACGTAGCGAAGGACCCAGACCTCGCCGACGCGGATGCAGGTCCACTGCCAAATCGTGTATCGCCACCATACGAAGTGGTAACCGGTGATCTGCATGCTTGGCTATATTCTAGGACCTCCCAGTCATCGTCATCCGCTAGATCACTCCGTTTGATTGTCGATTCCAGAGCTTTTTGGCGTTTCTCGGCGATTTCGGTCTCGTTGGACTCTACGGCTACAAATGAACAGTACTTGCCGCCGACCTGAAACTCCACTCCAAGACGAACAGCCTCGCGTCTCTGAAGCAACAGATACTGAGAGCTATAGTTTTTCCTGAGCAGGACGTCAGTATCTCCAACGGTAGCCTCGGATAGCCATCCATGACCCTCTTCGAGCTCCTGTGTTGCTCTACGGGCAGCAAGCTGATGAATCATCTCGTCGGCCTCTTTGCGCGCTTCGACCGGAATTTCGAGCTCCAACGGGCCTTGGGGTGAGGTGCCCTTGAGAACAACACTCTTTGGTTGCAAATGTGATGACTCTGGAGACATGAGGAGATAGACACAGGTGCGATTGAACGGGAAGAGCGCTGGTATCTCGTGAGGTGTCTGCAAAAGCGTGGGGCGCTTTAGCTCCGGTAGACCCGCGAAGATGTCCTTCGACTCGCCGTCCTTTGGATGCTCTTCCACCACGTCCGTATTATAGAGCGAGATGGGCTTCGCGTCGGCGTCTTGGGCTTTCGTTTGCTCCTCGTCGTTATCGTTATCCAGGTGAAGGTTAATACGAAGGTTGTCGGCCACAGACTCGACGCTATCATCTTCGTATTTGACTTCGAGACGGTAGTCCTGGATATGAGGGGTGAGTGCACCCTTCAGCATACGAACAATCTTGCTGTCAAGCTTTTCGTTATCTGCAACCATCTGAGCGAAGCCTCTTCCGGCTCTCGCGACGCCTTCAATGAGCGCACTAGACACACCTCCACCTATACCGATGGGGAAAACACGGACGTTGCCATTCTTCGTGTTCTTGGAGATGTAATCGAACAGCTGGTCTTGAGCCCAAATGTCGCCATCGGTAAGTAGCATGAGCTCGGTAGGAAGTTCGGTGTTACGAGCTTCGAAACAGGCCTTGACCGCATAGAGTGTCTCAGTCCCGCCAAAATCGGCCCCGAACGCTTCTACATGTCGAATAGCCTCCTCGAGTGTATCTTGGCCATACAACTGACTCTGTTTCCAAAGAAACGAGTGGCTGCTGCCGAATGAGCAGATGTTGAACATGCAGCCGATAGGGATCGACTTCAGGAAGACTTTGAGTGCCGACACCAGCGTGGGGATCTGATCACCCATGCTACCCGATCGATCCGCGATGAATATGATCTCGGGCTTTTGCGACTTGAGATTGAACTTTGGTACTAGCGTGGTCATCAATGCTCGCTGGTTGGGGAGCGTCGGGTGTGTCTCTAGGATCGCCTGAGGTACGCCGACGTCTTTTGCAACCACCTGTAAAACGAAGTCTTTGTCTAGGCCTGTGGTACCTAGGGAAAGCGTTGCTGAACCTTGCGAGAGCAAGGCGTCCTCATCGATGGTACTTGTTGAGAGCGACCCAAGCGTCACTTCGATGGGATGTGATGGCGAGATGACCTTCTTGATAGGAATACCGTCTGCCATCTTGACATCCACGGTAATGGAGATGCCCTTCGAATCAATCTCGGCTGATGTCTCTTGGAGCTTTCCGGGATAGGATCCATAACGGGGCGAGATGGAAGCAGGTATGGTAAGACGAATTCCATCGACTTCGGCATCGTGCTTGAGCTCTTGGATGTATTTGATGGACACATACACAGATGCGCCTCCTGGAATGTTGCTGATAGCAGTTGAGAAGACATCCGCCGCCTCATCTAGTTGTTCAAGCAGCGCTGCGGCCTCGCCTCTCTCCTTGGCCTTTTCGTAGGTCTTCTTGGCTTCGTTCTTCTCCTTGACTAGGCCGTAGATAGTACGCTCGCCGATCTGGCAGAAGAACTCGACAACGCTGACGCCATCGAACAGCGGAAAGGCATATCGGATCTCATCCAATGACTCGTTGGTCCGGTTCACGAAGGTCTGCATCAAGGTTGTGCGGGCGGCCGTGGAGATAATCGTCGTGTGGGCGTCGCCCTTGATCTGGGGGAGGTATGTTCGCTCCCGCGTTCCGGGATGGGAGATGTAACAACCGCACACGTGGCGCATCATTGCTGTTCTTGTTCTTGGTTTGATGAGTTGAAAGGTAAATTTGTTGGGGTATCTCAAGAAACAGCGCGCACGCTCCTGATATACTTGACCGGTCGGCTGCTGCCTGTTACAACCTTGGGTGGGGAAGTTCCTACCGCTGAAGTATGATAGGTCTCCAATGGTCGTGCCAAACTTCGAGCTCATGAGTCACAAACTGCGGGGGTCGTACCGTCGAAAGAGTCCGGATTATGGTGTTGAGAGCCCCGTAACTCGTTTGAAGCTGTTCCCATTG
The DNA here is from genome assembly GCF_023757985.1 of Alternaria ethzedia. Classification (NCBI taxonomy): domain Eukaryota; kingdom Fungi; phylum Ascomycota; class Dothideomycetes; order Pleosporales; family Pleosporaceae; genus Alternaria; species Alternaria ethzedia. The sequence goes on along the minus strand of NW_026056208.1, from coordinate 293,866 downwards.
ACGAGCCCTTCTCTTTTGGTAAGTACGTTACAGATAGTTCTTGTTTTGTTCGACCATTCGATATTTTCAAAGCTCGCAGAATGCGTCGCATCCCACAACCTGACAGCTACATGCCGCGTAACATCGTTGAGTTGTTAGTTTGTGCTGCGTTGTAGCCTCCACGGCTACCTGAACTAGGTAGTCAGGCATCCTAGATTCTGGGGGCGGCCCGGCGCAACCCTCAAGCAACGCGAGAGATGGCTGGAACAATGACTACTACATAGCGCGCGAAGATGAACACGGCCGCATTTTGTGATGTCGCGCGTGTAGATTGACGGAGGAGAAAGACGCCGAAGTGTCGCGTCGCCCGATTTCTCAGACACCAACTGTGTCATGACGTCAGGCATCATCGCACACTTTTGAAACCTCGCGTCTGGCCGCAATGATATATACGTCGCTCATGAATTTCCTGGTGATATCCTTCCAGCAACAATACCTCGCCAGCATAAACACGTAAGATGGAAATCCCTGGGTACGACGCGCTGGTGTATTACGCCACACCACCCAACAGCTACATCGGCACCACCATCTTCCTCTCCTACATCGTCGCAGCACTTTACGCGACCATTAAGATCAGCTACTCGCTCTACTCTCAGTACTCGGCCATATTCAACACTTCTAGCCCGTCAAAAAATGAGAAGCTCAATGCAGCAAAAGCGGCGCGAGCGCGCCACATCAAGATCTACGCGTTCCTCGCTTCGATCAGCTTCGCGATGTTGTCCTACCACATGCTCATGTTCCTGATCACGCACTATCTGGAATGGAGCGGAGATAAAAGCCGGAGCTTTAGTAATGTCAGTGCCGATCAGGTGAAGAGATGGATGCTGGAGTCGACTTTATTCCAAGATTTCGCGCAGGATCTGGTTAAAGATGCGCCGAACGCGGTGTGGACGCAGGCCGCGATTCTGGCGACGTGGTTTTGGAAAATCTATATGGCGCAGAAGGGTAAGTGATGTTTGATACACACGCGTGAGAGGGTATTAACGTATATATAGCGAGAACGCGCAGATACGACACGTCGATGGTGCGCACGTACATCTTGCTCGGCCAGATCCTACCCATTTCCTTTACAGTCTCGCTATTCCTGATCCAACTCCATCTTTCTTCACCGGATATTGCAGTCGCAACAGGAGCACCCAAACCCGATGTCACGACCAAACGTCGCAAGCCGATAGCAACGTTGCAAATCCCGAACATTCTTCTCAACGCCGCTCTACTCGCACTTCCAGCCCTACGATCCAACTCAGTCTTCAGCGGTCTACTTCTTGTTACTCGCGCCGTGTTGTTGCTTCCTCACTTTTCGGCTATGAGCTTGAGGGATGCAGATGTTGTTAAATGTATCACCGTGTCTGGTGGATTTGCGGTTGCAAATGCGGCGATGATGAGGAAGGACCTCACTCCTGGCAGCGTCGTGGGAGCATTAGTAAATGGCGGATACGCAGTGAAAGCTCTGGGATGGGATGCAGTATTGGGTCTAATAGTGTATGTTGTGTTGGGGTGGGGCGGAGGGGTCTGAATACACGACCGGTTGCCTTAAAGCTATTGATCAAGTGCCGCATTCATGCTAAAGAAATACCTGATATAGGCAAAGCCCTACACAGGTTTGTAGACTACATCAAGATTTAAAACATGCAAAGTAGGTGAGCTGAAGCTGATGTAGGCTCTACGGTGTTCAATTCCTTCCTACTTTGACGCGGAAAGGTGAATCATAGGTTCCCTGCTGCATTATGCGGTGCCATGTTCAACTTTGCTTGGCGCATCGTTACCCCTTCCTTTCCTGTACCAACCCACTCTCGCACCTTCTGATGCCAAATGCTGAACCAATGGTGCTGTAGCTTCCTCCAGAAGCGGGAGAACGTCATCGTATATGAAGTGGACGATGAATCCCACCTTCATTCCCTTGAGGTGTTTGAGATGACGAAGGTACCACAAGGGTTCAAGCTGCTTGGCGTATTGAGCTTGAGTCTTGGTGCCACAGTCGAATTTAAGCTCGATTTGGATGCGGCGTATATGCTCCTTCGGGTCGCAACTAGTGATGAGGACGTCGTAGTTCAGTGTAGACTTGAGCTCGTGCATCACTGCCACCCGAAGCAGTTTGGTGCGGTATAAAGTCTCTGCTAACTCGATTCGGTAGGTCTCGTCGACGTGTTCGTACACTGCGAAATGTGGAATCTCAACGCCTTTGATGGTAAATCTCCTGATACCGAGTTGCGTGGGGTTGCTGGTAAACTCTGCAAGATTCCAGGCCGTGGGATTATCGACCATGAGCACCTGATGCTGACGGTTGCTATCACGGCTCTCGAGGATGTACGTGTAGATGATATCGCGGAGTTCCCGAGGTAACTGGTGCACCATCTTCGAGGTGAGCTCCGAGCACCAGCCTGGGCTGGCGTCGTCACATACAAGTCTCAAGAACCTGTTGTATGTTAGTTCTCTTCCTTATGGATGTATTGACTTGTATCTTACGACTGGTAGTGGACTCCTTTTGGGTACATTCGACGTTCCACATCGTTGCGCGACTCGGTGGCTGGCATCTTTGCTTCTGGAGCTTTTGTACTAGTTCACGTCGTTAGGTCCAAATTCATGATGATACCAGCCGCTACAGTTTCTCCAAAACGGAGAAAATGTATGCATGACTGGGATCATCATCGGCGTTGCGCCGTGGAGTCGATATGCTGAGCATACATTTTGTGCTTGTCGAGTAGAAGTGTTCTGCTTGTTTAGTAGGCTCAATCTCCTTCGTCACGGCAATTGTCAGTAGTCAGAGGTTCTGGTTTGCGGCAAAGGTGGACAAAAGCTCAACGACCGTTTGTGTGACAAAAGTCGTCAAGGGGGGTCAGTGCGTACCGAGCTGGCAGCTGTTTGCATCGTCTAGGCAACTAAGTCTCGAGTCACGTGTCTCTTCCGCGACAACTGTCCAGAGCGATTCGGAGGAGGAGAGTGGGTGCCGTTTGTTGAGCACCATATAGAGCGGTCAACGTAATGGCTCAGACCGCCTTGTTGAGACGGAGTACTGCGCGACATATGTTTAACCACTTGAGGTAACTCTGCTCTTGGATAACAGACATTGCACGTATAGAGCGCTCCAATTCGTTACAATACTTCCTATCATGCGAGCAGTGACTTGAAAGCCTCGCTAATAGCCTTGAAGCCGTCAGGTTGTGACAGCGCCCAGTCACGCACCTTGTCAACACCCTCCAGATCCGACCACATATGATCACGCGAAGTAGTCCCATTCAGCACCACAACTCCCTGATCCATGACGAGGGCGTAAAGCGCGACTGGCAGACCGACATCTGCCGCCTGAGCCAACGCAGCGACCGGCTCGGATCTTATAAGAGAAGGATTGCCGGTTAGAGTCCAGAACGACTGATACGTAATGTTGTGTTCACGGCAAAACGCGCGTAACGGTACATCATACCGCGTCTGAGGGTAGAAGCGATTCTGAACGACCGACGGCTTTATTGTGGCGTTCTCGTGGATGGCTTGGAGAATTGGGAGTGTGACGTTCGAGATACCGAGGGATCGAATCTTGTCGGGCACATACGATTCCAGTAGCTTCCAGGCTTGTAGTGTTTGGTCAATAGTAGGAAGAGGAGAGTGCAGAAGTAGACAGTCAATGTATGAGGCATTTTCTGAGTCGTCATATCGCAGATTCTTCAGCGATGATGCGACGGATGTGTGTATTTGGGTGTCCAATGGTGACTCAGGATCGTAGGGCATGTTATTCAGATCTTGGCCGGCAGGCGTGGTATACTTTGTTTGTAACTGTGACGCATAAGCATCAACTACAATCGGTCTCCGTTGAACCTACATATAGCTGTTTGCGTTCAATTGTACCCTCAGCAAACGCCTCACGAAGCGCTTCACCGACCAAAGGTTCCTGGTAATGCCGTGGTTGTGCAGCTGTGTCGACGCGACGAAAGCCCTGGGCTAGAGCTTCCTTGACTAGCCTCTTTTTTGATCTTTCTTCCAAGCAGTACCGTAGATGAACGCATGCTTATCATCGTAAAGACGTGATGGTTCTTGGTTCGTCGAAGCAGATGCCATATTGCGCGTGGTCGACGATGGATGTATACGGCAGGGCTTCACGTAAGACGCGGAGAAAGGAGCAGTAAATTTACAAACAGATGATGGAGTCAGACGTCTGGAACTCATATCGCAAGCCCAACAAAAGATAGATGTGGTTAGCTCATACATCCACATCGGAAGTGACGATGCAAGGTACCACGACGCTGACTAAGCCAACGGTGACGCTTGCTATCTGACATGAGCCCCACCAATGTTCCGATCGGACCTCCATCATCCCGACCAGAAAGTGCTCGAAGTACCACGCTCAACACTCCCTCTCTTCCATATACTCACTTCCTGACCTCTATACTCCAATTCCAACCTAGATCGAACTTACAAATACAACAAACACCATGGTCCGACCAGACAAACCCCGCGACCCCATCGCCGGCCCCGAAACACCACAACCGCCCTTCCCCATAAAGCTCCGAGGTCCCGTAGTAAAAGGCTTCGGACGCGGAAGCAAAGAAGTACAAAGCCCGCAACCCTCCCAAACATCACCCCAAGCTAACGTCACCAGCTAGGCATCCCCACCGCCAACATCCCGCTCTCCGGCCTAAGCATAGGCGGCCACGACGAACTCGAATCCGGCATCTACTACGGCTGGTGCACCCTCGACACAACCACAATTGCCCAGTCCACAACCGCCTCCAGCGTCCCCAGCGCCACAGACGATACATCCGTCCCCTCCCAATCCTCATCCCACGCCGTCCTCGACCTCGAATACTCCTCAGAAACGCCCACGCCCTCCACAATCTACCCCACCGTCCTCTCCATCGGCTACAACCCGTACTACAAGAACAGCCAGCGCAGTATCGAAATCCACATCTTACACAGCTTCGAGAAGGACTTTTATGGCGCGCAGCTTAGTCTGATGATATTGGGGTTTATACGGCCGGAGTATGATTATGTGAGTAAGGAGGCGTTGGTGGAGGATATTAGGGAGGATATAAGGGTTGCGCAGAGGAGTTTGGCGAGGGAGGGGTATGAGGTTTGGAAGAGGGATGAGTGGTTGAAGGGTGGGGAGGATGTCAAGGTGAATTGGAATCAGGAGGGGCAGAAGGATGGGGTGGGGATTGCGCAGATGATTAATTAGGTGGTGATGGAGGGGGATGGAGAGAGGAGAAGGTCTCACGACGCGCATAACGAGGGATGTCATGAATGAACGGAACATTATTATCATATTGTTGTTCTAGCCGTGGGAAGCATTGGTATCGCGCCTTTGGTGGCAGCTCGTCTACTCCGTTTACGCCCTAATGTACGCCCTCGAACACCTGGAACAAATAACAAGAAGTAGCATACCAAGCACTACCTTCCATGATGCGCACGTCTCGTGAGACGACTCTGGTATCCATGCATATGCGCCAATATTCCAAGCAAACCAAAAACCATAAAAGCACTTTTTACTGCCGCCATGACATGATCGTAGAAACTCGAAGTCCATCATCCGTATTCAGGCAATCAGTCGTTGGGAATGCAACAAGAGCTGCGTTTTTGTTCATACTTATCCCACTCACTGTAGGCCTTTGTCAAGAACAGGCATGACCTAAACCTCATTAGCGCTTGACTCATCCATAACTTCAAGGTCCAACTTACACTCATACAAACAAGCACAGGCATATCAAACATATCGCGCTTGATATGCCACCAGATCATGCAATCAACCATACCATTCTTCGCGCCGAGCCGTTGCATGGCACTCTCGCCCTCCACCTTGACAAGCGGATCGACCTTGACATCAGCACCGGCATTCGCATTCTTCATTTCCTGGATGCGATCCATGTCTGCCTTGGTCTGGTATCTGAGCATGTTGACGCGTTGAGAAGCGTAGCCGTGGGGGTCCTGGTAGCACAGTTCGGAGAAGTGCTGGAGGAACTCGAGGGCGGATTTGGGATCCATGAGCTCGATGATGTTGACGCTTGGTGTGGTCTCGGAGTCTTGCGCGGTGAGATTGGGTGTGGTGTTTTGGGTTGAGCCCGTGTCGCTTTCGCTTGTGTCGCGGTTCGTGCCCGTGTTGACGTTGAGATTCGGCTCGTGGCCGAGGAGAACTTGATCTTTCCAGCCCGTGAGAATGGTAAACTCCTTGTTGATACCGACAATCTCGCCTGAGCGACGACAGATTAAGAATGGTGTACCGACTTCCGCAAAGTGATCTTGCAGTGTCATGACCTGACGCTGGAGACCCATTTCTTGATGGATCAAGTCGTCTCTGTTCAGCTCCTCCCGCACTTGTAGCAATACAGGTCGGTAGTTTTGAAGATACTGTTGTGCCTTAGCCACCCAAGGCCTTGAGTAGTTCTTGTCGATCAGCTGATAAAGCCTGTGATAGCCCTTGACGTAATCGTATGGCTTGGTAACCCCTTGGTATATGCTCTTGGTGTCCCGTTGTCGCTTGCGCACGCCATTAGAGTGTATCGGCTGGAGTGCCGTGGTCGAAGGTCTGTTTTCATGTTGTGATCGACTAACAGCTGGCGAACGCTGCGCATGCGTTCGGTTTGTGTTGGCGAAAAACGCTGCGGTCGCCAGTGGGTTGTCACCCTCGAAGGTAGACGCATCCGTAGAGGCTGGACTTGCTGTATGGCTAGCAGGCCCTTGGCCGATGACGAATGCGTGAGGACCGCTGAGGCTGTCGTTTCGAAGACTATGGTGATCGTGGCCAGCGGTGTTTGGCGTGTGAACGTGCATGCTTCCTTGCCGCGAATGAGCGTCTTGCCATTCGCCTGCTGGGAGTCCGTTCGCATTGTATGCCATAGCGGTTGCCGCGTTGTTCTGGTCCGCGTAAGTTGAGGGCATCTGTGCATTGTACATGTTCACAGCGCCGTTCATGTTCATCATTGCGTTATCGTGAGGTGTGTCCACTGCGCCTGATGACATATGACCAAGCATCCCAAATTCCAGCGCTCCGTAGTGGTTTCCGAAATTGAGGCTCGAGATGTCGAAATTGAACAATGCGGGGTCACTCGGGTCGAACAAAGGTCCAAACTGCTGCAATTGGCCCTGCTGATTTTGAGACATGGGGTTTGGTGCGTTTTGTACTGGGCCGTGGTGTGTCTGGTTGAACGGAGGTGATATTGGCGACTGCTGATTGCTGAAGGCGTGACCGTCTTGAGCCACAGGCATTTGTCCTGGTATCGAATTGGGCGGGTAGAATGCCGCTGGCTGGGCTTGATTGTACATGTTGCTCTGTGGAGAGACCGAGACCGGTTGTGTGTCGTGACTCGGTATCGGTGTTGGGCGGTTGCCGTTCATGTACGGGTAGTGGCCGCCCACGCCAGGCATGAGCGCTCCATCTGGCGCATCGTGGAGATACTTGGCCTTTTTGCGCACGCCGTCCATGCAATGATCTTGGAGACCGCGCTTGATGCAGCGATTGCATGGTCTCTCGTCGCCTAGAAGGTGTCAGTCCCGCCATTGAATGCAATGACTCACAATCAATACTCACCACATGTTAAATGGGCTCGCTGGCAGGCAAAGCACGCTCTCCGCGCCTTCTTCCTCCGCGGTCTTAGAGGGTCCTTTGCATTGGGCTTTCCATTGGTAGGCTTTTGGCTGGAGTCGCCGTCGCCAGACTGGCGGTCTGTAGTCTGTTCAGCAGCCATGTCGTCGTCCAAGTCGCTCCTGTACTCGGGCGAAGGAGAGGCATCTTGGGCGTCTGGGGTGGTCATGATATCCCCTCTACTGGCGCAGGCACTCGGCCAAGCACGGACGGTCGCTGCGGTGGACGGAGGCGCTGGGGAGAGAGCCTAGTGCTGCGTGTAGCCGTCAATGGTGATCTTGGGGTGTTCCCAGCAAAACGGTTCAGCCAATGTGTCTGGGGTGCACGGCTTGAGGCGTTCCAGCTGCGTGTTTTAGAGTGCGATCACGCGTGCGCTGGCTGCTTGAACGGGCGCTGCCGTGGCACTCTGACAGGTCCAATGACGAGCTATGCAGGGGGCCCAGAGAGTGAAGGGCTCTCAATCCGGCGGACAGGTATGGGACAGTGCTATTGTGGTACGGGGCCGGGGTCCATGTAATCGAGGGAGCATTCCAGGAGCACACAGAACCATGTTTGATAGCGAGATGCTACCGAGACGCGCTGCCCATGCTGCTGGGAGTCGAGTGTGGTTCTACAAGCGGTGCCGGGGTTCGTTCAGTGAGCCCGCGGGAGGTGAGAGCAGCAGCGTGGCAGTCACGGGTGCGGCGTCGCGTCGAGCGCGGAAGGCGCGACACGATAGGGCAGTGGGGTGATACAGCGCGTGCAGTCACGGTCAGCGCTGGGGCAGGTGCGATGGGCGATAGCGATGTCGATGGCGATGGGCGATGGGAGATGATCGTCTGGGGAGGCCGGCTACGAGTCGCGACGGAGCGCGCGGTCGAGGCGATGGAGGCGCTGCTGGGCTTGACGAGCGGCCAGGGCACTTGCAGCGCTGTGTGCAGTTGAGAGTGGGCTCGCGGCGTCGGGCGCTGGTCGTGTGCGGTATATTGGAGCTCGCTGCAAGATGCGCGCAGATGCGATTCCCCGCAATTGGCTGTTCGAGGTTTGCTGGAAGGTGCAGCCCACGCAGCTGCCTCGGTCCCTGTCGACCGGTAAGCCGCTTGCTTGGCCGGCCGCTAGCCCGCAGTCACGCACTTCTGCTTCACTATTTGACGTCGCTAGCCCTTCAGCCACTCTGGGGCTGCTGTCTGCCACATGATCGTCGTCAATACATAGGTGGATCGCGGTCAGTCCATCTTTGCAGATTGGGCACCCTGCTGCAGACGGCCCTGCCCAGTCACTCGCAATTCCCACCGCGACACCTCATGCCACACAGCGCATCCCCAAAAAGCAAGCAGCCGGCATGCCCAAAGTGCCTCAAACTCGGCTATGAGGCATGCATGCAGTGTGGGATGCGAGGCCTTGGCGTTGGTCCTGACTGGCGTATCCCCAGCCTATGGGCGCGCTCGTATCACCAACTATCATCACTCGCTACGCTTCGCGAGCGCTGTGTGCCCTCACTGTCTCCCTCACCGTGTCTCTGGCCTGCCGACCACGTTTCCTCGCACGCCGGTGCACCGCCCCCGGCAACGGTACCATCCGCAGCCGCTTTCGTCTCTTGTGCATCCGTTGTCCCTCGAGCTGGCGTGGCCGCCCTCGTGGCGCTCATGTTCCGTCGCACAAGGGCCCGGCCATCCTGCTTCATGTGGTCTCACGTGTGGGCGCAAATTCCTTGATTCAATAAAATTCTTTCGCATCAAACTGCCGTGTCACTCGCTATTATTAGTCCTCTTCCAGTCAAGTCTGCCACATGCCCTCGCGTCGCTTCCATGCCCACTATGCTGATGCATATCGACTGCCTCCCCTGAGCCGCTTGCCATATCGAAAGAACAAGATTGGAAATCTGCAACAATATACGTTAGTGGTTCCCACGACCATTCTCTTGGGTCTCTTACGGTGCCATGGCCAGCGCAAGGAACGCAAGTAGAGTAGTTGCCCACTGGTAGCCGAGATCTTTTCCAAATCAGTGACCGCTCTTTCATCATGGTGTGCCGTCCTAGGGACTTACTGTTGTACATCTGAACACCAAATAGTCTATGTCGTTAATTAGTAATGAAGTCTGCCCCAACGTTGGTGCTAGCTTACGGGAAAGCCGCAGCAAAGTACGACCGCGCGAAGCTGTTGGCCGCGAGAGCCGATGCAGCGTAGACAGGGTACTGTTCGGCGAGGTCACTATCTCTGTACCCAAGAGCCTGGTCCGACTTCGGTGCGTGGTGGGACTTACAGCTTCCACCAAGAATGTAAAGACCCCTGAATAGACCCAGATGACACTACGTCACGGAATACGATCAGTGAGCTGTTCATCGACGACACCTGAAGCGTCTGAAAGAAGAAAACCTACCCAAGGCCAAATACTGCTGAAAAGATAATTGGGACTGCAGTGTCATGGTCAGTTATTATTGCGACTGGACAATATGCACGATGATGTCGTACCTATCCAGTGAACCTGCGGAAGCCGGGATGTTAGCCATGGAATCTTCCATGCCAGTAGAATTCTAAACTTACTGAGGAGTATGTCGTCCACCCAAACCCTGCATACGTGTGATTAGAAGCTTGTTCGAGGCGAGGCCATGCAGCGGCTTACCAAAGAGTGCGATAGGGACGACCCAGGCCCCAACAATAGTCGAAGGGAGCCGAAACTCAGGTTCCGAACCTCCGGGCTCGCCTCCTTGCTCCTCGCGTTGCCGCACGAGCCTGCCGTATATCCTTCTCCAGAGAGGGTCCGTGGAGACACCCGCGAGCATGCCGACCAACAGGCCCAAGAATGCAAGTCCAACCTGCGAGATGCTGAAGCCATGGTTGTTGCCGAATACGAGAGGAAATGCGCCAAAGAAGAGGTACAGGATACCCAACAAGATTGCCGACAAGATGCAAAGACTCAAGCACTAGATCACAACAGTCAGTCCACCAATCACGGCCTCACTAAGCGCGGAGACCCACCATAGGCTCGAAGAAAAGAAGTTGAAACGGGCGGATGCATGACCACAGCACGGTTTTGGCGATAGATCTGTCCATCTTCTCAATGGGCGCTATCCACTCTGGGTTGCCGGTTTCTTTTCGCAGTCGAATCGCCTTTCGACGGAGCAAAACGGGGTGGTACGTCTCAGGCACGAAAAGAACGATTAGGCAAAGCTGCGAGGCTAGCATTAGTTCTGGTACACATGGTGTGCAGCACAACCTTACCTGAACTCCAGACCAGATGATGAGAACATAGAAACACCTGATTGCGTGTCAACACAAATCGCCGATTTCTCCGCAAGAGCTGATCGACGGCACGCTCGATACGAGTATCAGGGGTAGATGCTGCCAGCTCGGCCAACGCCATCGCAGCTGCAGGTGCAGTGTCGCAAGGTGGGGATAGTGGGCCTGGAATAAGCACTTACCATCTCCATGTAGTATTTTCCACGATGAAGCCTCCTATCAGAGGGCCAACCTCTGGCCCAACAAACGGGCTGGCTGTGTAGACCATCATAGGCGCAGACAGCTCCTACACTTACGTCAGATATAGACGGCTAGCGAGCATCGAATGTACTGACGTGTTTCCCGAACATGTCACCAACAGTCCCTCCAGCAACACTGAGGAAGGCTGAGCCAGCTAGGCCGTCCAAGAAGCGCGCAACCAACATCGTCTGGATGTTCTGTGCCACGGCGCATGGTATCATCCAGATGAGGAAGAATGTGAACGAGCAGATATAGATTGGCCTTCGACCGTAGAACTGGACCATGTTAGTCGATCACGGGTACGGCGAAGTGCCGTTAAATCCCGGCAGCTGTACGCACCTCCGAGAGTGGACTTAGAATCATCGGTCCTGCGCCGAGTCCCGCAACAAACATAGATAGACCAAGCGTGCACACTAGGCGCGAGGCCCCAAACTCAGGCTCCAGCTGACTATACGTCGACGTATATAGCGATGAGGTGCATGTCCTACATTTAGCAATCGTTAGTTTGTGCGCGTGCAACGGTTCGTATATGGAGTTGATGACGTACACGCATAGTGAACTACTGGCGCATATCAACACGATGAGCCATCTTCGTAGTTTGCCCATGCTCCGTGGATTCTCTGGGTCGGCGTCACCATCCCAGGTCACAAGGTACGGTTGCTCTGTTACAAGTCCGGGTCGGGAGTTGCTGGGGCCTTTGGCATTGGCTTCTGCGTCGAGGCATGTGTAGCCATCTCCTCCAGCTCTCGAGTGATGCGATCTGACTGTCTTCAGACTCCTTCCGTCTTGCGAACGTCTGCTCTGGCTGCATCCTCTTTCAGCTATTGCGTCATTCTGCTCCTTCGTTGGGGATTGCGTAGCTCCGCCGTGTCCAACATCTTTCTCTTCGTCGATGTCGGCAGCAGATACTCCTCTCTTCTCGTACTCGCTTGACGCGCTGTCTTCATGTTGTTCGCGTGCTGAGCCAAAGCTCGCTCTTTCCTTCGACTCCATTCTGATGAGTCTCGCCGTCGCTACGGGTGTTGGAATGAAACGCAAGGTCCGACGAGTACCAAAATCACCAACGGCACGCCAATCTTTCAGAAACTGCTCCACTCTAGAAACGACTAGTTGCCGCTCGGATATAACTCGCTAAGGTTCTCAAGAATCCCTGAAGACAAACCCTGGTTATGCGACGCGATGCAGGTCCAACAGGCGAAGGAATGAGGTGGAAAAACCGCGGCACGAAGGGATACTGTATACTAGAAGCAGACATCGCGCTTCTACTAAGCTTTCAAACCGCGCCGCGGCGATCGGCCCAAAGGCTCTGGAGCCACTCGTGCGCAGAGTGGGGTGGCGTCTTTCTGCCATAACGGCGCCAGTCTGTCTAGATTGCTGGGGTGCGTATGTGCGTCATCCGGCTAAGACATCTGCTAGGGTTCTGACATGAACATGTTGATCAGCATGCTGGTATGTAATGCGGATTTAACGCGCGAGTGCCGACGATGAGTCCCATGGCCTGGAGATACAACACCGTCGTCTTTCGTGAGCGGCCTTCCGACGGTACTTCCGACAGTGCTTCCGACGATGCGATTCATGTCTTCGCCCTTGAATTGCCGCGATCGGCGCAAGACCAGCCGATGCAAAAGACTAGCGGGCCGTAATTAGCAAAACCATCCGTTCGGAAAAGCATTTGCCCTGGTCCCTGGAAACTGCTATGTGGTCACGTCTTTCGACCTCACGTTGCCCATTTCAAACATTCGCGGAAGGTAACATACCGTATCTCCGTGTTGCATTCTGTTGCAGCCATCGATCGTGTTGGGGTTGTTGTGCAACTAGCTCGCAAGGGCGCACCTGCCCACCACGATTGCCACTAACTCCAATCCCCGAGACCACGAGGCATCTCGTTCTGGCTTTCAAAGCAGAACGCAACATATACGCTTTGTAACATTTTATCTGCTTATCTAGGTGTGGTGTTTTCAGTGTAGAGATGACATCAGATGTAAGCTTCTGACATACATATTCGGAATGCCGCAATAACGGCACCACGTGGGAAATGCACTAGGGGAGATGACGGGCGTTGGCAAGGAAAAAGAAAACATGAAGCCCTTCTTCCAGACGTTTCTAGGTAGCGCCTCGAGCGCGCAAATAATACCCGAGTACGCCGCCGATGGAATGGCTGATGTATGTCTCTCTGTATTTGTCGTGGATGCCGATGTGGTGGGAAAGGCGTTGCGCATTCGATACATGTGTAGTAGTCCGCCTCATTGATATCATGTAAGCCATCGAAGCTTGATCACTGATTCAATGCGCCCCATAGTGGCTCTTCTCATCAATCGGTCTCAGTACAGAATAGGTCTGCATTGAATGGAAAGCTGGAGATGACGAGTTGAGCGATGCGGCGGTGATGATTTGCTCGGGTTATTCGAATAGGAACTATGCGAATTAAAACTACATCCATACGTCATACTCATGATACACTGTCTCAAGGCTGGAGTTTTGAAGGGGATCTCGCGGTTTCTAGCTATACTTAAGAGGTTCAATGCTCGCAGCCCATGAGCTGGTTGTACATCCATGACATCAAGCAGATAGAGCAGTGTCTATTCATGCAAGTCTTGTTAGACGTTTCTCCTCATTATATTTCCTACTAACATGCATAACGTGCATTGAGTTTACCGACCGTGATTGTGATCATTCTTGTTCGATAGAATACTTGGTGCTCGTTCGAGTGATGCGCAGTCGAAATGTACACAGCGATGCACAATAGAAGACACTCCACAGCATGTAATCATACAAGCATAGTGTTAGCTAGACGATATCTCCAAAACGTTGCCTTCCACAAGAATGCGTGAAATCTAGAATGCGAATCATAGCTGGCAACTCATGCCTTTCCAAGCCATGCATCGTGACAATCAAACTCCACGATGCTGCCCTATTCCTGCCATACGACCATACTCCCCCTTCCCCATACCCCGAATCATGCCTTCATCGTGAACCACTCCTGCCACAAACCCTCAGTACCTTCTTCCCCAACGCGTGCCACTTGCCATCCGAACAGCCACCATGCCTCCCAAACGAGCAGCCGCCCTCAGTGCCATAGCAAGCGCATCTGAACACTGGCAAGAAGCCCGCCGTCTCATGGCCCCCTACAAAACCCCGTCCTCGCCCCCAACACCACCTTTTCTCCTTCATCCCACTTGCATTCGTTTTCGCCCTTTCCTTTCCTTTCCTTGCACAGTGCACCACGGTGACATGCTAACATGAGGGCTACTGAGGGTTATTGAGGGCTACTGAGGGATACCACCCGCTCCTTGGCCTTCGGGGTCCTTGGACCTTCGGGTACTCGGGCTTTCGGGGCCTGAAATAGGATATCTCCGCTACGATGCTCTTCCATAGCATACGTGGTCATCTGGGTCGGGAAGATCAAACAGCCCTTTGCCAGCGTGAGCCCAGAGTGTCTTCGGATGCATTGACGGTGTCTCTTCACTGTGTGACTCTGCTTGGGCAACATTTCTTGCATGTTTCAGATTAGTGCGAGAGCGCGAAATGGCAACTTTCTTCCTCCTCTTTGTGATGTTGTGATATGGTGACGTGAATACAACCCCTTGCCTTTGCCTTTGCCTTTGCCTTTGCCTTTGCCTTTGCCTTTGCCTTTGCATTTGCCTTTGCCTTTGCCTTTGCCTTTGCTGCTGATTCGGGGTCTGCAGATGTTGTGTGTTCGTGACTGACGATTCTGTTGGTTGGTTTATCGCTCCTGAAGGCAACGATGACGCATGCGGTACGTATGGCCGCCGCCGCCAAGGCGACCTCGGGATGCAACAAGAAGGTGAGCATAATGAATATGGATTGGATGCTAAGATTTCGGCTCGTAATCAGTCTTCAACAATGAGTATGACATAGCCCATTGGGACTGCGCAGTATGTAGATGTAAATGCTGTATATGGCGGACCATTTGACTGGGTCGTCGCTTGCGCCATCGCAATACCAATTGAAGGAGTGGATTGCAACCATGATAGAGTACCACGGTCCATATTACAAATACGATGCATTTGAGCGTTCATACCATGGTCGTACCGCCCCACACCCAGCGTTCAGGAATATAAAAAGCCCTTGCATCCCCGCCTTCACCTTTTCTCCATGCGCAAAACTGTTTTCCTATCAAATGGAGATATCCTATCATTCGATAGCAGAGTGTCGAAAGTCTCTTCCTGGGCACCTCTGTCAAACCCCCATATGCCTGAGCAGCCACAGCCACCAAGAAACACACTACTCAAAGCCCCTTTCTTACTTGGTTAGAATGCGTGGTTCTGGATAAGTGTCCTTGATGGACTCGAACTCAACAGGCCGACAGTTCATCGGAGGCGGTGATGATAACGACAGATGGACAGGAATATCTCTAAGGAGGGAATCCACACGTCCGAAACTGAAAATATCTGAGCCTCAAAACTAAAATGGTTGGGAAGTTGGGAGAGTGATGGGCGGGTGGGGTTCCATGGTGGGAGCGGCGAAGCTGGGGATGGGTGGGATTTGGGTTGCGGGTTGCTGCATACATGCTGTTGAATGTTGATAAATTAATATGGTATAATACAATGTATACCTGAACCTTAAAAAAGTTTTTTGAATAATGTTCCTGCAGAGTGCGATACGAAATGTAGTAGTCACTCACAAGAAGTGGCATAGCAAGGAAAACAGTTCATTTGATCCAATCTCGTTATGACCACCGCGTCCAGCGCGTATATCCTAGTAATAAGGACCCGGAGTAGGTTCCCAGTAATGGCTATCTAAACATTCTTCATGACCGCACGCCTCGTAGCCATGTGTCATGATCCGATTGAAGGTGCCGCGGCGCTGGAAGCAGTGTCTGCACAGCGCGTTCCTCTTCCAGTCGTCGCCATGGGGGTTCTTGTATATGGAGATGTCGTGCCGGAGTTCGTCGCTCGTGTCCATCAAGTGTAGTGGTCTTAGGTAGCTGGGGGTCTCAGGGGGTTCAGGGGACCCTGACGTATACCTTCGCGTGTCGTGTCGTTCAGGTGTTCCTGACCGAGGTATTGTAGGCGCCAGGGTTCGTTTTGGTGAGTCGCTCCGCAGCTTTTTGGTCTGATGTTGTCGCCGGGATGTCTCTTGGCTTCTCCCTCGCTTGCGTGCTTCGCAATGTCAGCGCCTGGGTATGGTCAAAAATTTGGATGTACGTACGACACGTGACCCAGGAACTCTGATCTGAAGGCACAGTTGAGTCCGTCAGCGCTGAGCTCGGAACCGTCGTCTCAGTTGAAGCTGAAGTCACTGCCGAAGTCGGAGGCTCAGCAGGTGAAGGCATGGACGATATATCAGAGTCGCAGAAGAGAAGTGGCGACTTGGAGGGGTCGATATCCTCCCCAGTGGCATCTGGCTGAGTTATGAAGCGCGAAAGTGGGATCTGTAGGCTCCTGAGTGTTGGTCGGGGCGGTCGGGGCGTATTCTTTGTAGGGCCATCTTGTGACCTGATTTCGTCGAGGAGCAGGCGTAGGAAGGATGTCGACGGCGCGGCACCGCTTGGGGACTTGGAGGTGGGCCGTAGGATGGGTGTAGGCATCTTGATGCTCACAGATTGTGATAGGCGATGCAGCTGGTAATGGAGCTAATGGTAGCGCAATAAGATTGGGACGGGACTGGATGATGTGAGGTGAGGGAGATGCATGGCGGAGGAATTGAAGTTCTTGAGTTGATGTCGTGCGTGGGGAAGGTGTCAAGGAAACAACAGAAGAGGCAGCTACGATGCCGTCACATGCGACTGCCCCGTACAGCGCTGGAGGCTTCCATTGGATGCACGTGTCAGCGAGAGAGAAACTACGTCGGGTCTAGACAGCAAACGGGTCATGATGAAGTGAGATTCGCTACGAGATGCCACATAGCTCTCACCTGATATGGTATACTACAAGCCTCGTCTATCATGCAGAGGCCGTTCCGTTGCGCCTGTTCATATCGTGCATTGGTCGTGTTGCTCATGTCTCGGACATCTCAGTGTCCTCAGCCTTGGCCAGGCCGTGCTCCTTTAGCAGAGCATCGATCTCGTCCGCTCCCCACAGGTGGTGGTAGATCTTGCCCTCCTTTGTCCTTCCTACTGTCGCAAATTCAACTATGCATTGTTAGTACTCTCCCGGAATAGTAGTGAGATGATGAACGTACTCTTCTCGCTGCTCAGCTTAGTCGAGTCCATGGTCTTGCTGAGCACCTTGACTGCAAGCCCGCACGCTTCCTTCAGATCGCACTCCTCCTTGTAGTCCTGCTTCAACAAGCTCTGCGCAGAGGCGTTGTTCGCGCCGACACTGGTCGCCTTCCAGCCGCCGTAGTTGCCACTGGGGTTACTCTGGTAGAGCTGGAACTGGCGCTGGGGGTCCCATCCTGCGTAGATGAATGACACACCGAACGGTCGGAGACCTCCGTGCTGCGTGTAACCCTGCTTGAGATCGCATAAGCGGCGGACAAGCTGCTCGCAGGGAATGTCTTCGTTGTAGGTGAGGAGGTAGCGTTGGGCGTTTTGGCGGGCGTAGTTGATGAGGATGTTGGCGTCGGCGGTCATTCCTGCTACAGCGCAGATCATGTTACTGAAGGACATTAGTCATGGTGTGAAGATGTTGACGGTCCACGCACTCGTTCAAGATGTACAGCTTCTCGGCCGATGTGTCTTGTTCCAACAACTTGCTGGTGACCTTCCTCTCTGCGGCGAGCACGATGCCATCCTGGGCCAAGATGCCTAGCGCGGTTCCGGCGTGCGAGATGGCTTCGAGGGCATATTCGACTTGGTAGAGGCGACCTTCGGGGGAGAAGATGGTCGTCTACGCACTGTTAGCAGTGTCCTGGCCGTGGTTGCGGGTATATCGTACCCTGGAGTCGTATCTCCGTGACATGATGGCGGTCTACTCTGGCGGTCTGGGTGGTATTGGGGGTGTAGACAGCAGTGGGCGAGGGAGAAGGCGGCGGGGAAGTCGGGGCGTGGGCTGGTGTTGATGGAAGCTCCAGGCACAAGCTCCTACGCAGCGCGTCGGCGATTCAGGCTGCTTGGCGCCGACCACTTTTTGGAGCGCGCGCTGCAACACCAACTTTCCCATCCCCAAGTCTTTTCGCAAGACTTGAATAGCTTCAATTCCTAGATGCAACACGACACACCCATGTCGGATATACCAGTGCGACCGCCTGCACCAGCTGCACCGCTTCCTCCAGGCTGGACAGAGCACAAGGCGCCCTCAGGTAGCTATAGCTCCTACTTGCGTCATATGCCTCCGCTAACATTACAGGCCACTCGTACTACTACAATGCCGAATTAAATAAGTCGACGTATACGCGACCCGTTGCAGAGATCCCGCAATACCATAATCCAACGCCGCCACCTGCACCCGCACCCTACCACGCGCCTTCGAATTACGGCCTTGGCCACGATAGTCAGACAGCGCAAACTGCCTCTCATCCTCAGCCTTCAATCAACGACTTCATCTTCGCGAGCGCGCCGAAGCAATTCCCCAAACATGGCGGGGCGCATCAACAAGCAAGAGGTGGGCATCGTGAAGGGATGCGCGGAGGGCAGAACAGCTTCAACGACCGAAGAAGAGACCGCGATGATCGGCCAAAGCATCGCCAGGACATACCAAACTGCGCGCCTTGGGTTCTGGTCAAGACAAAGTTCGGACGACGTTTTGTGTGGAACAAGGATACGAATGAAAGTTTCTGGAAGTTCCCGCCAAACGTCATGACTGCCGTCGTCGAGTTCGACAGGAAGGAGCGCGAAAGGAAGGAACGCAGGGAACGGGGCGAGCCAAGCGACGTGGAAGAGGAGAACGATGCTATGGCTGAGATTGAGGCGGAGCTTGCAGAAGCGGAAGAGGAGGTGGAAATAGTCGAAGTGGACGGTGAGGAGGGTATGGAGAACGATGAGGAGTATGAAGAGGTGGAAGTCACGGACGATGAGGGCGAGGCGTCAGGGCATGCACAGAAACGACAGCGCACCGAAGAGCCATCTGGAGACCCACAACCCGAGGAAGATGACGATCTTGCATGGCAACTGGCACAAATGGAGGAGATGGAGATGGACCAGGGCTACGACGATCAATTCGACGAGGAGGAGCCTGCTTTGTCCGAAGAAGACTGCAAAGCGCTGTTCAAGGAGCTCCTCGAAGACACGAAAGTCAGCCCATTCGCACCCTGGGACAAGATTATAGAGGACGGTGTGTTATTTGACGACGACCGATACAAGGCTCTACCGAACATGGCAGCGCGTAAAGAATGCTTCAACGAATGGTCGCGTGACAAAGCCCAGTTTCTCAAGGAAGAGAAAGCCCGGCAAGCGAAACGAGACCCACGGATACCGTACTTGGCCTTCCTCGACAAATATGCAACACCGAAGCTCTACTGGCCAGAGTTTCGCCGGAAATACAAGAAAGAATCTGAGCTCAAGGATACCAAGCTCCCAGACAAAGACAAGGAGAAATTATACCGCGACCACATCAAGCGTCTGGCCATGCGATCATCCGACCTGAAATCCGATCTGTCTGCACTCTTACGTGCTCAGCCTCTCGCTCTGCTCAACCGCTCCACAACCATCGATACCCTACCCTCCGCCGTACTAAGCGATCTCTGCTACATATCCCTCCCACCATCAACGCGCGAAGGCCTCATCAACACATACATCTCCACGCTGCCACCCGCACCTGAAGGCGTCGTCTACTCCGCCGAAGAAGAAGCAGAACGCGCGAAGAAGTGGGCCGAGCGCGAACGGCGCGAGAAAGCGCTTGCAGACCGTGAGAGGCGTGTTCGTGAGGAGAAGAGAAAGCAAGAGCGCGATCTAGCCTATGGGAAAGGCAGGTTACGCGAGGAAGAAGCGGAGATTGAGCGAGCGATGAATGTAGGGAAGGAGGGCTTGAAGAGTTATCTGAAAGAGTAGATACCCATGCACGTAATACATACGCTGAGATCCAACTTACATTGATGTTATTCAGATAAGACTTGCCTATCGGGGTTTCTCATAGCTTGGTTCTGCAGTACTGTACCACTGGTACGCCTTATAATCCCCCTCTTCATCATACGTCCCTGTAAGTCTCATCCCCACATGCTCACCCACGCCCACGCACATCGCCCAGCGCCTATAAATAACCCCCACCTCTCCTCCCCTTCTCTTCTCTTCCCCAGCTACTCTTCCCATCACCCCAGACCCAACATACAACTCGTAAGAGATGTATGCAACTGATAATCGGACTCTTCCTAGCCCTTGTCCCTCCTACAAGAGTAGTCCCGGAAAGCGTTCAATGCGACATAACCCCTACTGGTGGTTTAGTCGTCTTCAATACTTGACGGGATATGAAAGAATCTGGTGGAGCACGCTTCTGTCGAGGTTACTTCATCAGATTCTTCGGTCTGGGCGTGAGCGAGGCGGTGATGAAAAGGACAATGAACAAATCATCCTGATCAGTTACTGATTCAGAGTAGGTAACGGTTGTTCTATGTATATTTCTGAGCCTCAGGTTGGAGTTAGGGGTGATGTCGGTGCTGGTGGTGGCACGATGGTTGTTTGATCGTTAGTATGTTTGTAGTTCAATGGAAGACTTGCAAAATTGTCCGAGAAAGTTATTTGGATGTTCGCTTTTGAGTTTCAAGATACACTATCACTCAGTACTTTCGCTTTTCTATGAGAGCGTGTCACTTGGGACTGGCGACGTTAATCCCGTCATTCTATTCATCAGAAATGTCGGTCTTGGTGTCGGGGCTGAGTGGAGTGAGTGGGGACGGCAGAGATCGGGTGAGATGAGATGAGACGAGATGCAGGTGGGACCTGAGTGGAGGTTGCATGTATCCACGGCGATACTTTGTCTTGGCCTAAGCTCGTGTTTACGACATGTATCTCGCTTTCGTGAGTTAGTCTTAGTGTTCTCGTTCTCGCGTTCTACGGCATCACTGCTTACCGCGATGGGAAGGTTATCTTGAATCCTATCGATCACAGCCTCTCGTTCTGTTTCTCATTCTCATTCGGAGTCACAGTTCCAATCAAAGTTCTCGCTTTCGGATCGTTCCCACGTCTCCACCGTCCTCATACCCAAACCTTCCTTGGCGATATCAACCCAACATCCAAGATCGCTCGATCGCCGGAGGGGACAATAACTCTCTATCACTAATCTCGTCTTCCCAATTGCCCAACTCTAGTAATTTCACGCTCACCCATCGATTCCGGCATCGGATTCGCATCCTTCGCCGTGGGATAACCCCTGTATTCACCGACACGTTACCTCCAAGAAAAATAAGTAATCATCCGAAATCCCACGCCATAGCCTCATTCTCCATACCTTAACCTACTGTGCCTACCCTCTAAACCTCCCCAAATAAGTAATCCATCGATCACAGCACCGCATTCGCATTCCCTTCCGCCAAAAACCCTATCTTCGTATCCGGAGTCGAGATAAAGGAAGGAGTAGCGTACCAGTGCGTTGGTTTGTTCGCGAGTCTCGTGTGGTAGGAGCGGGTATCTTACAAGGAACCGTGCCCAGGCTCGCTTTCGCTTTGGCTCCCGATTACTGATTACATGAGGACTACGCTAAGGGAAGGTGCCGCGCAACATCGGTGTGTGCGGTTGTTCGCGGTCGGTGGTTTTGCTTTAGCTGCGTTGTTTCTTGTGCGAAATGACTGCATGCGGTAGTTTTTGGAAGAGTGTTGATGATAGTCTCGCGTTCGCGTTGGGGGGTTCTGCTCGAGCAGTGCGTATGAGGGTGCTAGTGGGTGTAGTGTAGGTTGGAATAACGGCTCATGACGATGACGCGAGGGCCTTGAATCTCGGTCTCGTTCTTATTCTCTTTCTCATTCTGTTTCTGTCATGTGCTGGGAGTCTAACTCGGTTCATCGTATTGCTCTCGACCCTTGCGCAGATGATGAGGCCTTCCCTAGACATCTCCAAGAAGATGGAGACGTGGAGACGTGGATACGTGGATACTTGGATCCGCAGGCACTCGAGCTGAGCGCTCCAGAGTCGAGCGGCGTCGAAGGAGTCTAGATGCAATATTGATCTTCCGCTATTCGCGTCTTGATCCGCTTCCCTGCATGCGAAGTGCAAAG
This sequence comes from Alternaria ethzedia, assembly GCF_023757985.1. Taxonomy (NCBI): domain Eukaryota; kingdom Fungi; phylum Ascomycota; class Dothideomycetes; order Pleosporales; family Pleosporaceae; genus Alternaria; species Alternaria ethzedia. Next base: position 271,752 of record NW_026056208.1, on the reverse strand, counting down.
TACGATGCGTAAACTGTATGGTGCTGCGTTGGCATCGCACATGTCAACATACGCCTGCCGGTCACTCTCCCGTGCGTGGGACACCGGCGAGACGCTTGCGAGCCAATCGCAATTCTGGCGCTAGAACGGCTGTCCCCGTTAGGCAACTACTCAGAGACCATCGATCGCGGCAGAAAGGGCACTGCGGGGCTCCCAGCCCTGTGGAACCAATTGCAACGTCGCCGGCAGGGATAGGCACCGCATGCGGTAATTCGCGCGAGCGGTCGTAGATCACGGCAGTCTTGGCAGATAGGGCAGTGTGGAGCCGCTACTGGCCCTATAGGGCCAATCGCAAGTGCGAGGCAGGGCTGGCGACCCCGTTGGGAAGGTTTGCAAAAACTGTCGATTCCACCCACAGGAAGGGCACTGGCCCTGTGGAGCCAATGGCGGCCGCCAGACAGGGCTGGGTTACTCGGATAGGTATGTTTGTGAGGGAGCTGTTGATCGCGGTGGCCGCGAGTGAAGTAAGGGCCACGAGGTGACGACCCGAGACCTCGGGTCTAGGTTGCCTCTCGTTTGTACTTCTTCTGTGAACCTTGGAAGTATTGGTCTCACCGTGCAATGTTCTGAACCAGCGAGCTGCAGTCGAAAAGATACTTCATGTAGAAAGTTCACGGTTGGCCATCGATTGCAGACAGATGCCCGCACCAAGTTCTTTATGCACTGCATCACTTCCGGTCTTCCGTACCTCCCTGTTCCTCCTTGTCCGCTTCAGAACTTCGAGCTGCAGCTGCGAAGATACCTCATCTGGAAAGTTTATGACTTGCCATTGATTACAGCGTGACACTATGCATGTCCAGGTCGGCGTGCTTGCATGAGTACGACAAGTCTTCTCAACTGCTGTGCCCTCCTAGTACCACCTTGCCCGCTCCAGACCAGCAAGCCGCAGATGAGAAACTACTGTATCTAGTAAGTTCTCAGTTGACTGTTGATTCCCAGGGTGTGACACCGCGTTTTCCCCCTCTGTTTATGCTCCTCCCTCAACACATCCAACATACCGTTTCGAGCAACATCGTAGCCGCGTGTCGATGCCTGCGTTCCACACCTGGGCACCACCTGGGCACGGAACATCGCAGGATGTCACTAACACGACATGTGCAATTGTCACTACCCCGCCAATTCTACTCAACACAGCAATTTCCAAATGAAGTGTTGATCGTAGGTCCTGCAGTTCGTCCACGTCAATTGTCACGCAACAGTTACACAGCGTCTGTCCTTCCCGCCCCTACCCCGCCAATTCTACTACATTCAGTAACTTCCAAGTAAACTGTTGATCGTAGGTCCTCCTGCGAGCCATGCACAGCCGGCATATTCAGGCATCAATCTAACTACCTAGTCAAAGCAACAGTCACACAGCATACATGCGCGCACCTCCGTTGCACCACACGTTACACCCCGTGCCAACACACTCAATATACCGGAAGCAGTAAGTTGAGGCAAAGGTATGGATCTATGGATGTGGCATGGACACAACCCGCATATGCGCCATTCCGGTGCCAAGAAGCTCAACGCACTGTATCGAGTAGGTTGAGGGAAGAGTGTAGATTGCAGTTGCATATAAAGACATCGGGGATGCGGAAATGCACCTTATCCACCCTTCTGCATGCCGCGTCATGGTCACGAAGAGGGGTGATTTGCGCATTCCTGTGTACCCAGGTAGGTATGCATAATACCTGTGTGTGTGGGAGTCTGCCTGCAGATATGCCGGTGAACGGGGCAAGGACTAAGGTTCGTCACCGATGAGAGAAAGTTGGACAAGGGTAGACGAAGGAGGGGTTGTTGCATTACTAGATATAGTAAGAAAAGTCGAAAAGGCCAGAAAACCGTGGATTACAGCGAACTGTCAATCTCGCTTACCGCATGGCCTCAAGAGATCACCTGGGGAGAAAAGGCTTAGCTGGAGGCCTGACACTGCATAGCATGCACTACCACCATCAGCTAGCCAGGTTACACAAAGCAGTGGGAGGAGCCATCATTATGAACGAAACAGTATGTGTATTTTGGAACAGAAAGAAGCAATGAGCGTACACGTAAGCAATGAGGTAAATGGATGGCAGAAACCGTCTCTGCCTCAGCATGGGACAAACAGGGTACACCACATGTGGGTATCAAATACAAGAGAAAGAGAGCGCCGCCCACACTTCCGCATCCCGGCCTCGCCCTGCCTTGCTACAAGAAACCCTGTACATCCATCCAAGCGCCTCAAAACACCGAACCTAAAAAACCCCGCTCCTCTTCTCGAATTCAGCGCTTTTGAATGCGCAAAGAGGCCAGCGCACCTGAGACCCTTACCTACGGGGCTCCAGATGGCTGTGCCTGCTGTTGGCCATTCGACTCGGTCTTTGAGCGGAGGTGGTTCGTAAGCACTGTGATGTTGTCGCGTGCTTCCGGTACCGTTTCGACGATATGCCTCAGGTTGATCATCTGCAGTTCCGAGACTACAGAGTTTTGGGACAAACTAGATCCCAAGATCGTAACAATGACTGGCGCATCGATGTATGGACCGAGAATCTCAAGTGCCTTGGGGATCTGGTGATGCGGCGGGCCGTTGACGGGTGGCGTGGGTTGTTGGACCGGGACCATGTTTGCAGGCGGTGCGGCGAACGGGTTGCCGTACTGGCCGCCTGGTGGGTAGGCAGCACTGACAGGCGAGAACTGAGGTGCGTGAGGGTTGCTAAGCGGCGATGGGCCGTTGTTGAGAACAGGCGGGGCGACTTGACCAGTTGCAATCTCTTGTTCTGGGTATCGCTCGAAGTGTTGGGTAGGTGGAAGCTGAGGCTTGATCTCGGGAAGCTTAGCGACCATGGCTAGGATCAACATATGTTCCTTGCGAGGGGTCTCGATTGTGCAGTACTCGAGCATGTCGATGAAAGGAGGGAGGTTGCTGCCGCCCTCCTCAATAGGAATGACGTAGAGGTCGCGCAGGATGTCGTTATCTTCGACAGGTACTACTCCCCATCTGCCGCGTGAGTGGAAGTACTCATACAGATGGTCCATGATGGTGCGTCCATCCGTTGTAACAGGACTGACGGCCAGGATGGAAACTTCATGGCTTTCGGTGTGGCCAATGTTCTGGATGTAGTCGTTTCCTTTTGCGCTTTCGATGCGCCCTTGGATCGCCACGGTGTTGGTCAGCAGCTTCTCCCAGGGCACGATCTGACCGAAGTCACCACCAGCGACGAATCGAGCGACCGCATCGAAAGGCTCCATTGACTGCATGTTGATGGAGCCCTGCCAGCAAACAGTCGGGTCCGAGGAGTATCCTGACATCTCAACATCATTGTCTTCGTCTTTGAGCAAACGGTCGACGTCGGCGTCATCAACTGCAGCCGGAGGCTTGTCTTGCATGTGCATTGAGCTTTGGCGACGCTGGAGGAAGGCCTGCTGATCATGCTGTGGCGATCGAACTTTGTCAAAGACGGAGTTGATGTCGAAGTTGGCCGATGCTCGTCGTGCGTGCTCAGACTGGGCGGTGTCAATCTCTGTAGGTCTTCGTGATGCACCAGCGGGACTCTCCGGAGGGCGTGTTCCGGATGGTGACTGCATCGCAGTGTCCTCGGTGATGCTCTCTCGTTCGCGGAGTGTGGGCTGCTTAAAGTCGTCATGGTCGTTCTCGAAGTTGTCTTCGCCGACAATCTCCTCGCCCTTGTGTGTCTTGCGTAGTCGCGGCCCGGCCTCCTCGGTTAAGATCATCTGCTTCTCGGCCGCTTCGCGCATGGCTGCGTATTCACGTTGCTTGTCCTCGCTCGCCATCTCTTCAGCCTCCATACTGACTAGATCATCAGCTTTCAAGCTCCCAGACAGGAGGCGATCCACAAGCACCGTGTTCTTCTTGACATTGAACATGATGGTACGAATCTTGGTGAAGTATGGCGAAGACGAGCCAGTAGGTTCTCCGTAGAGATTGAAAGCGGCATGGCTCATTTCGAGAGTGTACTTGGTGGCCAGAGATTTGGCAGTCTGCCCATCCGGTATGCGGAAACCCCTGGTCTCCGAGGCGGTGCTGATCAACGGTGCGAGTGTGTCCCGAAGCTTCTCCGCCACAGCCTTTTGGTTTTGCGGGAGCGAGTCGATGTCGCCGACTGGGGCTGACTGGGGGGTAGGCTTGCTCTCGTGGTGGCTGGACTTTCTGCGCTTCTTGCTCGCGTTGGCCTTTTCAGTGGCAGGCTCATGGCGACGCTTCTCACCAAGTGGCGATTGTGGCTGACTCGTCTCCTGCTTACAAGTGTGAGCGTGCGACAGTTTGTTTAGTGTGCAACAACATACCTTTGGCTCTGCATGTCCGTTGGAGGCCTCTGGTGTAGGCACAGTGACGGGAGCAGGCGTGGGCGTGGGAGCCTCAGCCGGGACCTGAGCGGTTTGTGAGGGCGTGGCCGACTGCTGAGGCGTGCTGGCCTTCTCAGAGACGGCCTCCTGCTTGACGTCGCTGGGGCGGGGCTTGGGCTTGGAGCCCTTCTTGCGCGCCCACGGTCTCTCTCCACGCGCCATGGCAGCGAGCAGCTCGGTGTGGTCTTCGGGCTTGCATTGCTCGCAATAGTAGTTCTTGCCCTCCCAGAAGTCGCCCTCGGGGAGGCCCAGGCACTTGTTGTGTTGCCAGGCCTCGCAGCTGTCGCAGCAGATCATCTGGCGTCCACGGATGTCGCGCTGGTCGCCGCAGACACAGCGGATGATGGCATCCTCCTCTTCCTCATCTTGCTGAGAGGACTGCGTCGACTGCGCTCGCTGTGACTGTGCCTTTGCTTGTCCCTTCTTGGTTTGCGCCTGTCCCTTCTTCTCCGGAACTGGTGGCGCCTTGGCCTTGGGAGCGGGGGAGGGCTCGTCGAGGGAATCTGCGTTCTTGGTGTGGTGGCCTTTGTTGGCGCGGCCGGAGCGGCGGATCTCGTCTGCAGTGGCAATATCAGCATCAGTGTGAGGGTTGGGGATGGGCGTGCGCGTGGTGGTGCGGGTGCCATGAGGGGCGCGACTCAGTGGCTTGATGCGACGGACGCGCGTAGATGGTGTCTGCTTACCGGCCATGGTGTCGGACACGGGTGATGGGCTCAATATAGACGATACCACGAGTGCAGCTTATGCTATTGCGGAACAAGATTCAAAAAGTCTCTACGGAAGCCCCAATCCTGCCTTACGCGCGTCGCACTGCGGACAGACGGACACCAAGTATGGAGCCGCCTCTAACTAGTAAACGAGCGCGAGCGAGCGCTCCTGCCCAACTGCACAGACAGAAGGCGCGATGCGTTGTGCGACTGCCGGTTATGAGTCGCAACTGCCTCTTGCGCGTACCTGCCGAATGCGGAGCCGGTGCCGCGCGGTGTGTGGGCGCAAAAGAGATGTCAGCCGCGAGGGATGGGAGCTCAATGCATGCGCTGGGTGGTGGGCGCACTAGAAGACAGCAGTGGGCGGGTGCGGGTTGCCAGAGGGAGTCGCAATGTGTCGTGTGGTGTCGGACTGAGTGGTGTCAGTGAGGAGGTGGAGCTTTGACACAGCGTTTTGCCGACGCCTTGGCTGCCGTAATCCTGGCCACTAGCGAGCTGTGGACCCTTTGCGCGGCTGGCGTCAGAGCTACTGGAGCAGCGCCAGCCAGTCTCAACAAGAACAAGAACACTGGTGGCATCGCACACTATAGGCACATACACGACGACCCATATTTCCATAAGAGCAAGAACCACCTGCATCATCATGGCCGACGCACGAGCTCTTTTGCGACAACAGCGCGCAGCACGGCAGCAGGCGCAAAAGCCCCAAAAGCAATCGGCAGCTCCTGCGACGGCACCCGCGTCGAAAAAGCGCAAGGCTACAGATGAGACCGTCGAGGAGAGGAAACGCACGCGAACAGAGGAAGAGGCTGGTGTACCAGCGGGCTTCTTCGATGCTGGAGCTGCAAAGGATGGAGAGGAAGCCGCGCCGGCAGCAGACCAGAAAAGCGCGCCAACACCAGATACCCAGCCTCCAGAGGCACCCAAGGCGCCAGAGCCCCAACTCGATCCCACAGCCCAAGCAGAGCTCGATGCCTTCTTGAACGAGATGAACGCCGAAAAGCCCATGCCACCACCACCTACTCGATCCGCCTACTCGGGCGCTGTCATCGAGGCCGCGCCCATGACAGCCGCCCAGATCGCCGCACAAGCACGAGAAGACCAGAGTGCACAACGCGCAAGGAGGGACGAGGAGATGGAGGGCGAGAAAGAGGATGCTGCGCGGGCGCTTGAAGACGAATTCGAGGAGATGGAAGGCCTTGAAGAGAGGGTGAAGCGGTTACGGGAACAGAGGGAAGCATTGCGATCCAAGTCTGGAGCACCAGTCGAGGCAGAGAGCGTTGCGCCCGCGCCTCAAGCCGTCGAAGAAGATGGCGAGAGCGAGTCCGACGACGAAGACTGGGACGACTGGAGGTTCCGTCCTGCTTGATTTCTATAACTGCATTGCATATAACAGGCTTTCTGGTGGTCAGCGCATGTACTATATTGTAGCATTACACCATTGTGATACCCGGGGAGGCGTTCCCAAGCAGCGATGCGTTCAGTCCAAGCAGGGTTGTCCTTGTCATACAAACACGACATCACATAGAGACAATTATCTATCTTGCTTTTCCAACACTTCGAACGACTTGCAGCCCAAAGCAAACCCCTGACATGTGAGATGGCGGTATCGAGTGCCAAGGCGAGCGTCATTGGTGAGAAACCAAACGCTTCAGGCACGAATGAGACAACCTAACCCCACTCACCCACTTCCACCCTCGACTGACACGTGCCCTCGCGAGTTATTACTGCTCTCTCTTGGACACACGCGTTGAAATACGACTCGGCACCCCCAACACGAACTCCGCACACGGCATCCTACCCCACAATGTCGCGACGGCCCAACCCTGCCGCTGATCGGGCGGAACAGAATCGCGCCACGCTCAAGAACTTGGTGAAGCTCGAGGGCAACAAGACATGCTCCGACTGCAAGAGGAACAAGCGTGAGTTATGCAGAATCTAAGTACAATGCGCCTTTACTGACAGCTACTGCAGACCCGCGATGGGCCAGCTGGAACTTGGGCGTCTTCATCTGCATTCGGTGCTCGGGCATCCACCGTGGCATGGGAACACATATCAGCAAAGTCAAGTCAGTCGACCTCGATACCTGGACCGACGAGCAACTCCAGAGCGTGCTGAAATGGGGCAATGCGCGAGCCAACAAGTACTGGGAGTCGAAGCTGGCGCCTGGCCATGTGCCGTCCGAGGCAAAGATTGAGAACTTCATTCGCACAAAGTACGAGTCGAAGCGATGGGTCATGGAAGGTCCTATGCCCGATCCCTCGACTTTGGAGGCGGACGATGACGATATCGTAAGTGGGCCAGGATAGCTGCATGGGATAGCAACTAATAAAGTATAGCCATTGAAGAAGGTTCAGGAGAAGGTCCAAATAGAACGCTCCGCATCGCAACGCCTAGCTCAGAGCTCCAGCCAGCCTCCCCCTCCCCCGCGACAAGCACAGCCGCCGCCAACCATCGACCTTTTCGGCGACGACCCCGTTCCTCAGCGACCGAGCACCGGACCCCCGATTGCAGCCAGAGGGCCTCCCAAGGCAGAGGCAGCCCCACCGAAACAGAACAAGGCAGGCGATTCATTGTTAGGATTGGACTTCCTCGGCGGTTCGTCTTCTGCGGCACCCTCTCGTCCATCTAGCACAGGCCCTGCTGCAGCGGCGCCATCGAGACCAGATCTCAAGCAGTCCATCTTATCGCTATACGCTTCCAAGCCTGTCGCACCACCCCAGCCCCAGCAGCATGCACGTCAAGACTCATTCGGCGGACTGGCGTCGCCCCAAGGACAGCAATCGCCCCAACAGTCGGCCTTTGGTGGCATGAACGATGCCTTTAGCAGTCTGTCTTTCAACCCTGCCCCAGCAGCTAAACCCTCACCTTTCTCCGGCCTCGATAGCTTCTCTAGCGCCAAGTCACCGCCTTCAACATCTTCCTCCAACATGTTTGGTGGTGGCGGCAACTTCTTTGATTCCAAGCCTGCTCCCCAGACCCAATCGCAAAGCCGCACAATGAGTCCGTCGGGTGGAATGGCTGACTTCAGCGCTTTCTCTTCTCCCGCCCCATCCAAGCCCGCAGCTCCTGCAGCAAGCGGCATGAACGATCTTCTGGACCTGTCTATGCCCTCTGCACCGGCACCTGCACCAAGGGTCACTTCCCCACCACTCTCATCGCCACAAACGAGCTCAGCATTCAATCTATCTTCACCAGCACCAGCACCCGCTCCCAAGGCTGCCCCTGCCCCTGCGACCGTAAACTACTCAGGATTCTCTAACATGGACGCCTGGGGTAGCAACGACGTCTGGGGGTCTTCTGCCCCGAGCCAACCCGCGGCTCCATCGACAACATCGCACGCTCAGCCTACCACCCCCGGCTGGGGCGCACCACAGGTAACTCAAGACGACGATTTCGGCGGCTGGAGCAGTGCCGCGCCTACCACGACCACGCAGACGACTACCACAACTCACACTACGACTACTCAAAGTAAGCCTGCAGGAGGATTCGGTGGTGGTAGCGATGATCTCTTCTCGAATGTTTGGGAATAGAAGTGGTGTGTTGGAACGGTGTTTGCATGCTACACGTACTTTAATCCGTATCCTTCAGAGCGTGAAACAAGATGCGGCTCTGGATGGAGCGTAATGTACATAGTATGATGTTTATAGACCGCTGAATCGAAACCTCAATTGACACGCCCCTAAAACGCCAGATATGCATACGGCGCCTGCCGTTTCCGCCCGTAACACATCGTTTCTGTCTACCCTCCCCATGAACTTCGCCGGCATTCTCATTGTAGTCGCCTGCGCTCCTAACCTCGTGTCTTCTACCGTCTTCCCTCGATGTCGCACTGCGACCATCCTGGATCATGTTTCTGTATCAACTTCCATCTTCATGCAATCCAGATTTTCTCAAAAGATCAAATGCCATATCCAGTACAACACCACTACAGTCCCTATTATGATCCCTGCCAACTTCAAGATCGCGACCTTGTTCCCCGATGAAGCCATGCGTGTGAGGCGTGTGGCGGAGCCTTTGAGTGATGTGCCGAAGGAGGAGAAGGTGTCGCTCTATAGAATGAGATGTTAGCCGTGTTCTCGTATACGTATCGGGGGAACGTACCGTGCTATCAATGACATGTTGGTCGCGCGCATTATCGTAGATGTCTATCGTTACGCCCCGCAGCGCAGACACTTTGGAGGCGAGTTCATCGAGGCGGGAATTGTTTTGCTGTTCGCGCTCGTAGGCTTGCGACATTGTTGCGGGCTGTTCGGGGCGCCCGGTCTTCGTTCCTGTCGAGAAGGCTGTGTGCCGGGGTATGTACGGTCGCGTAGGCGTAGAGTGACTACAGCTTAGTGTTTTGGCTTGCTGTCGTGCTGAGAGTGTCTTCGAGGCGGTTTCGGGATCGTCTGGCAGCCTTCATACGCGACTGGCCATGGGTGACGTTCGGGCGCCAAGGGACCCTGAGGGAATGGGGCTAGCGTCAAAGGGCGGGTTCACGCGTGCGCGGGTCTGGGGAAGCTGCGCTCCGCCCATTCTGCAACTACTATGTAATCACCATCTTGTTGTCATTTTTATTTCGTCTCGCTCGATCGCACAGCTTTGCAGATGTATCAGGCTGTACAGATGCCCTCCCACCTGGTAAATCATCATGCAGGCGCCTAAAGGCAGCAACAGCAAAGTACTTCAACACCCCTTGCGCAGCACCCATCGACATCGGAGAACAGCGTACCTAGGTACTGTCATGTAGCACTACATCCAACGACAAAGCAACTGAAGATCAACATTCTGGAAGATACGGCTAAATCCAGCTTCCGCCTCTGATTCGCGCGTCCCTGCACGCCGCAGTCTCCAAGCTTGAGAGATGCACACACGACAGCCCAGTAGAGGCTGCGATTCTGCATGGCTTTCAACTCGAAACACTGCGGGGTCACTCACTCGCTGCAGTGTTCTGAAAATATGTGCCATGCATCTACTGCGCCGCAAAACGCAGCATCGCTTGCCAGGGAAACAACAACCATTACAGCGACGCCTCTCAGCTACTCGCTGCGGGGTAGGTGTGGTAAGTCGCTCAGCCTATATCTTTTGGAAGGCTTAGATATTTCGACTCCGTGGATGTGTATGCCCATAAATAGTATACGGATGCTATCTGCGCCAGCCTTGCTTATCTCCCCACGGGTTCGGTCTCTTCATGGGGGCCATCATGATGGGGCCGAGACATTTCCGCATACCGACACTGCTTGATCATATCTGCGAGGCCAAGACTGCAAGGCTGAGGTTGAGAGCGCAGTCAGAGTACATCCACAGTCTCACCACAACGGCGAGATGCATACACTTCTCGTACTCACTCCTTGGCTTTGGATCTGCCTTCTCTCTACTCCCCTCAGTACTCCAATAACATCCCGTCCACCATCCCTACCACTCACAGTCCTCCCCCAATCTACCGGGGAATGTATCGTAGCCTGCATGTCTTATTACCGGGAGACACACACAAAGTACAAAGTAGGTCACGATTACCGTCGCAGATGTACCAGAGCCTAGTCAATGTAAGTCCGAAGGATGCTCTTCCCTACAGTATCGCCGGTTTTGGTATGGTGTTGGTGGCGAAGCAGTGTACTGAAGCATTTTCGGTTGCATCCCGCATATTCGGCCCCCGGTTGTGCTACGCCGCAAAGCCTCGTGCCGTTGAGCGGTACATACCCGGATGTACTGTGGTGGGGTGAGGAGGGTGGTGTATAAGTGAGTAAGTTTGGTCTCGTCTGAAGAGTAGCAAGTCTCTGGATTTTGCCATTCTTCTTGGGTCATTTCAGACGCAAAGTTCGCTTGGATTTTGCATCTATCTCTGCAGACATAATGGCGCCACTTCGCAATCTTCTCTTGTCCTTTGCCTTCACCTGGGCTCAGGCCGCGGTCACTCCACTCGACTCCTCCGTACAGATCCGCAATGCTCCAGGCCACTCTGTCGAGGATACATACCATGCCGTAAAGCGCGGCCTAGCTCTGGCCAGTCTAGAGAAGCGAGATTCCTTCAAGGCTGAACCCATGAACATAGCGAGAAGCTGGAGTGGTGCTATTTTGCTATCCATGTGAGTACACATCTATACTACTCGTCACGTCGGCGGGTGTTAATTATTCGTACAGGGCACTCGAACCAAATCCGCTACAGGAGCACGAGAATGGGACCACGACAGTCGAAGCTGGTATAGAAGTCACCTGCCGGAAATGCTACGTCAAGGGAGTTGCCTCTGCTGAGCTCACTATCGACGCCGAGTTCGACGCTAGCGAGCTCCTCAACAACACCATCAACTCAGTCAGCACAGCTGTGCAAAACTTCACTGACAGATTCGAAGAGAAACTAGGCGATGCGGTAGAACACGTCTTGGACAACCTCACCATCAGCGACGGCATTGACAGGTCAGACTTTGAGTGGCCAACCTTCGATCTTGCATTCGACCTGAACGTTCCGACCATCGACGCAGCCAACCTACACTTGCAATTCGATGGTATGGAGCTTTACCTAGAGATTGGAACTGTTCTCAATGCTGGAGCGACATATGAAATCACTCTTTTTGCTACACAAACTCCTGTCGGTATGAAGATAGGGCCGAACCTGATGCTCGGTGCGGTGCTTAGTATTGATCTTATCTTGGCTGTGGAAGGTGCCATCGACATTAGCAGTGGCTTCCATGTCAAGCTAGATGATGGTGTCGCGATAGATCTACCCTTATTTGGAAACGAGGTTGCCGATATGACAGTGTAAGTCTCCTCTACGACCACATATTCAACAAGCGTCCAAATGACTGACCATGCGCAGCAACGGGGGACAGTTCGAATTTCTGCCTGTCACCCTCGAAAGTGCAAGCATTACTATGCAAGCAGCCCTCCGTATCGGTGCTCACTGTGGGCTGGAGGTTGTGATGCCAGAGCCACCACCAGGTTTGGGCCTGGTTGAGAAGTTGAGCCCACAAGTCGAAGCTGGTATCGAAGTCGCCATCTACGCAAACATAGCCGAGTTCAACACCAATGTTACGTACGCTGCAAACGACGAGGACTGCAAGTTGAAAGTCATTCAAGAATATAACTTCGCCGTAGGCGCGATCGCTGGCGCATCAGTCGCTGTCGAATGGTTCAACGAGACCAAGACATGGGGTCCGGTGGCCGAAGCGTCTACTGCCATCTTCACGACCACGTTGGCGGAGGTATGCGGCATTGCAGGCAAACCAACGTCGGCACTACCCACCATTACACCCGCTCCAGAGAGACGCGAAGATCTCACTGAGACTGTAATAAGTACTGAGATCACCAGAAGCGGTGTCAGCTGCAAGATTCAAGGGCCTGCCAACTGTCCTAACTCGCAGCAAGTCACTACGAGCAAAACGTTCATGTCCGTCATCACAACGTCAGTAGCACCAGGAGTTGAAGCGACATGGCCAGTCGAAGCATCTGATACCGTAGAAGAGACCGTCGCATTCGGCACGCAGGCAAAGACTATTAGAGCTGTGTCCGGCAAACCAACTCCGTATGTCGCTCCGCCCGACGAAGACGGCAAAGATGGAAGCGACCATGTACACGATATCGTTAATGGCTCGACCGGAGGTGTCAGTAACAAGATCATCATTGGTGTTTGCGTTGGCCTAGTTTTGCCTATTCTGATAGCCATCATCGGAGCTGTCATGTAAGTCTGATTTCTAACGAGCGTTGCGATACTGAAATAGATACTAACTTATTGTGCGACAGCTTCTTCCGTAGGCGCAAGCGGTATGCTGCCGTGGGCGGACCTGCGGCACCTATGGTCGCTGAGCCTTACACCGGCCACAACGACTATAAGGACCGGATTGAGGAGTCGAAGTCTCCTAACGGTGGTGTTTCGGAGATGCACCGTTGATTTCCTCTCTCTCAGTGCTGTTCACAATTTCCTTCCGGTACTGTCCAATGATGCGATGAGTCTTTCCTTTTCTCATTAAGTTCGGGTACTCTGTCGGCGTCTCACTTGTCTCTTTATCTTTTGCACAGTCATCATCCGAATTAAAAATCACGGCTATATACCTCAGACTTCAACTCATTCCATCGCTCCCACGATCCCCCAGCGTGAAGCAGCTCGCTAACCCCGCTTGCGGGACCGTGCGGAGATAGCAAGCGGACCGATGACCTTATCCGGCTTAGCTCGCGACGTCACTACCACCGAAGCTCACCACTGAACCTCCGTGATCTTCATCCTCCACAACTTATTCGGAAGCTTCACCATGGCAAGTGGATCCGTCCTGTGCAAAGACAGTTTAAGCCGACGGCCAAGTATCGCCGAGACAGCCACCCCGCACGCTGCATGGCGGGGAAGTACCTCTGTAGGCTAATGTCCTGCGAAAAACGCTCTACGGGCAGCGGTTTATGTACTGCCCAGACGGGCCGACCATTATGTTTCTTCCGTTTATGACGGAGTGTGTGCATGGGACGGAGGGAAATGACCCGTAGTGTGCTCTATCGCATGGTATGGTTCTGCTCGGGTACAAAGTAGCTGTGTATCTACCATTTTCGTCGTTCACGCTTATCACTCATTCTTAGTGACAGCATCGGTGCCATCAACCATCAGATGAGCTAGCTCTGAAGTTGGAACATTTCCCAACATATCACCACCCACCAGGATGACGGGTTCGTTACGAACGCTGTACAACTCGTACAGCTTCCTACTGCTAGGCTTCTTGTTCTCGCTCTGCTTCGAAACTACAGCCGCTCATGTGCTGTCTAAACCACGATCTACAACATCCGGCCGCCAACGCACTTCGCTAAACGCAGACTGGCGATTTGAGCGATTCACCTCGGATCCAGATGGCCTGAGTTATGAGGGCTTGAAGCCGTGGATGCTACCTTGCGCGAACGACTTCATCACTGGAGAAAAGTACGAGAGACCATCTGGTGCCGCTCCCGGCGCCAATGTCAGCTATGTTCAGTCGAGCTTCGACGATGCCGCATGGGAAGCTGTCTCGCTCCCGCATGACTGGGCTATCTCCGGCACATTCGACGCCCCGGGCGTTGAGGGAGGTCAAGGTCGTTTGCCGATCAATGGAATCGGATGGTACCGCCGCACGCTCTCCATGGATGCAGAAGTCCTTCAATCTGGCAAATCTGTCTTTCTGGATGTTGATGGAGCTATGTCGTATGCTGCGGTATGGCTGAATGGTCACCTTGTTGGTGGATGGCCATACGGCTACAACTCTTTCCGTCTGGATCTTACTCCTTACGCGAAGGCTGGTGAGAACACACTCGCTATTCGCCTGGACAACAAGCTCGACTCATCGCGTTGGTACCCGGGCGCTGGTATTTACCGTAATGTTTGGCTTGTCACTGTTAACCCAGTGCATGTCGGACATTGGGGAACCTACGTCACTACTCCTAGCGTCTCGGAGGCGGAAGCTACTGTCGAGATGGTCCTTGATCTGGAGAACAAGGGTAACAGCAGTCAACATGTTGAAGTTGTCACCGAAGTCTTCGAGCGCGACGCAACAACGAAACAAGCTACTGGTGAAGCTGTCGCAAAATTTGCTGCAGCGAATGCGGACGTTGCAGGCCATTCCAAACAAGCAGTACATGGCTCGGTCACAGTTCCAAACCCAAAGCTTTGGGGGCCACCGCCTAGCCAAAAGCCCAATGAGTATGTCGCTATCTCTACCGTCTCAGTCGGCGGAGAGGCTATGGACACCTATGAAACTGTATTTGGTATTCGATCGGTCACGTACGACCCAAACCAAGGTATCCTTATCAACGGTGAGCGTATCTACGTTCAGGGATCTTGCAACCACCATGACCTCGGCGCTCTTGGAGCAGCTTTCAACACCAGGGCTGCGGAACGTCAGATCGAAATCCTACAAGAGATGGGGAATAACGCTCTTCGCACGTCTCACAACCCGCCTGCTCCCGAGTTCCTTGATCTCGCCGATCGATACGGTCTCATGGTCATGGATGAGATCTTCGATACCTGGAACTTTCCCAAAGTGGAGAACGACTTCCATCGCATCTTCCAAGAATGGCACGAGCCTGACCTCCGATCATTCATGCGCCGTGATCGCAACCACCCCTCTATCATCTCATGGAGTGTTGGCAACGAGCTTCCTGAACAAAGAAACTCTACTGGTACCGAAACTTGCAGGACACTTCAAGACATAGCCCATGAAGAAGACCCTACACGCCAAGTGACCATCGGCATGAACAACGCTAACGCCACTACTGGAATAGCAGCCGTTATCGACATCATTGGTTTGAACTACCAGGGTGAAGGCAAAGGAGACTCCTGGGTGAGCACCTTCCCCAGTTTCAAACAAGAGTTCCCCGAGAAGATGATCTGGAGCACCGAATCTGCATCAGCACTCAGCACTCGCGGCAAATACCTCTTCCCCATCACCGCAAACAAGAGTGCCATCGTAGGCGGCGGACCCGGGGAAGGCGGAGACCCAGAGAACAGCATTGTGTCTTCATACGATCTCTACGCACCTGAATGGGCCGCTTCACCCGATAAAGTCTTCGAACAGCAAGACAGGCACCCATATGTCGCTGGTGAATTCGTCTGGACTGGATTTGACTACATCGGTGAACCCACCCCATACGACAACTCAAGTCGCAGTTCCTACTTCGGTATCATCGACCTGGCTGGTTTCAAGAAAGATCGCTTCTACCTCTACCAAGCACGCTGGAGACCAGATCTACCCATGGCCCACATCCTCCCCCATTGGACGTGGCCCGAAGATCGCGTCGGCGAGATCACACCCGTACATGTCCATACTTCAGGTGACGAGGCAGAGCTTTTCGTCAACGGTGTTTCAGCTGGCCGTCAATCAAGGGGCAAGTACGACTACAGACTCCGCTGGGATGGTGTGAAGTACCGTCCCGGCAATATCAGCGTCGTCACGTACAAGGACGGCGAAGAATGGGCCACGGCATCTCAGTTCACTGCAGGTTCCGCTGCGTCGCTGAACGTAACTGCCGATCGTACGACAATCACTGGTGACGGCTACGACCTCTCGTTCATCACTGTCTCCGTGCATGACGAGAACGGTATCTTGGTTCCGATGGCGGATGATGAGATTAGCTTTGAGGTCTCGTCTGGCCCAGGTGTTGTCGTTGCTACGGATAATGGTGATCCGACAGACATGAGCCCGTTCCCGGAGACAAAGAGGAAGGCGTTTGGCGGAATGGCCCTGGCTATTGTGAAGAGTGAGACCGGCGCTAGTGGAGAGATTGTTATTGAAGCGATGGCGGAGGGTTTGAGTGGCGGAAAGGTTGTTCTTACTGCTACCTAGATAGTAATGTGTGATGAATGAGAGCGATTAATTCAAATGAATCCACATGATATTCGTTAGTTCGATCAGTGTATCTTAAGCTTGAGTGTGAGAGACTATCGCTAGCCCTGACAAGTGTACGCTGGCTTAAGTGTGTTCATGAAACGACCTCTTTGAGCCAATGGTAGTGTTGATAATCTTTCAGCGCATCGGGGGTTGCGATCTGATGCTCTAGCGGATCTGAGTCGTAGACGCGACTTTGAGAACGCAGTGCATGTCGACTCTGTCGTCGCAAAACGAGATGCAGATACTGGCATATACTTCCAACACTAATTTCATCCCATCTCTGTCGAGATATGGAGAATTTTCTCGTTGCCATAGCAAACTCGCGCAACCGCGCCCGCAACCCACACATATAATATTTTGATCCCACCCGACTTCTGCCTCCTCACCACATCCACACATTCGAGTAAGCCCCCTACCCTTTGCATCTTCTCTCATATCCAGACACTGACATCGTCACAGACTAGTCACAATGCAAATTGCCACTACTCAGAAAGTCGTGAATGCGCTCTCTCCTGCCCGCCGCGTCCCCGACATGCGCCGCGCTGCAGTCAACACTAATGTCAACGCCAACCCGGTCAGGCCGCTGTACCAGCGGCTCCATCGACCAACTTCTTCAAGGACAAGGCTAGCTGCTACTCCGGTGGCGGCGAAGCAAACTAAGCCAGCACCTCGTGTGTTGGCGTCAAGGACAATTACTACCGCTTCGGCGCCAAGGGTACCCAAGATACTTGCTAGAGCTCGAGCTGACTATAAGCAGAATGCGGATAGCAAGATTGGTAAGACGCGTATCCCGAGGCCTACGATTACGGCGGTGAAAGAGGCTAGTGTACGGAGGCAGTCGAGGCTTTGGGCGAGGATGACGAGTGTGGTTATTCGGCGTAAGATTACGGTACTCGCTGCCGAGACCACTACGGAGGCGGAGGTTGATGAGGAAGAGTTATATGAGGAGGTCGAGAAGCCTACGATGGAGTTTGAAGAGCTGGCGTCGGAGATCGATGAGCCCGCGGACGACGACATGGACAACACTTCGCTCATGTTCAACGACAACAGCTTCGATGACTCCGTCAGCCCCGAGCAGCAGACATCTGCCATGAACCTCTTCGGACGGAAGATGGTCAGTATGAAGCGGCTCGGTATGGGGCTGCGCACAAATCGGGATTGGTTCGTTGGACTGTCTCGATGCCCTGACTACACCGGTGATTCGGTTGGTCTAGAGCGCGTGCGACCAAGGACTGCGGTGACGACTGAGTCTCATCTGACACAGGACGCCAGTGAAGGAGGTAAGTTCATTGAGTTCGAATCGTTTTCACAACTAACGGCTTCCAGTTTTAGCTTTTGTCGAAAGGCCACATTCGGCAGAGGCTCCAGCTTCACGGCTGCCTGTTGTCAAGCCAAAATCTGTTGTTGTCTCCCAGAAGACTACGAAACGACAGATGACTACTTCGAAGACAACGTCAACATCATCATCGAATCGCGACGCCACGGCGTCAAAGCCACGCAAGCCGGTCGCTCCGGTGGCAGCTCTGCGCAAGACTCCGAACAAGCCAACCACTGTTGCCAAGTCGCTCCCGAAGCGGAACCTGGCTCCAGTTTTGTTGCCGAAGCGCAGAGTCAGCCGTGCGAACACGAAGAGGTCCGCAAGGAAGCCAGATGCACAGGCATCACGCAAGGCCAAGACTGTACTGAAGTCGGCCATGCGCAAGCCCAACTCCCAGGCCGTCAAGAAGCACGTTTGCTACGTTGAGGGACCTATCGCGCCACGCTTCTACGACGTAGAAGAAACCGTCAAGCAGTCCGCTACTGCAGTTGATGGGTCCACAGCGTCTTTCTCCTGGGAGCCACCGACGGGCCTTCTCCATTCTCAGCCACCCTCGCCGGGCAGAGGTGCAACTCAACTCTTTGAAGGCTCCGACAGTGGCGCTCTGACCATCAAGCGACGCTTCCTCAACCGCTACGCCAGCGTCCAGCGGTACGAGGCGCGCCGCCGCCAAGAAGCGTTGGCTCGCAGCGAGCGACCAGCGCTGGGTCAGCTTGACTACGGCAACGCAGACTTCAGGATCGCCTTGCAGGCCTCCAATGTCATCACCGCGGATGATATTGGCATGATGCAAGATCTGAGCAACATCGGCATGGCTGGCAAGTTGTGGTGCGGTAATCGGGCGATGGAGACACCTGTGCTGGTTTTCGGCAGGTTCAAGGAGCCGTTCGACAACGCGGCTATCCCGGCGAAGGGTGTCAAGGCGTATAAGAAGCCTTTGCGATGGCCTGCCACTGGGGTTGAGGCCCGGCTAGAGAAGTTTGCGGACGAGCACCTGAAATGTCTTCAGGGTGCCGATTTGGTGATCTGAGAGACGGGACTGTTGGAGGTAAGAGACTTCTAAAGCGGTTCCACGTTCTTCGCTAACGACGACTATCAAGGCTTTGGTTACGGATGAGAAAGGAGCGCTATTCAAGAGATGGGTTGAGATGATGGGAAGATTGATGAAGGTCCGGTAAGATAAGTGGGTTTTCGCTGACGATCACTAGCACGTAACAAAGCCGGGGCGTCCTTTTCGACAGGGCGGGGCGAGTGGTGGGACCCCGCATTTATCGCGAACGCTTTTACGACTTGGAAACCGATGCAGTGGGACGCGAGCGTCTTGGGGGAGGTGTGACAGGCTCGCACAGGTGTGATAACGGTTTTGTTGGCTTTGATGTTGGAGGATTGCGTTTGGGCGATTTTCACATTTTGTATACCGTTTTTGTTTGCTTAATACTCATTCGTCTTTTCTTCGTAGCGCAATGTACTATACATGTTCATCTTCCTCTACGTATCAACGAACCTGTTCTGAAGTCCGGGGCTTCCAGGATCCAGGTCTTGGGGATTTCGGAGTTGGCATGCTGTATCTGGCCAATTACCGGTATCATCATCACCGTCATCGGTCCGCCCGTTTTCCCGTTAGTATGAACTCGACTACGGATAGCTCGGCTCCCAGGAAACTGTAGTCGCTTCTCTAAGCGCCTATTCAATTGGTTATTATACTTCCCAAGCCCACGTGTTGACCGCAATGTCATCGAATTCATGCAGAAAGCAACGCCGAGTTCCAGGTCTCCGTGCAACGTTCCTGCGTCTTGTAAGCCCACGTCGCACGTGTGTTGCTCATTGGTGAATTGTTATCAGGCACAGCAAGGCGCCAAACCTCAAGAGGCAGTTGCCGAGAATTAAGCACGGCCACCGCCAAGGTCGCCAAGGCTGAAATGCCGTGACTGCAGCTACTGAGGCGGCGGCGTCCGCTTTGTTTGCGTGGTACAAATAGTGACAGGCTGCCAGAGAGGTGGCTTACTGTCGTGCTCGCGCCTCTTCTCACCAACTCCACCAAGCCCAGTCGGAGTGAAGATGAAGTTCGCCACTGGATCTAGCGCGTCACTTATCGCCGTCTCGGCGCTGACGGCGATCGCTCAAGCAGAAGACGCGCTGTACAGCAAGCGTATGGTGAAGCGAGGCATTGATGCGGACGGAAACTACAACATCTGTAAGTAAGCATGTGTTGACTCCAACATTGCTTCTGCTCACGTGATTCAGCATTCTTCCACATCAACGACGTGCATGCCCACCTTGATGAGTTCAGCTCCTCAGGAACCGACTGCACCAGGCCCGAGCGCGGCTGCTATGGTGGTTACGCGCGTGTGAAGACCGTCATCGAGGAGCAACGCCCCAACTACGAGGACAGTCTTTTCTTGAACGCCGGTGATGAGTTCCAGGGCACTCTTTTCTACGGCTACTACGGCGGCGAGAAGATTGCGGAGACTCTGAACCAGCTCGGATTTGACGCCATGACTCTCGGCAACCACGAGTTTGATGGCGGTGATGCGGCGCTCGGAGAATTCCTGGTCAACCTCACATTCCCCATCGTCAGCGCGAACGTGCATTCCGAAGACGAGAACGTCAACAAGACTGTCAAGCCATACACCATCTTCGAGGAGCACGGCTTGGCGCTGATCGGTGTCACTGCTGAGGAGACTGGCAGTCTCAGCAACGCGGATGTTACCACCGTCTTCTCCAACACCGTTGAGGCCGTCCAAGGTGCCATCGATGAGATCAAGGCCACTACCAACATCACCAGGATTGCTGCTCTTACTCACATTGGCTACGATAAGGACCAGGAGCTGGCCAAGGCTACCACTGGTCTCCAGCTGATCATGGGCGGCCACAGCCACACCCTCCTCGGCGACATGGAAGATGCTGAGGGTAAATACCCGACAATTGTAGAGAACCAGGATGGCGACGAGGTCTTCATTGTCACTGCCTACCGCTGGGGCGAGTACCTCGGCTACATCGATGTCACCTACGACCCTCAGGGCAAGATCCTTGCTTACCATGGCGCTCCAATCCACCTCACCAACACTACCAAGCAGGATGAGGATCTCCAAGAGCAGATCGAGGAGTGGCGCATTCCCTTCGAGGAGTTCGCTGCGGAGGTGCTTGGTACCAGCGAGGTAGAGCTCGACCAAACCACTTGCCAACAACAAGAGTGTTTGCTCGGTGACTTCATGGCTGATGCTATGCTCGCCTACCGCAAGAACAACACCGATGACGTCGACTTCGCTCTCATCAACGCTGGTGGTATCCGTGCCACCATTGATCAGGGTGACATCACCCGCGGCGAAGTCTTGACCTCGTTCCCCTTTGGTAATGCTATTGTTCAAGTCGAAATCGATGGTAAGACCCTCTGGGAGTCTTTAGAGGGTATCGTGACCGGTGTCAACGTCGGCAATGGCAGGGAAGTCACCTCCTTCTTCCAGGTCAGCACCGGCATCAAGGTCGAATACAACCCCGAGAATGCCAACAACTCCAAGCTGGTCTCTGTCACCATCGGCGACGAGCCTCTCAACAACGACACTACCTACCAGATGGTCACTCTTGACTTCATCGCTGGTGGCGGTGACAACTTCTTCGAGCCATCAACCGACTTCATCACCCTGGACACTCAGGATGAGGTACTCACTTCGTATATCTTGAGCCAGACACCAGTAAACATCGAGCTCGATGGACGTATCGAGGAGGTCGATGGCCAGAGGGAGGACACTCCCGGGGCTGGTAACGGTACCAGCAACGGCACTTCACCCACGACTGGTGCACCGCCTCAGCAGACTGAGAACGCAGCTGCACGTCTTGGTCAAGGCGCCGTTGGTGTCAGCGTCTTCGGTGTTCTTGCCGGTCTGTTTATGCTATGAGCTTGAAGCGATCCAGAGGCACGGCGCTCATGATGCGACGTGAATGATATAATAAAACCATTAATGAAATATTTACCGTCATCAGATGCATCGCGTTTTCACTCTTGTCAAATCATCTTCCATCTTTCGTCAACTATTCGTTACCAGTAATGCAAAACAGCGAGCCACGTGCGACCGTACAGTACAAACCTCCGATGCGAGCGCACCAGAAAGTATAGTCTCGCTCCAGTCAGATCAACATGGAAGTGAATGACAGGGTCGGTAGGTCGTGTGCAAAGCACCTTCTGGCTACATAAGCTTTTGGCTGCTTTACCTAATCACATTCGCTCAACAGAAACGCCTATCCAACTCAACTCCAAACGTCGCACTATACTCATCAAGGTATGCCTAAACGTGACAAGAAAAGCGAACCCAGAGTTGTCGTGGGGCGCCTGAGAGGAGTGAATGACATAAGGATCGGCACGCCGGCACACCCGCCTTCCTTTTTGCCACCCAATACCACTCCAGTCGCGAAACGCGAACCTAGCATCACTGAATACACATTTGAGCAATATCAAGCTGCCAATCTCAACGATGACGAGAAACACGCCGTCATTGGCAAGCTCCGCGGTGAGCTGCCCATCATTGATCGCGATGAGGTCGACGAGGTTCTTCTCCGTTCGATGGCACAGCAGCTTGAATTAGCGGTCTTTCCGACTTGCAAGATGATGCAGGTTGAGCCTGTAGCTGTGAAGCGCATGCTAGATGACCAGTTTCGCAAGGCTTACGGTGCGGAGGTCGACGCGGAGGTGTTGGGAAAATTGGGACTGTGCCGTGTTGAAGATGTTCAGGCGGCGGTGGCTGCGGAGAGGATACGTATCAGTACTAAGAAGAAGGGCAAGAGGCAGAAATTGGGGGAGAGTGAGGAGATGCTAGTAGAAGAGGAGGAAGACGCCGTTGCGACTGCACCATCTCCGCCGACCAAGGAGGTGAAGACGGCGCCAAAAAGCATTGAGAATGAGATCAAGGCCCATATCGCACGCCGGAAGCGAGGAAAGCAGGGGGTAAAGATGGTGACGCTGCGCTCGGTAGCTGTGTCGCAGAAATGGGAAGAGTTGAGTCGTAGTTCGTAAATTGGTGTGCATGATTAACAGTACATGCCGCTACTGCCATAGAAGGCTGCTTAGGAACATATTGTAATGCTGGACGCCGGCAAGCGTACCAATCGCCCAATGTCGTAGTCCGTGATGCCACCTAGGTAAAGAGCCGTAGTGAGGGTTAAGTGGCGGACTTGAGAGGTAGGATTCGAGCCTCATCATGAACAATTTACGCGTAACTGGATTCAATAGTTTAAAGATGAGTCTCTATTTGACCATACCATGCAGCTTCGCGAACGCGAGTCCTCCGAAAAGCCGAGCTAGACGCGTGACGTCATGACATGCTTAGTCATTCTTGACCGCGGTCAGGGACGCGTCCTCGACGCATCCAGGTCCTTTTTCCTCAACACACATGACTGCATCGGCCCAACAAATTGCTAGCCACCGCACCTGTGAATACGATATTCAGACCTTTCACCATGACTACGAAAAATCGTGTTGTTAAAAACGGATGCTACCCCGATCACCTGCCGCACCTTATGCAAGAACAAGAAATTAAAAAGGCCTGCAGCCTACATAGAGACGGAAACATGCATAGTAGGTAACCTAACGTTAATGTAGGCTTAGGAGGTTGAGATTGTCCCTTCGTCGAGGTGGAGGCGTCATATCCTCATTGCGAAGCATCTAAGACTTTCGACTGGCCATGCTCTACCGGATAGCTTGCTAGACATGTCACGTCTCATAATGTATGTCGATTGTCACACATTGATTTTCGGCGGCAAAGAGCTCGTGAGCAATAGCGCAAATCCAGTCTCTACGGTCTGTAATGTAACGCGTGGTCATGAGGCTCGGGCAAGCAAACCTGGAGTTCCTCTCGCAATAACTATAAGTACTGCTCAGAACGCCCTCTAAACCCACACCATGACAGTTCATTTGCATTCATTCCTGAGAACCTCAGAAACAGAATGGTAGATCCTTCAGATGAAAAAAATGTTCCCAACATCGACCCCGTTCCCTGGATCGTCCAACCCCCAAGCAAGACCGCTATCTGTCACGTCGACTACCCCTTGGGAGATACAGCGGAGCTCTATGTCGTCCCGATCACTGTCAGCAGACAGAACAAGACCGAACAGTCAAACCCCATCATAAGCCAGAAACTGCGACGCAAGGCCATTACTGAGTACCTCACGCTGCATAACCTCCACGACCGCTGTGCACTTAAACTCTGGGCTCAGAAGAAAGTCGCCGCACAAGAAAACGCCGATGATTTAGTCTGGCCTATCGACGAGCTCGTATTTTTCGAATCCGACCAACATCGTGTGGAGAGTCTCCCGCACGAGGCGAAGCAAGGCTCTATCTTGAAGAACACGTTCGCGACAATAAAGGCATTCGATGGTACACCAGTACAAGAGTCTATCCATTGCGAGCTCAACGTTTCTCAGGGGAAGAAACTATCCGCGAAGGGCACCGACTGCACAGGATACTGGAAAAGGGTAGAGCTTCTTCTGCGCAAGTTCCGCCCCACCATATCTGCCAAGGATGTGACATCTTCAAAGTCGGGAGCTCTACTTCAAGAGGCCATCGAACAAGAAAACGACAAGCAAGCTACCCACGCCCGGTTCCAGGACGACCAGACCACCGTCAACGGAGCTGAACACTTCAAGGTTCTATTTCGCACAACATTGAAGCTCGATCCTGACCACCGAAGTCTTCACGCTGAGGTCGATCTTGTTCCTGGTATCAATGGTGGCGTACCTCTTTCTGGTCTGATCGCCAGCACCTTTGGGTCTGGTCCACTGGATATGAGCGACGCTCGACTTTCTCGAAATGTTAAGGCGATGCTGGTCGGTCTTACAGTCGTCCGCACATACGAACCGAGACCTCAGCCCGCTCCCGAGCCATCAGCGTCGGCAACTGGCTTATCACACGGCAGTGGAAATTTGGCAAACAGCCCCCGTAGTAAAGGCGGGCGTACTCCTTTGGGGCCCTTGTCGACATTCCAAGAGAACTCACGTGCAAATAAAGTCGGGTCGGGAAGCAGCAGCACCGCTGTAACCTCTACTTCAAGCTTCCCAGAATCCGTGATCTTGAACCTAAAGCCGGCGTCTCAAGTTCCGGCCTTCTGGAAGGACGACGAGAAACAGACAGTCGTACAGTATCTCTTAAAGAGTAAGTGGCGCGACTATGATCGAGACAAGGCCCCGACTGATTCATCATTATAGCATATCCTGACCTGAAGGAAACAAAGCTCCTCGGACTGCCGCTAGCAAACATCGGAAAGGATAACTGGGTGCCGCTCGAATTCCTCAAAACAGCCGGACAGGCAGCTTCGATACAGCAGGTTCCATCTTCAGGCCACTTGACGGCTTCGCTCCAGGACCTAGGAGCGAATTATGACTTGGCTGGAAATAGGGAGCGGTTGCTCGACTTCCTCAACGGTGAAATGAGGGACATGCGCAAGCGCCACGAGGCAAGTCGATATTCGCGTGTTGTCACCGTAAACAAGTCAAGTGCTAACATAGTGGCAGGGTATGGAGCTAATTGTAGCCAAGAACGGTGCAGAGGCTGAGACGCTCAGGCTCTCATCGAACAACACAGAACGCATGGATCGCACCTCTCTGGAGGGAGCTGGAGTCGGCGCCACGATCAGGTGCGGTATTATCTACGTTAGGCCCAGTGCTATGCGCTCCACAGACTTTGACAGCTTCACCAAATTGCTTGTCACGCGACTGGAAAGCCACGCGAGACTAGACCGAGACCAGCGCATCCTCGATATTGGGTCACCGGACACGAGCCCTATCGCTTCAATTCCCGACATCAAACCGCTTCTTCTGCTGCCTGGGGACACTACCGAGGAAGTCAAAGCGTTCTACGACAGCAAAGTTGACACAATCATCGCCGTGGTAGATGAGCGGGG
Source organism: Alternaria ethzedia (assembly GCF_023757985.1). Classification (NCBI taxonomy): domain Eukaryota; kingdom Fungi; phylum Ascomycota; class Dothideomycetes; order Pleosporales; family Pleosporaceae; genus Alternaria; species Alternaria ethzedia. The sequence continues at coordinate 246,158 of NW_026056208.1, read as the reverse complement.
TCGGAGTAAGCAAGAGATCCAGTACGTCCGGGCAGAGCTACAAAAGTTCGGCAACAGGAAGCTTGGCGCAGTCGTACTCTGTGTCAGTAGAAAGGACCTGGAGCCCCGAACCGACAAGACAACCGGACTCCTTACTCAGCTTCCCACAGGTATTCTCCAACAGCTGAACGCCCTACATGGCAACCTCAATTTCGCCGCCAAAACCCCGCCTAGTTTAGACCCGGTCAACAAGCAACTGATGATTGTAGGAGCTCACATTTCACACGCTGGATCCGGTGCGGCCGCTAGCTGCCCCTCGGTTGCGGCTCTTGTTGGTAGTGTTGACGAAGCACTGATGCGCTACACCGGTAGTGCGCGACTACAGGCTACATTGAAAGCTACTTTCTGGAAACCAAACCGGAAGCCCTCCAAATTGAAGCACGAAGTCGAATCACAGATTGTCGACCTTGAGAGCATGATGCTCGAACGTATCGAGGCTTGGAGCGCGAAGCTGGGACGCACGCACGCGCCACACATCGTCTTTTACCGCCATGGCCTACAGTCCAACCACGAAAACACCGTGATGGAGGAAACCGCTGCAATCAGTCGTGCCTGCAAGGGTTCCACTTGGGAAGATGGTAACGATGCCACGTTCGACTATGTACTGGTCAACAAGAACGCGCACGTTTTCTCGCCCTACCGTAACGTTTCCAGCGAAGAATCCTCCAAGGAGGCTGCGTATGAGTTCAACATCGCCGACAATGCCGGACAAGTTGGACACAAGTACCAGTACTATGTCCGGGATCCACCCAGCAACATGCTCACTGGCGATCAACTCAAGACCCTCACACGCCATATAAACTCGAGCTTTCAGCAGAAGGATGCCAAGATTGCTATCGCACTTCCGGTCCATTACGCCCAAAAGCTCGCTAAGCGAATGTACGACTACTTCCTTTTCGCTACGACAAACCGGTACGACCAGCTTTCGAGCGTCCAGCGACGATTAAAATTCTCCGACGAAAAGACATTCCAAAGCGATCAACAGATGGCGGATATGATGAACGAGTATCTGCTTGGTTACGGCGTAGTGAAAGCGCGCGAAGAACCACAGCCAGATCGAAAGAACCCTTGGATGCCACAGCTTGACGACAAGATGTTCTACCTATAGCTGTCTGGCTAATCTTCACATCTAGCAGCCAGGGCAGCTTTTTTGACCTCATTCCTGGCTCTCCTTCTTTTCGCCACCATCTTTTTCGACTCTTCGTCACCTTCAAACCCCCCTTATTTCCTATGTTCGCGCATTCACCGCCTCACTCGCTCCCCCTGCATCTGCCCCGTCCTGCCCACCTCTCCTTTCATTTCCTTTGTTCCTTGTCATTTGCGCTCTCTTACCGCCCCACCCCCCTTTCCCTGCCCACACCATAGTAAAGGGGAAGATTTTGGTAAGAAGAGTATAGATTCGAAGAAGGGCGAAGCCCAGTCTATATACCTAAGGTTATATAACCTTTAACACTCCTACTTAATTTGCACCTTATACTTAAGGTTAAATTAACTCTAATACTAGTGTTGTTTAAATTAAACTCCTACTAAGTAAAGAAGTATTCTTCTAATACTTTAATTTACTCTTCTGCCTTTAGTTTTGCTTTAAAATAAGTTTTTAAGGCTAGAAATAGAATCTTCTAATTATTCTATATCTAGTAGTACCTCTAAGAGTTTTCTGCTACCTTAACTCTAGGCTGTAAGATTTAGGCTAAATAATATTTCTATATATATAATAGAGATAGAGTATAGCCTACTTCTACGCGTACTTAAATTTTTACAGTTTCTAGTAGAGGTTAGGCACTTATAGGCGCTTAATAATTCTCTAAAAAAGTAGTAGAGTAATTATCTAGTGCTAGATTTATTATACTTAGCTAGGTACGTTAGACGTATATTAACAATTTTATAGAGTTATAGCTATTTACAGCCTAGTACTACAAAGCACTATATAACTACTTACGCTTCTACCTATTTAGTTAAGTAGAGAGCTAAACTATAGCGTTATTAAGTAATACTTTTTATTAGATAGATTTTCTACACTAGAGGCTTAGTAAGTAATAAGTTACTATATTAATTAGAGAGAGTACCTCTCTAGCTACGCTAGGCGTATAGAGGTATACTTTAAAAGAGAGAGCTTAGTAGGCTTATAATAGAATTAGGTATAGAAGTAATTTAAAAAGTCTCTAGGCGCAGTAGGCTTATATAAGACCTAATAATAGCTAATCTAAGAAGCTACTACTACCTAAAAGACTACTAGAAAGTAGAATTAATATTAGTTCTTCTCTTAGCGTAAAAATCGCTTTATAAGAGAGCTAGTTTCTTTACTTAGTTAGTTCTAGAGAGTTTAGAAGGTATAGCCTATTATTAGTCTCTCTTAAGAAGGTTCTATCTAGACTAAGTATAATTTAGTGTATTAGTGTTAAATTATACTAGTAAGCTTGTCTAGATAGGTACTAATTAGTAAGTAGCTAAAGATAATTTATAGAGGCATAAGTATGCCTTTAGACGCTTAGAGTTATAGGTACTTATATCTAGGTATACTCTTTAAGCTACTATTATACGCTCTAAATTACGCTATAGATAAGAGGTATCTCTCTAATTATTAGTAACGTAGTAATTCTATTAAATAAGAAGACTCTTAAGAGTTAGCCTTTAAGAGAGTTACTTTAAATTTAACTTAAAAGTAATTGCGCTAGTAGAATATTTAAGAAATACTTCTACTTAATCTATAGAAGAGCTTTTAAGAAATATACTAAGACTTTACTAAGACTTCTATAGTAACTTAGAGAAATTATTTAAGTTCTAGATTACGTATAAATTTAGCTAATTTTAAGCTAATAAGAGGCTTAGTATAGCTATTAGTAATTATATCTGCTGTTAGCGTATATTTAAGCTTAACTAGGCTCTCTATAATCTTTTTATAAATAAAATACTACCTAATATTAATATACTTACTATAACTATAGTTATATAAGTTTCTAGTAAGAGTAATAGCGCTGTAGTTATTAGCGCGTAAGAGAATAGTCTAGCTTAAGTAACCTAGCTTATTAAGTAGCTAGCGTAGCTAAATAGCTTTCTTAGTAGCCTCTAATTAAGTAATATATTTAGCTTTATATATTAAAAGAGAGACTATAGTCTACCTTTTAGATAACTAACTAATAGTAGCGCTTCTAAGTTTAAATACGTAACTACTAATAAAGTAGTAGTCTATATCTATAGTATAGTTAGAGTCTATATAGCTAATAAGGTTACTACTATAATAGATTAGCTATAGATCTCTTATAGTTCTAATATAGTAAAAGATAGTCTAGACTACCTTCTAGTGTGCTAGTTATAGATTAGAGAAGAAGTAGCTAACTTAAGATACTATAAAGGCTAGATTAGATTAGGTATCTAGCATTAAATACATAAGAGAGCTAATAGTAGCCTAATACTATACTTTAAACTCTAGCGTGCTCTAGAGGTTATCTAGTTAAGCTAGCACTAAAAAGAGGTTGCTGCAAAATAGATAGCAACTCTTCTTTAGAGCTTCTATATTAAATTTCTATATAATTTTATTAATATAGGTTTGCTAGCTAAGCTATAAGTAGTAGTTAGAGTAGTTTTATGTAATTTTAATTTCTAAGTAGTACGCGATAGCGCCTAGGTCTGTTATTTAAAATTAAGTGCTTAGAGCGCTCTTTAGCGTATAGATACTCTTCTAGCTTAGCTTTATAATAAGAAGATTATTAACGTAGACTATAATAATAGTTCTATAATTTAGGTAGATAAAGATACTATAGTTCTTATAGAGGTACTTATATTCTATAGAGCTAAGAAAGGCTATAAGCGTCTAGTACTAGATTCTAGAAGCTTACTTTAGGCTATATAAAGCCTTCTTAAGCTTATAGACTTTACTATTCTAAGTAAATCTATCTAGTAGTTCTACGTAGACGTTCTTGCTAATTAGTCTATATAAGAAGGTAGTCTTAACGTCTATTTACTTAACGTTCTAATTATTAGTAGTAGTAATAGTAAATATAGCCTTATAAGTTATAGGCTTAACTATAGTAGTAAAGGTTTTATTAAAATTAATGCTATAGCGCTATTTAAAGCCTCTAACTACCTAGTAGACTTTAAATCTAGTAATAGCGCTGCCTAGACTACGTTTTATACAAAGTATCTATTACTCTTATAGAATACGCGCTCTCTAAGAGACGTCTATAACTAGTATAGTATTCTAAGTACTATAGTTCTATAGTAACTAGTACTTCTTAGCTATACTAGCTTTCTAATCTACTACACGCTTATCTTTTATTACTTATCTATACGTAGACTTATCTATCTTAGAAGATTTATAGAGAACGTACTTAGTAGTAAGCTATAGGTATTTAATTAAGGTAATAAGAGTAGAGATAGCTATAGTAGTTTACTACTACTAGTAATTTGCGTAGAGGTAGGTAATAGTAACCTAAATTTTCTATAAGACCTTTTTAATTAAGAGCTTCTAGGTATTAGTAATTAATTTTAAATTAGTAGTATATATAGAGTAAAGCTAGAGCTTTAAGCGCGTATAGTAGCTAGATAGGCTATAGGTATTATTATTACTTAAATATTTAAACTATCTTTTAGGTAGCTTTAACACTCTTAGAGTAGGTAGAAAGGTAGTAGAGCGCTAACTAAATTTAATTTTAGTGTCTAGAGCTTTGTTATTAGTACTAATATTTAGGTAAATACCTAGTTATAGTAGAAATTTGTCTTTATAAAAGCGTATATCTTATATAGTCTATAGCGTCTTTCTATTAATATTCTAAACGTAATACTAGTTCTTTACACTATAGCTAAGTAGTATATAGTGCTTAGCACGTAGAGCAAGCTTCTTATAGTTATTACTAGAAGTTATTATATAGCCTAGGTAGCTAATTACCTAGAGATAGAAGACGTCTAGCTAGTAGTTGTATAGAAGCTTAAAAGATATGCGTATATTAAGTATACGCATAGGCGCGTAATTATAAAGGTAGGTAGAGATGCGTATAAGCTCTAGCTAAAGAGTATTACGTAGCTTATAATTATAAATAAAACTTCTAGCTATATTCTAGTTTATATAATTAATTTATTCTATAGTGCTATTCTACTTAGAATTGTATAAAGTAGTAGTCTTGTAAATCTATCTCTTCTACTTTACTTTAAGCTTAAGCTTTTTATTAATATATTTACTACTATTATTACTATAAAAGAAGCGCACTTTACACTAAAACTAGCGCTTAACTTTAGTAAAAAAAGCGTTAATAGCGTTAATAACATTACTCTTATATTTTAAGATTAAAACTATTTTCTATCTTAAATAGTTGTCTATAAATATAATATAGTAGGCTTCTTTCTAAAAGAAGTAGAAATAGAGACTACTAACGTTACTATAGATACGCTTAAAGAGCTAGCTTAAGCGCTTATATAAAGCGCGAAAGTTATAGCGTATCTACTTACCTAGATAGTAAGAGTTATAGCTACTTATAACTTAATTACTAAAGAAGATAGACTCTATACTCTTAGTAGCTAGCTTTATAGCGCGTAGATATTTATTAGAAAGATAGCTAGTCTACTTATACTAGATTTCTCTAGTAAATCTAGTAGGTAGAATAGCGTAATAGGTAGTAAGTAAGAGAAGAGATTACTAGTAATTTAGCGTATTTAGATAGTAAAAGTTATTATCTCTAATACTCTTACTAGTTACTATAAGTAGGCTAGTCTTCTAGTAAGTAATTTAAAGCTTCTTATTATTAAATATTATACGTAAGTTAGCTACTCTTATTAAGCGCTTAGTAGATAGTAGATTAAAGGTAGCGTAAAGCGTATAGATTATATTATAAACTATAAAGGTCTTAGTCTTACTCTTAATATTAATCTAGAGAGTAATAGTACTAGTATACTTACAGAGTAATAGACTACTAATTTCTCTTAGATAGATAGAGTTAGTTATCTTATATAAGGCTATAAAAGCTATTCTATTCTAGAAGATATACTAAATTATGCCTAAGTCTATATACTAATTTAGGTTCTTTACTACTAGCGCTAGTGCGCTAGAGGTACCTAAGACTAGCGCTGTTTTGCTAAATACGTAAATATCTAAAACTACTAAGTTAAAGTTACTAAATTTAACTCTTAGGCGCTTATATAGATTTCTGCCTCTACCTCTCTAGTTACGCTTCTTATCTCTACTAGCTTTAATATAAGCTAGTATAAGCTTAGAGTAAAGCTTCTAGCACTAAGCGTTACTATAGCTAAGCTTACTAGAGTAATTTAAGCAAGACAGCGTTAGCTATAGCTAGCTTACTACTTAAGCTACTATAACTTTTAGTGCGTTAGTAGTAGATATATAAAGCTATATTTTAACTTTAATAGCGCCTTTAGTAAGCAAGCGTAACTTAATAGTCTTTCTAACGTTAGTTATAATAATATTAGGCTAGGTAGTAACTTACGTCTATACCTAAAGCTTATATAGCTTACCTAGATTATTAAGAAAGTATAAGTTAATAAACTAGCTTAGAAGCTTATAGTTAGTGTAAATTTGCGCTAGCGTAGTGTTTATTTTAGTAAGAGAGTTAGTAAAATCTAATACACTACGTGTTAAGAATAGAGTAGTATTAAGAAAGTTATTTACTAGACTTTAAATTTTAGAGGTATCTAAGTAGCTATAGGTATTCTTAAGAATAGTTTAGTATTCTATAGTAGTTAATATACGCCTATTAGCTTTAAAGCTAACTATATTACTAAATCTCTTCTTAATACTAAGCGTAATTAAGTTACGTACCTAAAAGTTATATAAGTTCTATTTCTTAAAGGCCTAGATATAGCGCTCTAGAGCTAGTTCTATAATTACGCTCTAGAGATCTACTAAAATAAGCGCGTTTTAAACTACCTTTACCTATTTACTATAGTTTATAGAGTTACAAAGTTTAGGCTTACTCTCTAGTATTTTTAAGCTATACTTATACTTCTATCTTACGCGCTAAAAAGCTAAGTTTACTAAATCTAAAGATTTAGCTATTATATTATTTAGCTATAAGAATAACAGTGCGCTTAGAAAAAGTAAAATAAAAGATTAGAGGCTCTAAAGAAAGGTAGAGGCGTTAAAATTACTTTAGTAGCTTATTTTGCGCGTAGTATTTTTATATTATAAATTTACGTTTTACAGTATTATTATAGAAGTTCTCTCTAAGTCTAGAAGTTATATAGTAATTAGCAGCGCGTTTTTAGAGCTATTAGCGCTAGTAGATTAGGCGTTAGTAGTAGCTAGACTAAATTTAGTTTAGTAGGTTACCTACAACGCGCTCTAAGACGCTAGCTCTCTACTTTAGTTATTAGCTTTATCTTTCTATAGATAACTACGCTTCTTAGACGCTAGTTTTAGTTTAAGTACTACTAGCAGCGCCTAGATTAAATTACTTTTAGCTAGAGTAGAGTTGCGTTCTAGTGTAGCGTTAGCTTAATTTAAATTCTACTAAATTTTACTACTTATAGTAGTGCTACTTAAGCTACTATTACTTAAGTTATTATTATTATTACTATTACTACCTCTATTTTACAGCTTAGAGAAGGTATTACTACGCTTTTATAGTGCGTAAGCTAGACCTGCCTTACTAGCTCTGCTAGTAGACCTAAGTATTAAAGCTATTTTATAGTTCTATAGTCTACTAGAAGCTAGTAGTAACTCTAAATTTACTTAGGTAACGTTTCTAGTTCTAAAATTAACGTAATAGCTTACTCTAGCTATTAGATTTAGGCTGTAATACCTTAATTAATAGTAGGTATGCGTAGTAGTTATAGTAGACGTAGTTGCTAGCTAAGGTAATAGAGAGTCTACTTATTTTAGCGCTTTTATATTCTTCTATTTTACTAAGTAGACTTTTAGCGTGTAATAATGTTTTAGAGTGCTTTTACTTAGCTAATTTCCTAAGAAAGAGTACTTAAGCTTATAACCTAGTAAAGAGGAAGATTTTAGTAAGAAGAGTATAGATTTAAAGAAGGGCGAAGCCTAGTCTATATACCTAAGGTCACATAACCTTCAACACACCATGCCCGTTTTCCTTTGACCGTATCGATCCCTGTCTTGCGTTCTGATTTCCGCGTTGCTTTCACTTTTGATCTCCCACGAGGTTTCTAGTTAGTCACTCACTTAGAAAGAATACCAGTCACTCCTTTGAAAGCACATTTGTCTTGCCGTGATGTGAGTTCTTGAGAGCCCCGCAAAAGCCGGCGTTGGCACTTGCACCTTATACAAGGGAAAGATTGATCAGGCTTGCAGACTACATCAAGATAAGTACATGCAAAGTGGGTGCGTTGACATCGATGTAGACCCCAGGGTGTTCGCTTTGCTAGGTTGACGTGCTTGTAAAAGTTGTCGTGCGCTAATATGGCGTCATCTTGCATGACATTGGCATAAACTAATCTACCATCTAAGACCATTTCGAATGTCAAGGGAGTGATGATTGTGCGTGCGCAATACTTCGGTCTTTGCGACGATGGTAATGATTGCTGTCGATTTACAATTGGGTTGACTTGATGACCCCAAACAACAACGACAAAAGCTTATGCAAGTACAATTTCCTTCCACTTCATCGGTCTGCGACACGACTTGAATACGGCCTCTCGGTCCAGAAGGCCTGATCCAATCCTCTCGGCAACGTCCCCGTTCCACTCGATCATAATTACTCTGTACCTTTTGGAAGGAATGTAGGAGCTACTCCTCCACCGCTCGCAGCTCAGATCTCCATCTTCGTAGATAACAATGAACTCGTGGAATGTCTGAAGTGTATTCACGTCTCCTGAATCGGGGTTTCGATCGAAATTGCAACTTCCGACTTCATTGCTCTCTGAGTCGAACATTTTGCCTCCCCTGCCTTTTGCATTGTGGCGAACCTCGTAATAAACCGAAACTGTCCAGAAATGTAGTAATGGCGACTTTGGATGGATCGCGAGCGATGTATGATCGAAGAAATGACGATATGACTTGGAGGGAAGGGTGTTGCATGGCAGTCCCGGAAATCTAGCCTCGTGTGCCTCAGTAGCAGAATCGACACCATTAGTAGGCCTTCCGCCGCGAAGCCATCTAGGTTCATCTTCAGTGCTTTGGTTGTCCCAGACGTGGTAGACTATCCAGGTCGTATGCTTGAGATGTAGTTGCATGAGTTCCATCTCCGAGGCCTTGTGCACCCATTCTCGATGCTCATCGTCAGGATATCGCTTTGCTTCTCCATAGAGATGTACGTAATCAAGCCACTCGCTAACGTAAGTAAGACCACCACTCCAACCAGCCCAGGTCCAGCTGGAAAATCCTTGGCGCCGTTTTAGCCTAGAGCCCTGCCAAAAAAGGGCGTGGTCGAAGTAATCAACGGGCAGGCCCTGAAAGCATTCTCTAACTCCGATTCTCTTTAACACACCCGACAATGCGTCCAATGTGTCTTCGCTCTTCGTAATATTGAGTCGAGTATATCTTGACAATGCCCATCGGTAACTAGTATGGGGAAGGTGGCCATGTAGACGTCTTTTGAGAGCAAATGTGTTTCCGCTTTTGTTCTCAGATAACTGCAGCCTATCTGACGCCCATCGCGACTCATATTCCTCTGGACCGTCTTCGGTGTAACTAGCCTCGTCGCAGAGAAAGTAGACCTGATCATTGGGCGCAAAGACCAGTAGACGAGGTGCCAGCTGGAACTCTTGGAATCTAATCTGCGTGAGCTGGTCTCCACTGGCTATTGCTGTAGGCTTACATACGTCCACGCTCGCGTAAACCATTTTGTCTTTCTGAAGAAGTATTCAATGTTGAAATGTGCTAGAAGCGTCACCTCCGGGGAGATCTCGCGGGTGACCTGCTTACAGTGGCGTTTGGTGCTCACGCCTCTGAGCGCGTCGTCTGCGCTATTGCAGGTACCCGCAACGACGGTAAGTATGGACCCGGAATAGATGTTGTCCATGTTAGAGATCGCTGCTTGCCTTATAGCAGCATCATCGGATACGATACAAAGAGCATCTACCCAGAGGTACCTTTCGCCCAACTTCTCGACCAATGTCATGGCATCGCGGATCGTGGCAGGAATGCGTGCATCAGACAGACTATCTTCTCGTGAAAGCTCAAGGAGATTGTCTTTTCTGAGTTGCACTTGAGTAGTATTTCCCCACACATAACTGAGAGCTATGTAGCGGCAGGTCTCGGGCGCTGGAACAAGACATTTGTGCAAGACGTCAATGACGAGAAGACTCTCGTTCGAGATATCGCTCTCCGACGCTGATCGCTCTCGACAATGAGAGTGTTGGGTTTCGCAGCGTGCGATCCAATGTCGAATCAGACCGTAGTCCAGGAACGAAGGGGTTTGGGGAAGCAGGCGACTGAAGTAGGGGTACTTCGTAGTGTTCCTTGCAGCCGGTAGGATCCCACCAACCAAATCCAGGTCTTTGAATTCGAAAAGCAGTGCAATCCGGGGCTGTATTCTCGACCCAGTATCTGTCTCCACCTTCGTGTAAGATCCGCTGATACAGATTGTGAGATCATCGTCAGTAGCTTTGCGAGACGTTCCGCGAAGAACGGTCGCTTCCAATAACTCCGAAGTGAGGTGACATATATCGCATTCCAGTGGCTTTAGAGAAACACGCCATCCGTGTCGGAGGCACGGCGTCTCACCATCTGCGACTGCAAAAAAGCTTTCGGGAGTGATCTCGAGTTGAGCGCATCTTTTACAGAACTTCATGATAACATATAGAGTAGGAACGAAGAAGAAAGGGCGGTGATGCCTCTGAAGAGCAATGAGGGGCAGTTTCGACCCCACCAAATTGCGGGCATGAGGCACAGCAAGACACCTACATCGGCTCTAACTCTATCCATACATGATGGGCAGGGCATGCGTAGCCGCCCAAGGCGGCTCTGAAAGCTAAGCCCTCGAAACGACAACAACGTCTGAAAGTGGTTCAGCTGCTGAAGGGGAAGGCATCGCGAACGCTGACGAAGGCATCCTGGGCATGAAGAAAACCGGAAGTGAGATGTTGCCAGGCAACACGAGGTAACTAGAGGTAGGGGTCGATGGAGGGTGCATTGTTGGATGGTGTAAAGATCTGTTGCGGATGAGGAAAGCGCGAAGGCCACAGTGAGGCTGCGGCGGATGCTGCTAAGCCTCGCGCTATGACATCACCGACCCCTTTCACTCGTGCCACGAATCCATCGAGAAAGTACGGGCATGGCATTTGTTATGCACGCACGAGTTAGGTATATCAGGATAAATAAATGAGAGACATGAAGAGCATGTATATTTGCAGTCAAACACTGCGGATCAAATTGCTGCGCTGTTTAACTCCACGTGACTTCTAAAGACCATGCCCACCATCGATAAATCAACAACAAAAGTCTAGCCAAAGCGTTATCAATCTGAAAGCAACCGAACTCCAAATAGTACGTTCTCGTCTTCAACAAATCCCGACAATACGCTCCCATTTTGCTCAGCTCAATGTCCCCTGGCGACTCCTCTCCACGCCTGCCGGCGCCGTGCCAATTTGGCTCACGAGCTCCGCTTCATCGGCCCGATTCAATTTAGAATCAAGCGCATCATCCAGACCAGTATTCCTCTTGCGCATCGGACTCGTCGCATCTGCCGCACTATCATCAACATCGAGTTCCTTTTCCTTGCGTCTGATCGTACCCATGCTTGCTACACTTGCATCGTCGCCATCGGACTTCTTCTTGGTCTCGCCCTCACTGTTTTGCACTTCGATGGTGACATCGGTGTTGTCTCTGCTGAAGACGCGGAGACCGACGACGCACACAGCGTTCCAGGGGTCGCGCTCAAATTCATCTTCCTCTTCGACGTAGGGGTAGCGCATGTTGTTGTAGCAGACATAGCGCTGGCGTTCAGAGAACATACGCGGAATGTTGTCTTCATCGTCGGAGAGATCTGAGTCGAGCGAGCAGGGGCCATCGAGATCAGAATCCCAGGAGTCGTCGGACATGTCGTCGGGCGAGTGCATTCCGTGCTGAGCGCGGTGGGAGTACTCGCTAGCACTTCGTCCGCGAGTGACCTGAATACCGGGTCGGATACCCGGAATGGGGGTGAGTGTAGCCCGGCGAACGCCAGTTGATGGTCGGTGCTCAGGACGCGGACTGTATGTCCTTTGACCGGGCGTCCCAGGGCGAAACTCATCGGTCAGCGGCGTGGGCATAGGCGTGGGCAGTGGCGTGGGAATAGGCGAATCCGTCATCTGGCCTTCGTTGTATCCGTCGCGACCTTGGTATGCGCCAGGAAAGTCTGTGTTGTAGCCACCGCGACCCTGAAGCTCCCCAGGCATGTTTTGATTGTAACCTCCGCGACCCTGGAGTTCTCCTGGCATGTTCTGGTTGTACCCCCCTCTGCCTTGCAACTCACCAGGCATATTCTGGTTGTATCCTCCTCTACCCTGTAGCTCTCCAGGCATATTTTGATTGTAGCCTCCGCGACCTTGAAAGCCTTGACTATGGGTCGCAGGAGAAGGTTGGGGACTGTGGTGGTATCCACCACGTCCTTGAAGGATTGCAGCTTCAGAGATCGCAGAGCCATTGCTGTCGCGGTTGTAGCCGCCACGACCCTGCAATGCTCCGGGAAGCGATGCATTGTAGCCATCACGACCTTTGTTGTATCCGCTCCGGCCGCCAAAACCGCCACCTGGACTAGCCGAGCGCTCACGGAGTGGGTCAAGGCTCGATGCACGATGGTGCCTGGAGACTGCTTGGTGAACAGGCTTAGCGTCTTCGTCGCCGGAAGTGCGGTTGTCTTCCTCGACATTTATTCCAAGACCAGACAAGCTTTCGAGCTTCCTCTCGACTTCTGCCATGTCGCCAGGTTGATTGAGTTTGCGCGTCTCTTTCGCAGCTTTCTTCAGGTCACGCAGCTCAGCCTTTTGGCGTAATCTCTTACGGCGTTGATGAGCTTGCTTCATCTCGGCCTTCTTGCGCTCAACTCTCTCCTCTTTGTGACGTTTGGCCTTGTCTTCTTCTTGCTCCCTGAAGTGTCCTTTGGCATGCGCGAGATCGTAAGATAGCCCGATCGAGAGCAGTTTCTCGCGCCGTTTGGTACAGGTCATCCGAATGACTTCATCAGGTGTCGGATTATCAGGAATTCTGGTCGCTTTGATCTTGAGCAGGACGGTGTAATTACCAGGCTCAAGGTCCAGCTCGGTAGAGACAGAGCGCGTCATGTAGTACGTGCCGTTGCTGCGAACGATGTACTCTTCTTCGTCGTCTTTGTGGAGCCGGAACTGTAGGTTAAACTCATACTGACCTTCCAGACCTTGGTAGTAGCGATCATCAAGCTGGCTAAGCACGATGACTACGGGGCCGCCCTTCGCGAGATGTATCTTGAATTTGGTGTCGAGGTAGTCGACGCTCCACGGAACGTTGACACTTGTCCACTGCTGAGAAACTGTCCATTCCGGACCGAACAGTCGTGTACGGTCGAAATGTTGGTAGGTACGCAGAAGGTCCTTGTACGAGATCCAGAAAACACCGTCGTCCCCGAATTTGTGGTCGAGCTTCTTCATCCATTCTGGAGTCCATTCTTCTGAACCATCGCTCCAGCGACCAGTCCACTCGGTGCGGCCCCAGGGGTTCCGAAGCTTCAGCAGGCGCTGGCCATCGATCTCGCGTGCTTCCATGACGGAGTATGCATGTTTCTCCTGGATACCTTTGCGAGCGCCGTAGATACCGCCCATCTGGCCACATCCGAAGAGAAACGTCTTATTAACGTTCATGAGCTCTTCGTGCCAGAACTTGTCCTTATCCAAGATGTCGGTTGCAAAGATTTCAGACGTGACACCTCCAGTCAGGTCCTCGATACCTTCGCCTACAAAGCCGCCATTAATGGCACTGTAGTCGCCGTGTGCTTTGGCAAAAGCCTTTTCCAGCAGTGGCAGCCATGTTTCATTGGGATCGCTGCATTGTGCGAAGTACAGAGCCCTCGAACCGGTTTGCATGACAGTCCGGTATTCATCTTCGGGGCTTTTCCGGTTCTGAAGTTCCAACCAGTGGGAGCGCTCAAGTTTTGCTTCGTCAAAGTCCTCCTTGATGAGATATAGCTTGTCGTCGATGACCTCGGATATCCATTCGCCATCTGAGATAAGTCAGCTTGTGAGCTACCCACTACATAGTCATGTCTTTACCTCTGTGGAAGACAAATCCGTACACGCCGACCTGCTCATCGCGCGCAACGCACACCCGCTGTATCAATTCTTCCTTGTTCGAGATCGTCGCCAGTGCTGACATGAACCAGCAGTCACCGTCGTTTCCCTGTCGTACATCGTTCGCGGTGGCGCCTTCGATGAAAAACCGTGGTTCATCGAAGATGTCCTGTGACGAGTTAGGCATGCGACGATAGTGGGGTGGTAATACATACCTCGACTCTCTTAACCGACAAAGGATGGAAGTCGGCGTTCTCTTCATTGAGCCCAGTCAAGCAGTCGGCGGGCGTGTCTGGAATGAGCTGCGACCGTTTGAAGTCGGCCTCTATATCGAAATGTGGATCTCTGTATTTCTGGTTCAGTCGTCGGCACTCTTTGACGATCTTTGCGACCTTTCTGGTGCATGCTTCCTTGGCCTCCTCGTAGGATGCAAGCGCATTGACCCCGGGTATGGACCCTCTCGGCGCATGTGCGGCTGCACGTTTCGCATACAAATTGTCGGGTAAGATCGTAAAGATCTTACCGGGGTGTTTGGTCGTAAATTTGTTCCAGAACTCGTCGATGTTCCTCTGAGGAGCTTGTTTTCTGACCGGCAAGCGTGGCCGTGGCGCAGGAGCAGGCGTATCTTGAACCATGCTGGGCGCCCTAGAGTGTGGAGTGGTGATGTTGATGAAGTCGTTGTGAGTACCATTCGATGCCATTGTCACTTCTGTGCCGCGGCCCAAATGCTCAGGGGCTGGCTATGCTTCTTGGGGCGTACGGCGTCCATTGGGGGCTCAGTCGTTAATAAATGATTTGGGATGACGATGAAATTCTCAGCCCCCAACGAAGCTTCATACAGCTGCCATGTATGGTGTGGTATTTCGAGAGCCTGTAAGAAAAGAAGTGGGTCAGTCAGACACAAGGCGTTGCTCGGCGCTGCCGCAGGGCGCCCGCTCGCCATGCCGCTGCGAATCAGCTTGCCGCGGAGCTTCCGAACCCATGCTCGCGGCCGTCATCAAGCGGAGAGGCAGATACAACGGCGATCGGCTGCAGCTGCACTGGCCTGCGTCTTCAGCTGCAGACAAGGACCGACGACGAGTAAGAGTGTTGGGTTGGGACGCGACGCAGTAGGGAGGCTCTCGTTCTCTGGAAACGGCTCAGACGGCCAATGCGCGCAACCAGATTAGCCTGGGGGCGGCCGGCTAGCCTATTCTAGCTGACTACGGGTGGAAGCCTGACCGACTTCTTGTCTTGTCATATTACCAGTAAACGGTCATCTGGTGATGGTTTGGAGGTGAGCAACTTGTTCGCCGAATCTGCCTGCATATGGTGGTGGTGCTATGACGCCTCTCACACCTTGGTACCATCACCGTGCGGCATTCGCGATGGTCTGATCAAGCGTTTCTTTGCAGACTGACAGGAGTAGCACCCAGACATGTGCAACGTTCCATCTGCGTGTTCAGCTCATGAGATGATAATTTTGGAGCTGTATACCTACACCTATGGGTCATTCTGCATCCCGGTCCAGCCTACAGGAAGGGCAATGGACACGGGCGCAACACCAGCGAGGTTCGAGAACAGATTGATGCCGTACTAGGATCCACGCGAGGATGGGTTCGGGCTAGAATGATTTCAGTGGGTGTTTGTGTATCTCTGCGCGCCCGAGGTGTGTGCCGACTCTCCATTGATAGGCAACTTTCCCCCGCGAGCATGGGACATGCATTAGGTATCTCGGTTCCGAGCCGCCGGGCATGTCTCATTGCGTCCATGGTGCTGGAAACGACGCTGACTAACGCGCACAGTGCCTGCATAGGTGCTGTAACGTTCAGCAAGGCTCACAATGAGTCGACAGGAGTAGCGGTAATGGCTGCGCGCTCGTCGAGCCGATGTCTCGATAGGGGAAAACGGCAGACGTAGCTCCCGGATGAAACAGTATCACCAACAATTGTCAGGTTTCCATGTCAGCCCTAGCACACAGCCCTACGAGCGATGCTGCGAGCGTCCTGCGATTTCGCAGGGATGCGATCTCACCGTAATTTCGACGCGCACAGCCAATCGCGTCGCGAAGCCACACCTGGTGTATGGATAACGATAAATTCCCTTGCGTCGGACACAAGGGCGACCGTCCAATCGCGAGTACGCTACTTGAGAGAACCAACCTCTTTCAATAAATCTATCGTGACGTCCGGGGATGCACAACTACGTAGGCTGACACTTTTTCCAGTAAACCATAAGGAGATACAAACTGCTGGCCAACTCGGGCCTTGACGCTGTGACAATGCGAGGTCAGCTCGGGGTATGCAACACAGCTGGCGGATTGAGCGGTAAACACATCCCCTGAGTGCATAGCTACGACTCCGATACCGATCTGGGTTGTGAAGTACCTAGGTAGCGTCAGGCTGAGTGCAAGGCTGAAGTGTTGAGATGTGGTGTGAGGCTTGGAACGTGTGCCGAACTCAGGATCCCAGCGCTAGCCGAAAGCACGGACGAAGGTTTTAGCTCGATGCCGTCATCATTCCTTTGGGGCGCGTCCTCCCACCACAACCTCTTTACTCTATCAACATCACAAAAAGACGACATGAACAGCATCGCTCAGTATCATGTCAGATGGCCCAGACCCAAGCCTATGCCTCGCAGGACTCGACTTCCACTTCGGCTGCTTCTTGTTCGCCAACCTTCAAGTGGAGCCGCTCTCCCTTCAGCTTCCAGCGAGATTTGTCCCATTCCTGTTCAGCCATTCGCGAGCATTCACGGCAGTATCGACGATTTGGCTTAGGAGGCCACTCGAATGACTACAATTTTTGTGATTTCGGGTTTCGACGCATCATGCGACGTTCACCCAACCGTCTAGACCCGAAAAACAAGGCCTAATCGCTGCTTGGATACAGATCATAGATACCCACCTCGCTTCTCGGTCGCCCAACTATCAATATGTCGCCGTATGTAGTCATCATCGTTGAACACGCTGATGCTATCCAGATTTATGTCGCCTACCTTGAACTTGTTCCTCTTGCGGCTTTGTTGAGGTGGTCTCGAGCCTTCCCTATCACGTAATTGGCTTTCCGCTGAAGCTGAGCTTCCAGTCGATGATGCAGATGCTATGGAACTAGTCTCTGATCCGAACCCACCGTCGGAGTCTAGCTTCAGTACCGGCCATGGCCCGTATCTTCGGAAGCTATCCAGCCATCGAGAGATCTTCCTGCGGTCGACATCGGCTATCAACTTTTCGGCGTCTTTCGCGACCAATGTATCCAGGTACTCCTCATCGCCACCCAAGTCATATGCATTTTCCGCATATGGATCTATTCCAGCTGCTTTCGCCGCCGCTCTTCTGCGTTCCAGCGCTTCTTCTGCATCTTGTATCATTTTCACATATTTTCGGTTAAGTTGCACAAATTGCGGGCCATACTCATCCTTCAGTTCCTCCGGATCGCGACCAGGGTTATCTTGGATGTAAAAGTCCAACAAGGGCCCGTGGGTGCCTCGAGCATAGTCATGTTGCTGCCTCGCAGACTGGAGTTTTGCTTCGAAACCTGCAAGGTGTTGCACCCATTCGTCTTTAATGTCAGCTAATTCTTCATTGTACGTTCGTTGAGCCTGCGCCGGCGCTTCGTTGTCGCCCACGCGCGTCGTGGCTTCCTCAATAGAGCTATCAGTGTCGGTATCCTCCCCGTCATAGACATCACCGTCCCCATAGTGTCGAGACCGAATCCTGTGATGGTACTCGTAAGCTTTCAACGGCCAGCCTTTGTCCTTATCCCGCGGTAACGACCCTGCATGCTCCAGGAACATGGCTTGGTAATAGTCCATATCTTTCAGGATAGCGAACCATCTCTGCTCCGCATCCTGCAGCCTGCCCTTCAGCTGTAGTTCACGCGTCTTAAAACTTCGATACGCTAGTTGCGCGCGTCTAACTCTTCCTTTTGCCTCTTTTAGACTACGTCGTTCTGCAAGCATTCGAGATGCGGACCTGAAACGCGAGTTCCATTTCGCCGCCTTGAGGTCGTTAATGGCAGCGGTATACTCGTTCCAAGCTGGTTGCGCGTCATTATTGATCTTATCCAGGTCTGCGTCGATTTCTCTCTTCGTCTTTCGGTACCGGCGGCCCTCAATCACAGAATTACGCATGGCTTCGAACACTCTTCGCGAGAGAACCAGGGACAAGACGTTTTTCTGGCCGTCATAAGTTCGCGATAGGATAGCGTCGCCGTCCGTGAAGAGATCTTTGTCAGAACCCGTTTGGCAGACATGCCATTCGTCAAATCCTGGACCACGATCTGCGCAATCCTCGCAAGAGGATGCGCCACAATGGATGCCGTGCTCATCACCAGGAAAACAACGTAAACAACCAGCAAGCTGGCACTGACAGGTACTAAGACCACCTTTGGTCGTGGTGGTGGGGGTTTCTTTACCTTCTTTGGAAGGAGGCGCATTATCAAGTGTAGTGGCGGCGTGTATTGCTTCCTTGGCTGATGTTTCGAAAAGCTTCGTTTGTTTTGCATGTGAGCTAAGCCCAGACTCCTCGGGGCTGTGAGAATTAGCTGGTTGGCGGCTTGAGATGATGGCATCGAGCCTCCGCTCAGCGTCCCGGCGAACTGCGGTTGAGCTTAGTCTGACCTGAGATTGGTGTTCATCTTCTCGCATTCCCTTGTCAACATAATCTCGAGGTTGTCGTCTAGCTCTAGACGTCTTCAGGAAGTGAGAGATGCTTTTCCTTCTCGTGGATCGATACATGATGCGCATAGAATCTATGTGAAATGTAGACTTGTTGATTCTTTTCACATGCGTGTTGTGGAAGACAAAGGAAAGCAAGAGGAGGGCAAGCTTTACAAGCGATTCAGTCCAAGCTTCCATAGCGTTTCAAAGACAAAGCTGATTGTTCTATATCTATAAAGGTAATGCTCATCCTTGTCCACCACATTGTAAAGCACTAACGAATGGGTTACTGGTAGTCTGTCATCTTCGCTATGCTATCACGACAAAATGATATACTGTCTGGTGGATCTCGCTCGGCACTCGGTAGAGGAGACGTTTGAGATAGACAATCTTTCACTTCGGTTCGAGGGAGGTAGTACCTAGAGGGATGTGACCTTTCACTACATCAGGGTGAAACTCACACCCGCGCGCGTAAGTGCCTTGCTTTCTGAAATGGCTGATGGGTGAGCAGCCACGGCTGCCATTCGCCGCCTGCGCTCTGACATCATTAATAAGCCGATGGGAACATATGTACTAGCAAAACGTATCAATATTCTATTTTCCGTTACCCAAGCTTCTCGACCGGCGCCCCGGAAACGCACACACACACACACACACACACACACACACACACACAAAGCCTTTGACATCTCAACTGGTACACAAGACAACGCGGAGCTGAGGAAGTAAAGGGGCCTGACGCTCTTATTCAAGGGACAAAATCATGACGAAGAAACGTCATGGGAAAGGTAGGGAAGGGCTTTTCTGTTTTACATGGCGTCAGATCTGACAACATAATAGAGTCAGGCCACAAATCATCGGGGAATGGCGGAGAACGCTCCCAGCGACAAAACCGATGGGCGATGAGCGATCACTGGTCCCCGGAGCGTTATAGAACTCGATCGAGGTCAGCTACCCCACGTAACCTTCGAAACGGACCGAACAACGACCAAGACCGTTCGCGCACAACGTATGAGGAATGGGGTCAACCGACCGCCTCCCAGCGCCAAGAAGAGGCAGACATTTCTTACTATGATCCAGACCCTGAAGAGGCCCTGCCGTCCACCGAGCATGATGATGTACGTCTTCGCAGTTCGGAACGTCACGAACGATCGTCGGCGTCGCGCATGTCAAATTCTCAACTTGATACTACAACTGCGAGTCGGCACAACAGGAATTCTCGGGTCGATCTTGCAACTACTGCTAGCACAACAGCAAATTCAGCTGCTGTTGACTTGGACGATGGCATTTGGGATTCCGACGAAGACAACTCTGCCGAGCAGATTCGAGACCGTGCTGGAGAGAGCCAGACATCAACTCTCGAAGACGATCCTTCTCATCCTCTATACAAGATCAGAAAGGCTGCTCGTCAGAGCAATCTTCCTCTCTACGAAAACACTAAGACTAGGAAGCGGGCGACAGGCTTGCAAGTAGTGTACGAGGGAGAAGACCAAAAGACGAAACTCGCCGATGCCGCCCGTGTTACGGTCGGGGAAATCTGGGAGATCCATGAATCAGCTCCAACCGGCGATCCAGACGCTTACCTAGGAGATGGAAAGACCGCACCCACACCTGGAGGTCTGCATAGCTCGAAGACCAGCAGAGTTGTGGTCACTGGCGTGGAGGGAGAGTTTCGAACTGGCTTCAGGATTACCAGCTGTAACGGCAAGCTCCAAGAAAAGATCGACAACATGGGAAAAGACATACGGTATCTCTTGATTCATCTCGAAGGTCGGCCAACACCACGTAACTCAGCCGGTCTTCCACTTCTGCGCATTACATCCTGGGTATCCTGGTATGAGTTATCGGCCATGGATATTGGCCATAGCGTCAGCTTCCGACCATCGATGAACGACCGACGAATAGGAAATGCTCACATCACCGATGTTGAGGAAGGTGTACTTCGGAGGACCGAGCGAGATGTCATGGGAGTCTCGACTTTGGCCCGAACGTTCGAAGAGACTCAGCCATACGGCCCATTCCCTCGCCAAAACACACGCACACGGTCTCGTTCGACAGTGGCAAATTCAGCATCGCCAGCTGCGCCGCATGCGCAATCTCAAGCCACTGCCTCGGCGTCCAATCCACCCTCTGGCCCGCGCTCTATGGCTGGAGGATTCGATCGGCTGGCGGCTCTGAACTCAGCAATTGATTGGAGTCTGGAACCTGAGCAGCGCGAAGCGAGGCCTGCAGCACGACCCACTCAACAACCTCTCACGAATCCACTCCCGCCCCCTCCACCTACGCCTACCCAGGCCCAAACAGACCGGGCTACTTCAGATGGTATCAACGCTCGTACGCCTGCGCAACATCACACAGAGACCGATCAGCCTGGTACAATAGTCACGAATGCTAAGCGCAAGAGGGACGACTCGGAAGAAGGGGCTCTTAAGAATGGCCGACGCCAATCCATTTGATTCATCTCCTACAGGATTCCCTTTACCTTTTCCAGATATCCCGCCGACTTTCTGGGGCGACGTCGATTAAGTTTCTTTTCTGTGCAGGATTAGCGTTGCAATCCGCGCTTCAGCTTTCTCGAGCCATGTTATCATTTGCGCACTTGTTCAAGCTCATGAAATCTCTGCACGTATCATACCCAGCACCTTTCCTTCAACCTCACGTCCACAGAATAGCATAATGTCTTATCCTGTTCTACAATATCATAGTCAATGAATAGTCTCTCAATACAATTCCAAGCTCTCACTTTGCGCCCCTCATTGCTCATCAAAGCATAAAGACAAAGCATTAAACAAAGCTTTCTCGAAATCTGTTCAGCTTTCAGACCGTACCCTTGCACAAGATTCCATCAATCTCTCCGCTGCCAGTAACCACTCCTCTGTCACCTGCCCATTATCGCCCTGTAGTCTCCACATCGCCCCCTCCCCGGTAGCAACAATGAACTCATTCATCTCACACAGCCATCTTGGGCTTTCATTCAGCCATATAGCCGTCCAGCTCGCCAGATGTACCAGCCCATCATGTCCCAGTGACGCAAGTCCTGACATCACACACTCATACCGCTGCGACACGAATGCTCGTAGATCGTGAAACATTGCGGTGGTGACGGATGCGACCGTGGGGAAGTGCGCATCAACCAGGGTGCAAATGGTGTCGAGAGTGATGCGCGAGAAAATGTGTGCGTTGACGAGCAGGTTGACGAAGAGCTTGAATGTGGGCTCGTGGAGTAGGATGGAGATGAGGAGTGCGAAGAGGATGATCTTACGGAACGTAGAGGCCATATTCGCGAGTCCAGCGTTGACACAGCTATCGGTAAAACGACGGCTTATCGAGACTGCTGGTGTTGATGATGTCGCTTGGAAGAAACGCTAGTCCTGGTCCGGATACGCGCCTTGGCAGGTAGGCTGTCGGGAAGGTAGAACACTTGGAGGTTTCACGAGCTGCAGATCGCTACCAGAGTACGTTTAATAGCACTCACTAGTAAATCGAATGCTCAGCACGGATCTGAAAGCCAGCTGTACCAGTCAAAGTTTCCGTCGATCTAGCGTGAATGTGGCGGTCACGTGACAAATCGTACTTTCACAGCATCGCACACCGATCTTCAGTTCGAAGACGGATTAGATCGCATGTATTCTCAACGCGAAGAGTCGATAAGGCAAAGTTCTGAGTGCTCAGATATTCTTTTGTTACAGTTCTTTTGCCCACGCTTCAAACATAAAGGCAGCTACCGCTTGGTTTCCCTGCCCATCGTCTGCGAAGTGCGAGACAACTAAGAGCCACTACCACGCGTCAATAACGACTCGTTTTAGAGCTCATGATCAATGGCAACTGGTACGTACGGAGTGTTCGGGTTCGGCGCGCCTTTGACAAGCTTGAAGCCACCCGGTTGCAGGTATTGGAAGACCTGTTTCGGATCGTACTTCTTGGATATCTTCATTAGCCGTTGCTTGTTCTTCGCTCCGTAGCTGCCGATGGGGTCTTGGTATTCGGATGCGTAGTTCAGATACACAAAGTCGTTGTCCAGGTTCCTCCGCTTCGCTTCCGCTTTCACAAGTTTGATGATGTTGGCAATAACACTGTGAAACTTGGGCTCGTCTTCTTTGTTGTTCCAGGCAGCGTTGAAGTTGAGCACGAAGTATGGACCGTTCTTTGGGTCGATGCCTAAAGCATTCCCGCCATTTTTCTGCATGGCTTTGGTCGCGCTTTCCGTGATGGGCTGGATGGCCATGATGAGTAGGATCTTCTCGACGTCGGCGACCGTGGCTTCTTGCGTGTAGAACGTATCGACGATGAACTCGAGCAGTGATCTGTCCATCTTCAGACTAATGCCCCACCAGGTCTGGAAAGCACCAGGAGCAGGAGCACCCTGATTGAGGAGATCGGCCATGCCGGACATCGGGCGAAGGCCAGTCGTGTCATCGATGGCAGTGATATTATCCCAACTCGAGAAGACAGGCGCGTTCGTAATAGGCTTCGCGTAGTGGAGGTTGGCGAAAGCGACCTTGCCGATCCCGGGCGCGCTTGCGAAAGTCTAGAGATGTTAGCTTTCCGCACATGAGGAGTGAACTCAGCGCACTTACCACAATCTGGGCGGCATCTTCATCCTTGACGGAACCAGAGACTGTGAACTGATGAATCGCATCAAGCACCGCGGGGTATGCATCTTCGAGGTACACCCGCTGGCCTCCCCACATCTGGCCAAGAGGAAAGGCGTCAAGCTTAAAGTTTGTAACGATCCCGAAATTGCTGCCGCCTCCTCTCAGTGCCCAGTATAGGTCGGGATAAGTGGTCGCGCTGACGTTGATCGCGATACCAGAAGCCGTGACTAGTAAAAAGCTCGCCACGTTGTCACAAGCCCAACCGCGCTTGCTCGCGAAGTGAGATATGCCGCCTCCGAGTATAAGGCCAGGCACGCCAACGGGGGCCATCTAGTCCTATGATCAGTGGCATAACCATAAAGTTGGCGCAGATGCGTAGGCTTACACGTCCTCCTGCGACACTCAGACCGTCTTTCTCGACAGCATTGTAAACGTCTATCCATCGGAGTCCCGGGCCAATGTCAACTGTCTGCTTATCGGAGGCAACAACAGCCTGCTTGAAGTTTTCAAGCGATACAGTTATTCCATCTTCGATACTAGATGCTCCGGCCCACGCAGCATGGCCACCGCCTTTTATGGCGAAGGGGCATTGGTACAATCTAGCCGCAAGCACCAATGTTGAGACCTCAACTGTCTTCGTGGGTTTAAACACACAAGAAGGTCGTACTAAACCTTGTTGAGCAGACCAGTATCCGCCGGTGAAGTTGCTGTATGTGGTTGCTCCTTCAGCCAAGACCTTGTCGGTGCCGAACAGTATCGTCAACGCAGTACACTAGAGTCTGTCAGCTTGCGCAACCCTACCTCCGTAATATTGTGACAAAACTTACAGCATGTGAGCATTGCGCATCTGAGACACGGGCATTGAGTGCATTCGCAGGTTCCGGCAGAGCCGAGACGTCGACGCCGAGGTTTTCGAGAGCCTCAGTGATGTTGAAGTCTTGCGGCTCAAAAGCAGCGCCGCTGGCTTGTGCTCCCACACCGGCTGCAAGAGCTGCAATGGAAACAAGACATGTGACCTTCATCGCTGCTGATGGCTGCAATCAATGGTGCGAGTTAGGTCACTTGGCAGCGCGTTCGTGACAATAACCTGCGCGTTTGGTCCCAAGGGCGCGTCGAGGTCTGGGGGCCCGGGGCTCTCTCACTTGGGGGCCTCTTTAACAGCATACCAGTGCGCCGCATCCTTCTGCACCTCGCTTGGCTGTAAGCATCTAATTTGAGGTACGTGTCCGATCATTGGCGCAATGCTAAGCCTCCTGCAAGAAGACGGTTGGATCCTGCGGGATTGTGGCGATGTTGTGAGCGAAGCCTTGCCGTATCCTGCACGGAATGCGCACCTGGGGCAGGCTATCGGCTATTCTTAATCCAGCCTAGTGTGGTCCAGGGGAAGTCGCGTCTCGCAATCCGTCGCCGCTATGAGGTTTACATCGACCAGCAGCCTATAGCACTTTCAAGGCCACAACAACATTCATTCCGAAAAGGAGATGAATCAAAGTCGAACAGTGATGCGCTCTGATAGCAGAAGGATGCTCGGAACGGGGATGGCTGTGCCGGCCGAGCGGCGGAGGCGGGACGACCCTGGAAATGAGAACCTTACTCTCGGTAACATCGCCCCCACCAGCCCGTGAACGATACTGCAGGTACTTCCAGGCCCCGCTGGACGACATCCTCAAGTGGCTCGATAAGAGACTTTCAAAGTGGTGCGCTATCGAATGTTACCGACGATGCGACCATAAGCTCTACAGCTTTTGTTAGGCTGGTCGCACGATGGCAGTGCAATACCGGTCTTCGTGAGATATGCAGTAATACAGACCCACGTCGCAAAGTACCTTGTACGGCAGATCAGTCTGAACAAGGTAGACAGGCGCTTACGGGAATACTAATCGTATAGCTCCGCTTCGCAAGCGGTCAGATATCAAATACTTGATCTGATGTATCCATACGTTCCTGCTGGTGCTATTGATGTAGACCCATCACTACTTCATCGATCGCTTCACACCTGGGCACCCAAATACCTGACGACATACAGTACTGGAACGCCTTGCCGCGTCGGATGTTTGCCAACACACTTCCGATATACCCAGACACGACACCATGACGTCCCAACAACTTGCAGATGTCACTTGGGACAAGAACGCACCTCCAGCAACGATGAGCAGACGCGAACTAGAAGGCATCAACACCGCTATGCTGACTCTAACGTCTTTGGTCTTCGTCGCGCGCATTGTCATTCGATTATGCAAGCGGAGAACATTCGAGCTGCAAGACTTCTTTTGCTGTCTCTCCTATGTTTTCTACGTGGCGATGCTCGTCATGTTCTTCAAGGAGAATGACCCTCTTTATCGGGCCGAGCGTGTTCAGAGAGGCGAGGCGCCGTTGTATCCAGGACTCCGTGCGTACAACCATCTTTCCATACGCAGACAAAGCGACATGCTGACGGTCTCCAGTTCACGATGCAGGAATGGTCTATCGATGGCTGACAGCTGGTCAGTTGTTGTACTATTCCTCTTTGACAGCAGTAAAGCTATCACTGTTAGCCCTATACCGACTTCTGTTGAACAAAGCCTCGCCAAAGTATAACATCATGTGGTGGGCGATTTTGGCTTTTTGTGTTTTGGTAAACGCAACGCATGACCATCGGTTAGAGCTCATTACTAACACTCGAACAGTCTTATGTGGGAAGTGCTATGACAACAATCTTCGTCTGCGACGACCAAAAGGCGAAGTACAACTACGGCATGTGCGCAAAACCGAATGAGCAGAAGCGTGCGCAGTTCAGCCTATGGTTTGCGTACGCAGTAGATGTAGCCGGTGATCTTGCAGGTTCGTATGCCAGTCCTATCGATTACGGGACCTCACTGACAAGTGCAGTAATGTTCCTTCCGTTTCGCATGACCTGGAACCTTCGGCTACCTAGGGCCCAAAAGCTCGGCATCTTCATCCTGTTCGGGAGCGGTTGGATTTGCATCGTATGTACTCAACGAAACATTTCCCGCGTTTAAATAAAATACTGACACTACTATTGCTAGGTCTTCGCCACGCTTCGTGTGGTTCAAGTTAGCGTCAAAGACGGTCTGCCAAAGATACCGGACCCAAAGTGGTTGCAAATGTGGACCGTCATTGAGACTTCGATGGCAGTCATTATTGGCTGCGCTCCAGCCTTCAATGCTCTTCGTCGTCGTTCTGAACACCACAACGTTGAGATAACGTCAGTTCGTCTTGATATGGAGACCGCAGGTGGCGGGCATACGATGCGAGCGGAACCTTACATGCGAGTGTTGCGAACGAATGAGCAAGGGAGTGAAGAAGCACTGCATCCACGTAGCACACCTGGACTGGCGTTTTAGGTTGGAAACCTTTCCCCAATCATCACTGTCGGCATGTCATATAATGGACTACTGTCAAGAACATGTGTTTTACAAGGAGCCTCCGTATTGTGCATCAGGCTATGAACTAAATCTCATACCCACGGTCTCATGCCTGGATCCATAAAAATCGTGTTTGTTTCCTGAGAGTGAGAGTGAGAGTCTTTGAACTACTGCGGTGACGTCAGTCGAAAGCACGCAGTCACCACGAGCGTCCTTCACGGTCAGTGATGTCTCAGTCATATACCATTAATTCAGACTAATCGATTAGACTAGTCCTGTTTTCGTTCACGTTCACTTTTTCCGAGTCAGTGTTGACGGCTGCGCGGCGTCATCGACGGTTGTAAACAACAACGCGTACACGGCGCGCCCTCACACCCTGTTTCACGTCCGCACTTTTCTTGAAAACTCTTTCAGTCACAACTCACCATTGCGCAATCTTGCAAGCTTGGCTCTACGTCGCATCTTGTCTCTCATTCAGACTTCCTTGACTCTTCTCAACAACCATCCAAACGACACAACACAACACCGGCCCGACCATTTGAGAGTAACCTACGCAAGGTAAACAACTCAGAATTCTCCATCGCGTTACAATTTCGCTAAGTCATGTTCTGGTGACAAAGTAGACTCCAAAGTATCCAATCTTGCCACTGAACGTACCGCTTCCGTCTGTCAGCTCCCACAACGAACAAGATGCCTACTTTGCGCAAAGGGATCAGCGGCGCTTCCGGAATCCACGTCTCGATTCATACCCCAACCCAGACAATGAAGCTCGAGCCCCAGTCACATCCTTCCTTCATTTCCATCCCCACACAGAAGCGCAAACGCTGCGCGGAGGAGCAGACCGACCCAGCCTTCATTGCACCAGCCAAGAAGCTCAAAACATCAACAACATGCGCCCCGGCCATCACCACAAAGGCTGCTATTACCACCACCAGCAAGACGTCCGGCTCAAAGTCCACGCTCGTCCCCCGCGGCCCCCGCAAGAAAGCCACCCTCGGCGTCAAAGACTCATCCCTCCTCCTCATGCTCTGCGACAGCAGCACCGCCCCGCACAAAACAACCGAACTCCACTTCCGCAAGATCCCGCACTCCCTGATCGACTGGCACAATCCTCGCCACATCTCCCAGGTAAACGCGTGGCGCAACCAGATCTACGGCCGCGCCGGCCTAAAAGCGCGTTCCGTCAGCCTATGGTACGAAGCTGAGGAACTGTGGTTCGAGCTCTACTTCCAGCTCTCCATTGTTGAGTCAAGGAAGCGCGGGATCATGCTCCCGGGGAGCAGGCAGGTGAGGGACGCGTTTAATAAGACGTTTGTGGGGAGTGTGATTAAGGGGAGGAATGGAGAGGATTTGCCGCCGAGGGTGGAGCGTGAGGGGAATGCGTTTGCGTCGAAGTTTAATCGTATGTTTCCGGCGTTGAGGGCGAGGTTGAATGGGTGTGTTGTTGGGAGGTCGGGGGATGTGTTTGTGCCGGTGATTACGTTTGGGATGATGGAGAGGTACAAGGTGATGAAGGAGAGTTTGGTGAAGAGGGGGATTGAGGCTGAGTCGGAGTATGCGGACGGGCTGGAGGAGTGGCGGTGGTTTCTGTCGCATCTGCCAGATGTCGAGATGGAGGCTGTTGTCAAAGAGGAGGAGGTCAGGGAGATGGAAGCGAAAGAGTATGATGCTGTTGCTGCTTTGGTCAGCCTTGCCAACTCGCCTGTTGACTCTAGGGGTGGCTAGAGTGCGTGTTGCGTACACTGTTGAAGTTGAACATCTTGACCGTTGCTAAGATTATGTATACTTCTGGCTCAACATCCTTTCGTAGAAAGGGAGACGTTCTCACAGCATGAATGAACAGAACAAAGAACAAAGCGAGTTGAAGAGACGAGGCCATTGCTAGTGCCTAGATTTCGCCAGATATTCGCCAACCCACACATGTCCACGTTGCTTATCCATTGCACCGCAGTGGCTCCAGATGTAGCATCTCTATTCATCAATAAGTTCCACAATGTCGCCGAACTCTTGGAACAGCCACGGCTCCAGGTCCTTGAAAGCTTCGGGTACCGGCTTCTCCTCAACCAGTGAGACAACGGCCGGCTCATCGCCGAACATGCTCAACATGCCTGCTACCTCGTCGTCGACACACGCATCTTGCTGGTCGCCGGCTGTATGCAGCTCGCGTGGCGTAGCCGTCCGTTGTTGCACATCTGGCGACGTGAATACCTTTGTGGGTATGGTGTTTGCAATTTTGGGTTCGGCACTGTCTTCGCTGTCAAAGAAAGGCGATCGAGAGGTCTTGATTTGTGTTTTGCGAGGATAATCGGGATGACTGAACTCCGGCTTTCGCGGAACATGATCTTGGGAATTGATCAAACTAAAGTCCATCTGCTTGTCACCTTCTCCGTAACCCATGTAGTCATCGTCGATGACGTTTTCGAACGGCTGCATGATATTAGTGTCGCTTTCACGGATCTCCTGAAGATTCTGAGAATCTGCAAGCCCAATGAAAGCCTCTCGAAGGACGGAGTCGTCATCGTCAAAGGCGTCGGATTCGTGAGAGGCTGCAGGAGCTGCAGGCTCATAGTCCATGTAATCTTCCGGCTCTTGTGTGTCACCGATTAAGTCTTGTTGCGCAGGCTGATGCTGCGGATGACCGAAGTCGACTGATGGCTCGTCAAATCGAAAATCACCGTAATCGCTTGATGTTGGATGCCGCTCGGGAGCGGAGCCGCCCATAAAGTCAAGACTATGCTCACCACCTTGAGAGTAACAATAGGCTGGCTTCTTGTACATGACGGAATGAAGAGAGGAAGGTAGCTCTTTACCCTGGATAGTCTTGTGCAGCTGGTGCAGGCCACGGTAGTCCCTAGGTCCGTTGGTGCCATAGTCGGCTCTCTGCTTCTTTTCTTGCTGCGTGAGATCGAGCTCGTCAATCGGCGCAGAGGCCTTCCTCTTAGAAGCTGTGAGTTGCAGCTTTGTTTGCTTCTCTTTGCCTTTCGGCAGCGGTGGTTTTTGCGTCGGCTCAGGCCGATCTTCGCACGATGGGACGCGTTTGGCGACAGCTTTCTTCTTCGATGGTTTATCCATGCCAGTCTTGCAACACTGGTGCTTGCATGCACTTCGATCTTTGCACGGATGATTGCAAGCCCACTTTCCATTAGCTAGCTGTACTGGCTCTGCATCGTCTTGTTCAGCAGTAGTATCAATCGGTCGTGCGAGGCGTTTGCTCTTTCCGTCATCCTTGTTCTTGGTAACTTTGTTCTTCGCCGTATTCTTCCGCGTAATAGAATCGATAGGATCGGCGTAATTCTCGATGTGATCAAAGTCCAGATCACGGAAGGAAGCGTTGACAAGAGCATCATCATCCACATCACCATCTCCATAGTCATCGCTGGTGGCGGACGCCTTTCTGATCGGCCTTGCAGTATCCGTGCGGCGCTTTGACATGTTAGACTGATGCGATGTTGGCCGCTCTGCTTCCAAGCGCTTTGGGTTTGGAAACATAGAGGCGGCGACCTGGGGCTTCACGGCGGCGGCACGCATACTGCCAGCTTATAACAGTCAGTCTTAGCTCTCATAATCGAGCCGAAATACATGCCTATGCCATCACACATGACGTAGCAGTTGATTGACTGGTCGGGGTTCGTCAAGAGCGCTGGGAATGTGAGGCTTTGGCCAGACCCGAGCTTTGGGCCACTGCGACAAAGATTAGTACAGCGCAATACCGAGATCGTAATGGCTCACCTGATGCGAGCAAAATGCACCTTGCGCCCATCGGAAGTGTCCACCAAAAGGCACACGTATATGAGTTTGTTGTTGAAGCGCTGAGGCGGCTGCTCGTTGATGAAGCCAATGTCTGCCTTGATCTGGATTTTGACCCCATCGTGGGTTTTGATTGCCTGGACAGATTAGAACAAGTACTTCAAAGGAAGATTGCAGACTTACGGTTGAAGGTTGAGCATTTAATGAGACGCGAAGCTTCGGAAACGATCGCACTTTTTCGAGCACGTCGAGCCCAAAAGGTGGATTTCGACCCACGAGTGCTTCGATCCGGTAAGGCTCGCAACCTTCAAGATCCTCCATGGACTTCAGCCCAGCGTTGACGAGCTTCCTGACAGCGACGTTGCCGATGCTTCCAATTTGCTTCATTTGAAGCGGGCTATCGTCCCAGATTCTGGCGCCTAAGCTTCTCTCGAGCATGAGAGCACTGTGGATACTGATGGAGTCACCTAAGGCAATCTGACAGTCGATAATGCATCGGATCAGACTGCCAATATTCTTGAAGATGATCTGTGTCTCCGTCGTATATTGAGAACGATGTTTGCCGGCTTCGCCTTCCCAGGAGATATCGGCAGACCCAAGAACGGATTGTACGATGAGAGATACCTTCTGCGATGGTAGATCAAGGTTGACAGGGATAGCCCAGCGTATCGAAGCGGACTTGTTGAGCAGCTTGTAGAATGCCTTTTCGCCTTGACGAAAGCGTATTGTCGAGTACTCAACAGCTTGAGCGATGGCGGAGAGCTGTGTATGAATGTCAGCAAGGTCCTCCAAGTAGCGCCAAAGTTGTGTAACGTACAATCTCCGAGGGAGTGGACCGCAGCCCGAGTTCCATGAAGACTTTCATAGTCTCGAAATGTACGTAGTACCGTGCCATAGCATGGCCAAACTCGGTGCATCGGAAGTACTCTTGCCCTGACACAAGATTGGTCTCGCGCAAGAGTGTGATGTCGCGGAAGCATATGTCGTCAACTTGCTCCTCGATGCTCTGACCACTTCGAGCGCCGTCCAATTTGTAGTAACTGGGATTCTGCTGGAGTCGAACGTAAAGAAATGTACCTCTTAGCCATTTCCGAGCTGACTCTAGGTCGCTAATAGTTCCAAGTCCAATCTCGGCGTTCATGTGATCTACCAGGTTGAGATGGAGTTTGCTCTCTATAAGATCCTGGCCTGTGACCAGCATTTCGTACCGTCGGACTTTCGCCTGCCTGGTCATAATCACTGCTACAGCTGAGTCATCGTACTGAGGTCGTCCCGCGCGACCCAGCATCTGCATCATCTCCAGGTCCGAGTACTCCTGCATTCCTTCCGCACCCCAGGCCATGGTATTCTTGATGATGACGAGATGGCAGGGTAGGTTGACTCCGACCGCGAGCGTGGATGTGCAGCAGATGACACTGATCTCGCCAGCGATGAAACCTTTTTCGATCTTGGTTCGATCATCGAGATCAAGTCCGGCGTGATGAAAGGCTACACCAGAAGACACGGTATCTCGAAGCTCCTTGTTCAGCAGCAGGGGTGGCTTAGACGGAGGCTTCCACATGCGATCTCGGTCTGATGCCGAGACCCACCAGTTTGCTATCAGCTTCGCTGTACTGACTGTGGAGTTTCGGGTTGCGCAAAAGACCATGAGAGGCTTACGCTGGGAGTGAGAAGCAATGACCTCAGGAATCTTGGCATCGAGCACTTTTTCAAAGCCGAACTCGTTGCTGGAGTTGTACGCAAAGCCACGAACGTGCTTTCGTAGTTTGACTGGGCGGAACTCTTCACCAAACTTCTCATTGGCGGCTGGGATATCTGGTTCCGACGAGTTCTTTCCCAACCATGCCGCAATGTCATGGAAGTTGGGCACTGTCGCTGATAAAGCCACAAAGCGCACATCCGTGCCGATAGATTTCATCCGGGAAACGACCGTCTCAAGCGTGGCACCACGGTCTTCCTTTAGTATATGCACCTCATCGATAAGAAAGACGCGGATGAGTCTCATCAGTTTCTCATGGTCTTTCCACTTCCTGGTCATGCTGTCCCACTTCTCGGGTGTTGTTATGATGATGTTGGCGCTCTGTACGTTGCGTAGATCCCCAAGGTCGCTGTCGCCGGTCAACTCGGCGCATTTGAGGCCTAACCTGTTAAACTTGGCTTCCCAGTCACGTTGGCGTTCTGCACACAAAGCCTTTGTCGGTGCTTGATAAACAACTTTGTACTGGCCGGTCGCGTTGGTGGCAACAGCTCGACAGACAGCGAGCTCGAGAATGACGGTCTTGCCACTTCCAGTAGGGGATGCAAGCACGAAGTTGTCATCGGTCCTAAAAACTCGATCGAAACACTTGGACTGTACGGCGTTAAAGGTCGGGTAAGGAAACACCGTTCGAAGACGATCTGGTAGGGTAGTGACAGGGACCAGGCGGATACCTTGGCACATGGGAGCAGCGCTCGGCACATCTTCTGGGTATTTCTGCAGCTCTGGGGGAGCTTGTCGATGATGCGGAGGACTGAGGTCGCCTCTGTGCTGTGCGGCGGATGCGCGTTGCTGGCTAGCATGTGGTCGAAAACTGGGCAGTGCAGCGTTCACATGGGAGCGCCCATGTTGTTGTCCGTACTCTTCAGCAACAGTATGGCCTTCGCCTTCGAAAGGTGGAAGCTGTGAGCCGTGTTGAGGTCCAAAATCAGTGACTTGCTCAGCACGCCGCTGACTTGCCCTGAGTGCTGGACTAGAAGACGGGCCGAGCGGCATGTCGGAACTGGACTCTTGAAGCGGAGCGGCATTGTAGGCAAAGCGACCTGGACGGTGATCAGCATGGCCACAACCACAAACGTCAGAGGTGCTTCCGACTCACTCATTTGACCTCGCATAGCCTGCTCAGGACGCGGATGGTACTCTGCTTCTCAGTCAGCAGGGACCTCTCTGCAGTCCAGGCTAACGTACCTTCTTCATGGTACATGTCTTGATCTCGAGCCTGGTAAGACGGCTGCGATTGGGGAGGCGCCGCGTGACTGTAGAACTTGGAAGGGCCTGGTGCAAGTGACAACCTCTTTGTGCCTTGTGCAGCTTGCCGCTGAAAGTCAGCATATGGTTGTCGAAGCACTCTGTCATCTGCAAGTGTGAGCGAAGAAGTTGTGGAAGCGAGCGGACCACTCACCGAATGAATCGAGTTGCTGGCCTCGGTCGTACATGCTATCATCCTCAACCACGTCATACTGGGGGTCGTCATATTGAGTGGCGCGATAGCGATCCCGAGGTGCGACTGATCTTCCAGGCTGCTTGAACTGAGGCAGAAGCATGTCGTACTGCGACGGGTGGCGCGGAGCGCCAAGCTGCTCGTAGCCATCATGTGGATAGCGGTCGTCGTCCATGACTGCTATGCGTAGCTTGATCAGAGGCTCTTTGACAGTAGAGGCGTGGCGGGAAAAGCTCAGAATCTAAAGTGGGGCGGTAAGTGAGAGTTGAGATGAGAGGGAAGTGACGATGGATGAAGTCGCGGCCTGACGTGCCACATCCGGATTTGGCGGAGTCACTCAACGGCAATCCTCAAACAAGGAAAATAGTAGGTGCGTAGATCTCTGTCAATTATGCGTGCGCCTCGTCCGCGTTTCAATCAACGGTCCTTATATCACTGACGCTCAAGCATCTCGCTTATGAGAATGCCGTTCTATAGAAGGCGACTCAGGTGTTGCTTTGGGAGCGCCTTCATACACTGATGACCTCCGCGGCTTGTTAGTATCGATGGTGCGATCCACTGTTGTCTTCTCGAAGTCGGCAATCCTAACTGGCAGCGATTGCGAGCCCCGCTCAGGCTTTGTGTAAAGATAGGTCGCGAACAGCACGACGCATGTGCCTAGGAAGAACTACCGCTGGTCAGCATCATGAGCCTTACTGTGCCATTGGGAACTTACTGATCGCGTCACCCTGAAGTCAAAGAAGTATACGCTTGCAATGCAACTAACCAAGATGGAGATCGATGTCGCAAAGTTCTTGGCGATATTATCGGCATAGTTGATGACGAGCGCGACCACAATGCCACCAGCTGCTTGAAGGCCGATAGCCGTCCACACCACCCAGTTGTAGCCGACGAAGAATCCAGTCTTCGCTATGATTTCCCCATCCTTCCATATCACGCCCAGGAACAACGACGGAAAGAGCGACCAGAAACAGAGCTGGCAGTTGCGGACCCAGAGCGGCGTCTGCTTGGCGCTCGTTGAGTCCTTCAAGATCTTCTCAAAGGTAACTCCAGCCAAGCCTGAAAGCGCGCAGGAGATCAGGACAGCCATAAGCCCGACCCGGTAGTTCATGTGGGGTATCTGGGCTGCGCGATCCGCGTGTATGCCCTCGTATGACCCAGACCGTTTCCCTAGCCGCCCTGCGACATTCTCACCAAGATCGTGCAGCTGCTCCAGCGTCTTGGTCCATGGTTTCACGCCCGATGCTTGTGGAGGTGATGGCGCAGTCGCTTGCGGTACTTGTATAATAGAGACGCCGATGATGAGAAGTAACAAGGATAGCCACTTGCGCGCCGAAAGTGTTCTGCCCAGCATCAACACACTGAAGATAGCCGTCGTCAGGATCTTGAGCTGGTACGTCACCTGGAACGTCGCGGCGTCCAGGTTACTGACAGCGATGTATTGAAGGGAGTTTTGTATCGTGTATAACACGGCCGGTATCGCAAGCTTCCAGCTCTCGTTCGTGAAGATCGCGGTCGTCAAGGTACGGAATAATGCTGGGATCGTCGTGTTCGAAGGAAGGTTGCCTGACATCTCGTATAATGCCTAGGACGGTCGTGAGCCTGACAGCGTTTTATTCTTTTTGGTAAAAGCCGTACCATAGTCAAGCTTATAGCAAGCTTGATGACCTCATTCAAGAAGACGCTTGTGCTTGCGTGGTATCGTTGCTCTCCAGTCAGAGGCATTATCCTGGAGTAATGCATAACCTGGGGTCGCGTCAGCCACTATCACTCCCCGCTTGCTTCTCCACAGTATCCGCATGTTTTGTGTACTCTTCGATCGCGTCGGGGTAGTGCTTCGCGGTGGATGGCAATCGTACCAGGATGAGGGCAGAGTTTTGAAATATAAGCTGTGTATGGATTAGCTTCTGCGTATACAATGAGTGCGCGATTGGCTTACTGTCACAAGAGAAACATGCTTCATGGGGACCCCGCCCAGAGTTCCTGAAGCCGACCTGACAACCATGGTGGGCTTCGCTCTCGTAGATGTGCTGGAATGATGGGGGTTCGCTAGATGCGCATGGCGAAGATTATATCCGGTAGCAATAGGCAGTACGTAGAACTACAGTGAATGTAAGGTCAAACTGGTGCAGGGCAAACGAGACATGCAGACTGGGTCCATCTTGAGTGCTGTCAGCTGGAGATGGGGCGCGGCTTCCGCTGCTCGAGCATCCGGCGCGATGAGCAGGGATACTTAGCGCTGCCGATCGAGCTTGGCATTCAGGCCAATTTCCGATGACGCGCATTTCGACGCGTCACGGACAATCTCAACCTCAAGACCACCACGACATTCAATTGCTTGCCATACATGAAAGACGTTGCGCTCAAGTATCCTGAAAACTGTGCCAAGAAGAATGGCTGTTTCAGCAGTGCCCTACGCGTTTCCGGGCATGTTGATTATTGACGGTGGTGTAGGATTTGCTCACGCATCGCCGTCAGTTTTGCCATTACGAGTACGTTGGGTACTTCGTGATCTGATTTAAAAGGTCGCAACTTGCCATGAAGGGCTATGATTGCTGTATCGCGGCATGGCACTTCGGACTGAGGCTGCCTCTGGGATGGTCGAATTTCGTCGAACCGAGGCCTGGCAAGGCTTTTGTTTATGCGTAGAGACACGACTGCGCCCATCATTGGACCTATGTATTTCCGGTGAGAGCTACAACGCCGCCTGATGGCGTTCTCGCAAGCATAGCGCCAATCAAACACAACACCAACGTTCCACGCATGAGCTCTCCTTCTCATTCGCCCACGGCATAGAGTGCAGCTGACATGGAAAACGGCGGTCGCTGGTGCCTATCGCTGCGGCCACTGGCACACCTCCACTGGACTTAAGCTGGGGCGCGAAGCATGTTCCGTAATTCTATCCGGTCTCACTCATGATCAATCCCTCGAGCTCTCCAGCCTCATCAGCCCAACGATCTCATATCTCCCATCTCGGATACGTTCATCGAAGCCTCACTTCCTTTGCTTTCAATTTACCATGCTTCCATATCGATATCCAGCTCTTCCGCTCCCTGCAGCAGGCAAATACACAAGGCTTCTGAGACTCAGTCCGGGCGAATTTTCAGACGACCTTCACGTGGAGCTGGATCAAGTGCTTTTGGATGGCACCACCAACTACGAGGCTCTATCCTATGTCTGGGGCTCAACAGCCCATCCGGTTTCCGTCCTCGTCGGTCCTTCCCGAGAACACATCATTTCGGTGACGCAATACTTAGCGACAGCATTACAGTATCTCAGAGACGCGAACGAGTCCAGAACACTATGGGTGGATGCAGTTTGCATCGACCAGAACAATCTAAATGAACGAAGCCATCAAGTCACTTTGATGAGCGATATCTACCGAGCAGCATGTCAGGTTGTTGTCTGGGTTGGACCCGAAGAAGAAGATTCTCTCCATGCCTTCAACGCGATGCATGACATCGGTTCGAGCATCGATGTAAACTGGATCAGTCAGTCGTTCAAGCCCAAGGTGGTAGTCAATAAGTCTTCCTCCACTGCGCTAGACGTACTCCAAGACGGCCGGTTTCGAGACCAGGGAGCCGATGCTGTGAACCGTCTCTTGCAACGACAGTGGTTTGAACGTCTCTGGATTCGGCAAGAGATCGGGCTGGCAACTCGAGCACTTGTTTGTTGTGGTAGACTGACCATGCCTTGGTATCTGTTTGGGAATGCTGTCTTCTTTATCTATTCAGAAGGTCGTAGGCTAATGACAGAAGCACTTGGAGATGAGATTGCAAGTTTTGCATCCCGTATCAATCTGGTATACACGATTTGCAGCGATCGTATATATTTTCTCCAACATCTGCGAGGAAACCTTGCCGGTGTCGTATGCGCAGACCCACGAGACAAGATATATGGCATGTTGAGCCTACTTCCTCGAAATCAACAAAAAATGGGCATTATCCCAGACTATACTCGGGATGTAGCTCTTATCTACCAAGAAACCACTTTACGGTTCATGAATCACACGAAGAATCTATCTATACTCCTCCAGTGTGAGCTGCAAGACACTCCTCCTCATATGCCAACATGGGTCCCAGATTGGTCAACTGAGCTAAAAACGATGGAATATCTCGGAGGCACAAGCAATGCAAGCGCTAATTTCGAGTCGATTGCAACTAGCAAAGGAGAAGGAATGTTGAGTGTCGCTGGTGTTGCTGTCGCGACGATAAAGCATATACAACCTATGCATTTCGGCGACGGCGAGGATGGATTCGGATACATGCTAACGGCCCTATGGAGCATGATCATATCCATCCTGACTACCTCGAATGACAAAGAGATATCTCGGTTATCTGCGGTGTGTGATGCGCTTTGTAGCGGTCATTTCCGCCATGCCACGATCCCGGTCCGCGAAGACTATCCAGAATTCAAGTCGGTCATGCAAACATTCAAGTCTATATTGACAACCAATTCCCCATTAGTCGAGGATCTTGACTCCGTTTCTCATTGGAACAAATACAAAGGCTGGGTCATAAATAAGTGTCTCAACCGGTCTTTCTTCGTCACGACAGAGGGTTCTGTTGGCATCGGTCCATTAGCCGCCAGGCCGGGTGATATAGTCTCTGTACTTTTAGGTTGCCTTTCTACCGTCCTACTTCGTCAAACCGGTACTGATAACTATCAGGTTGTTGGCGAGTCATACGTATCGGGGGCCAATGCTGGGGAGGCACTGGTGGGACCTTTACCAGAACATTTACGGCAAGTCAAATACAATACCGGGGACTTAAACGGTGTTCATTGTGCCTTTTGGAATGAGCACCGAGAAGAAATACAACACAAGGATCCCAGACTGGATAAACTACTCCTCAGCCCCGGCTTTCAAGTCCATGATCATGGTCACAACAACTTTCCAACAATCGAGACAAGTGTGGAGGCGCTAAGAAACGCCGGTATTGCGGCCCAGTACTTCGATCTTGTCTAGTCGATGGCGATTTTCTTCACTTGTACATAGGACACGCCACTGGAACT
The DNA here is from genome assembly GCF_023757985.1 of Alternaria ethzedia. Taxonomy (NCBI): domain Eukaryota; kingdom Fungi; phylum Ascomycota; class Dothideomycetes; order Pleosporales; family Pleosporaceae; genus Alternaria; species Alternaria ethzedia. The sequence continues at coordinate 207,416 of NW_026056208.1, read as the reverse complement.
GCTATGACGCAGAGCGAGCAGCGAGCCTCTCACAATCTCCGCAATACAAACTCATCACATATACAAGACTACTCTTGGATGAGAAAGATCGCAATCATCAGAGTAATCTCAACGTACTTCGGCTACCGTTCATTTCAACTACAGTGACTGTTCATGAGTGCTTTCTGATACCTTATTTACAGATCTGTTGCTATCGCACTCTCCGGGAGCACTATCCCACACCTCACGAATTCAACCAAGCGGAACGTCTTCTATCTCACTGACCTGCTGAACCGCAGCTCTGAAACGCTCATGCACCTCATCCACGCTCACACTATAGTCGACAGCGAAATCGAACGAACCCCCTTGTTCATTCTCGATGATAGCCAGGATAGCGAAGTACCTATCGCGCGGCTCGGTGCAGCGTCGATGTCGAAAATCGAAAGCCACATCGAGAAGATTCCGCTGCAGTACCACACCTTCCTTACGTGCAGCCTGCCTCATCTGAGATTCAAGAATGTAAAGCAAAGACGTCCAATCGGGCTCTTCGTCATCCAACTCGTGCAGGTTGTAAAGCGGAGATATGATGGCGGACTTTACCCGAAACACTAACGCTCTCAAGGTACGTAAGTCCGCGGTCCATTGGATCTGGTGATGGCCACATTGCAGGACGATGTGTCGCGCTAGAACTGCCTCTTGGACTGTCCACATTCGCTCAAACCAAGGTCTGTCAAGGATGTTGGAAATGCTGCGTTCGAGATCGGGTATTGCGATGTGGGCCCATGGCGCGGCTTCTCCTCTGATGTGTGGTTGTAGAAAGCAGCGCAAGTGTTCCATATCTGTTTCGGTCTGCTCGGTGGGTTGGCCCAGATACACAACAACACTAGTCGCGGTCTGATAGATCTCGCCCATTAGCGGAATTTGATGCACCTTCTCTTCTATGTCGGGCTGATTGATGCACAGTGCATCGACCCAGAGTACTCTGGTTTTTTCTGATGTCCTCAGACTCTCGAGAGCATCGAAAAGATTCTTCGGAATATCGTAAATATGGTCGTGGAGTAGAATACTGGGGAATCCGCGGTATTCACCCCAGACATAAGAGACTGCTTCGTAACAAGGCTTATCCCGAAGGTCTTTCGTGACTAATGTGGTCTTTATAGTATCTCCGGGGTTTCCAGGGTGCAGCTCTAGTAAACGAATATGGGTTCGTCCTTCCAATGGTGGGTACGGGTTCTGTGAAGGTCAGTCGCTGCTTACGCTACGATCCAAACGAACACACCCAGTCAGTAGCGGGCGGGGCTTCCGGTTGATCCAAGTTGTGACTGACCCCAGATCGCGAGGAATCTGAGGTCGCGTCGAGTATGTCATTTTCCATCGACGAAAAGGCAAGGCATGTGTAAAGACGGTAGAAGAAGACATCTTTCGGGGAGAAAGGCGGGCGGTTAACGACAGGTCAAATGTGGGCGCAGTTTAACACCTAAACGATTTTCGACGAGGTCTGCAGCGAGCTCAGCCGCTCCATGGCGTTTTGGCGAAGTCCGCGCCAATCAAACCTTCCGGGTATATGCATACGCCTCAATGATCGTTGTCGAGATAGACTTGCTATAATCAAGGCTTAAGGACTTAAGAATGTGAATGTAACCTAAGATGTCATTAACGGACGGCAGAATTGATCTACCAAATTGGATCTTGCAAAACCCGATCCATCCAATGCGATGCAAACATGCCCTATATACATAAATCATCACACAAATAACCCCTATCAATCATCGCCAAGTCTACCAAAGCAATCACTCAAACACCATCAACACTTCTACATCTAATAAGAGTCCCCAAAGAACTGACTAGCAAGCATAATATCCCGATCCCCATTCGCAAAATCCCAGCCCACGATCGTCGGATCCTGACTACAACAGATAATCCTCCTGGCATCAAACTGGAGTTTGAAGACGCGTGAGTTGGTGCCGTTGTTGGTGAGAGGCGCAGCGAGGGGGTGAGGCTGGTGATGATGATGGTGATGGTGGTGGTGTGGCGCCGCGTTTGCAGGGCCGGCGGCACCTTGCTGTGCGGGTGCGGCGTTTGCGGTGGGAGGGTTATTCGCTGCGGGAGCTGGGTTGGCGGTCGCAGCTGTGTTTGCGGGTGCGTTGGCCGCGGCGGTAGGACCATGCATGGCTTGGGATGCTGCGTGCAGGGCGTGGGCTTGTTGGGCGAGGGTTTGGGCTGCTTGGGCTTGGGCTTGAGCTTGCTGCGCGAGGGCCTGGAAGTTGTTTTGTTGTGCGGCTGTTTGAGCGTTTGCTTGATGGTTCGGGGGCTGGGCAGGGTGGTTTGCGTTGGCTGCGTGGTTGACGGGTCTTCGGGGGCGGCCGCCGGCTGCTCGGACGGCGTCGTTTTGGAGGAGGGTTTGCGACTTCTCCCATGCTCCGTCTGGGCCTCTCTTCCAGATGATGACTGTCTCGTCGTATGAGCCAGAAACAATGCGCGCCCACTTGCTGCCGCCACCACCGGGTGGGAGTTTGGCTCCATAGGCGAATACCTTTGATGGGTCACGAGAACCAGCGTTACGAGCGCGGCGCTGCTCTCTGCTGAGGTTCTGACCAGTGAGCTGGCCACTGGCCTGTGCTGCGAAGTAGTTCTGATCAATCGACCGCGCTTCGGCTTCGAGCTCTTCTTCGTTGCCAGGAAGGTCGCCGAATTGAGCTTGCACAGTGCGCACAAGATTACTGTGGCCGTTCAAGCAGGCCACTTCAGCCCCCGTTGCACGGTCGAAGATGCGTACACTTTCGTCCGAGCTGCCACTGACGATGCGTCGTCCGTCGAATTGGACACATGCAATGCCCTTGGTATGACCTGAGAATGTTCTAGTGCATGCGCCAGTGCGAACGTCCCAGCACTTGACACTCCTATCTCCAGATGCCGAGACGATCTGACCATCGAGGATCTGTATGGCATTGACTGCAGCGCCATGTCCTTCCAGAGTCATGATCAGGCTGTACGGGAGGAGAGGCTTGAAGTGGAGGTGTTGGCTCTCGACGTGTTCCTGCATATTAATAATGTAAGACGGGAAGCGAGCGCCCGACTTCATGGTCGATGAAGGGTAGGTGTCGTCTGTGGGCAACATCTCCTTGCGATTCCATACTTTGATTGTTTTGTCTTTCGAGCAAGTGACCAGGTAGCGATCGTCAAACCTGAGATTCAGGACTGACTCGGAGTGCGCCTTTTCGATTTCCTTGATGATGCGTCCGGTGGAAAATTTCCACAAGATGACTCTGCAGTCGCTGCCACCAGAGACTACGATATCTTGCTCGGGGCGCTCGTCGAACTGTAAGCACAGCACGGACGCTGCGTGGCCGACGAGTGGCGGGTGTACAAGGCGTTGAGTGTCCAGGTTCCAGACCCTGATGCTCTTATCCCTGCTGCCGCTCACCAGGAACTTCCCAGAATACTGTATGGTATACACGCACTCGGTATGAGCTTCCTCGGGGTGGTTGGGGTGTGGTAGCTGGAAATTGGAATATCGTCCGGTGCTCCAGTTTTCTTCTAACCTCCTCTTTTGCTTGTACAGATATTGCCAGTTGATCCTTGCTTCAGGGCCGGGGAGCAAGAGCGAGGGGTGTATGGGAGGCCCGTTGTTCTCCGCGGAGGTGCTCGCCTGTGACGCCTCTTCGGTGACCGCGCCTTGTCTTCTTTCTCGGCGTGCCACATCGGTGGGCGAGGCTGTCGGCGATGCACCGTGGAACGAAATGCCCTCCATCTTATCCTCAGACCTGACAGATGGACTGTCATCAGCCTCTACAGCACCATGTTGTTCGCCCCAAGCATTGCCCGCAGAGCCACTAACGGCCATTGGCTCTGATATGTTTTGTGTGCCATTTTCCAACGCGGCCCCGTCACCAAACAACTGCCGTTCTCGCACGCGCTTCTTGTGGGATGGTTTGCCGTAGTCGGTGTCTTCGGCGGCTCTGTGTCGCGTCTTCCGCTCCTTCTCCTTGAACTCTGCGCGCTTCTGTCTTTGCGCCTCCTCATATGCGCGCACCTGTGGAAAGTTGGAATTCCAGCCCTCTAGCCTGAAAAGCAATTTCCACAAGGGGCTGTCGAGCACGCGTTCTCTCCACGAGCGGGATAGTGTCGACGCGCGTAATAGCGTCTCGGGGTTGAGATATGAGAGAATCTGGAAGGTGATCTCGGGCGGAAGGTACATGACAGGGTCGAGATGGAGGAGTGGGTTGAGCTTCTCGACGATGCCGGCTATCGAGGAGGTCCGCAGCGAGCGTAATATGGCGTATGCAAATTCTTATGTAATGTCAGCGCAGACGCGCATGCTATCGTGATATGTACTTACCACTTCGTTCGTTCTCGCTCAGGTTCATGACCCATTCAGGCAGGGCAAACGGCGAGTCGGCTTCCATCTCGGCGTCGGTCAAGCGCACGTCGCTGCGCATAGCCATGTCGCCCTCATTCTGGCTCCTCGTGTCCTCGGAATAGCCTTCGTCGAAGCGGTTTGCGCTCATGGCAGAGGCGGGGCGGAAAGGATGCATGTAGGGCGGGCCAGAAAATTGGGCGTTGGGGTTGCCTAGAGGGCCTGCCATGGTGGTGCACGCGAGGATGTGGGTGAGTGGAGACAAAGGTCGCTAGCTGAAAAGTGATGCTGCGGCCGTTTGCAGCGCGCTGGACGGAGGCGAGAGGATTGTGTTATGCTGTCTCAACATGCGCTGGCAGGGTGTCGGGCTGGTGCTGCCTGGCGCTCTTGGTAATCAGGGTACTGGCGATGCGGAAAGCGACGGGTGGCGAGTACGGGGTGCGATGCGCGTTCGGGTTATCACGGCGGGGTGAGGTCAAGTCAAGGATGGAAATGTCAACTTCGCGATGGCTCTCCCACTTGCGCAGAGCCTCGAGATGCCCAGGTGCAGCATGTCATGGCTTCCCGCGACACACGCCCGTGCACCCGCGCCCATTCACTCCAGATCTGCCGCTAGCCGAGCTGCCTAGGGCATGCGGACTACTACTCGTGCGGCCAAGTCGCTGCATCTGAGACACACCAGGAGAGGGACGCTAGATGCCCGCTTAACGGTCTGATGCACTAGAAGTTGAAGGATGCGGGCTAGAAGAAATGCAACAATTCCCCGATGTCGTTGCTTTCATGTGAAGGTGTGCCGTCTACGTGAAGCAGCGATTAGTCAACGGTTGCGCAATCGCCTGTTTGAATTTTACTGTTGGGACATCGCGGGGGCAATTTGTGCTGTCGAGACTGTTTGAGGATGCCTGAGGATGCTTGACAGATGTGACAACTTCACGTGGATGTCTGACGGCTGTCTTGAAGGTTTTATTATATCGCCCAGGTAGCTGCGGGCGTTCAAGCGCCGATCGGGAACATCACCTGCTCTCGCGTTCGCCTGAGGTGGACCAATACTGTGTGCCCGTCGGACGGCATGTGAGAACGGGCGCGTATCCAGCCTCCCATGGCCTTCCCGGCAACCTCATGGCCAAAGAATGGGAATTGCTTTCTCACACCGCTCGACTGCCGCTCTCTAGCAATACTCGCATGAGCCGCGTGGTGTACTTGGGGCTAGCAAGGCTGGAGAAATGGGTCCGCGACGGGCAGGCAGAGGGGCGATCGCGGCCCAAGGCAGCGCCTGTGCCGACATGACGAACCGCAGGCGGCAGATGCTGGAGATGATGTGATAGGCACGCGCGTGCATTCACATTGCTAACCTGGCAAGTCATCGCAAGTCATGAGCGAGGCGCCGCTGTGAGTCAGATGTCATATATCGCAGACTCGGTCGTGATCAAAGGACTGGCACTGGAAATGAGTGGAACGGCGACGCGCCGCATGGCTGTGGGGTGTCACCGAGCCGTGCTGCAAACAGCGTCGTTGGCACAAGCAGCGCCCAACGGCCAGCTGCCAGCCTGCCTGGGACCGCCAGCAGATGCCAGTGACGGGCGTGTATTGAGTTTTGTAGTCGCAGTCACGTGCCGGCTGCAACGCCTACATGGGCGGGTGAAACGACGAGCCGTGAACCCCTTTAGGCGTGCGCCGCCCGACACCTCATGCGAGACGTCCTGCGAGATTACACGATTATCGCCCATCTCCAGCAAGAAGAGATTATCGCGACCCGAATGCAGGCCGGCGGTGATTTTGCTCCTGTCGCCGCACGCTCCACATCGCCGCCCTGTTCAGTTAGCAGCAGCGACCCTGACCGCCTAGGTGCTAGCGCGAGCGCAAGGAGATCGATGAAAGCAGCATGGAGGGCGGACTATCGTTTCACTCGGGTCTGGTGAGAGCCCATACCACCTTTGCCGTCTCCCATCCACCCCCCAAGTCGCCCTCACAGCACACTGCACACGCCCGGATGACCTCGACCGGGCCGCCTGCCCTCATGTCGCACCAGAGCTTCCAGAGCACCTACTCGAGCTACTCGCACAGCAGCGCGCGCGACACGCAGAGCACCCAGGCCACCAGCAGCAGCACCCTCTTCCACCCCCCGCCCGCCTTTCCCACGTCCTCCACGCCCGTCAATGGCGGGCCCGTCGAAGCCAGCGACAATGTCCTCAACAAGCGGGCCGACAAGGACACCTCGCTGTTCCAGCGCTGCCTGACGCTGCAGATGCGCCTGCGCTTCATCCCGGGCTTCGACCGCTGGATCGCCGAGGAGGAGGGCAAGGCCGACGACGATGCCGACCCCGTCACGCTGCTCTGGCGCACCTTCCGCCGCGGCTACCCGCTGATGGAGCTGTACAACGCCCTGGGGCCCCGCACGCTGCTGAGCATCCCCAGCTCCAAGCAGGACGAGAAGAGCCTCAAGAAGAACGAGAAGATGGCCTGCTACAAGTTCATCCAAAGCTGCGTCGCCGAGCTGGGCATCCCCCAGGAGAGCTGCTTCATCCTCGGCGACCTGTACGGTGACGACACAACTGGTTTTGTGAAGGTGAGCCCGCACGACGAGACTGTGGGGTAGGCCCGCGCTAACACATCCCCAGGTCACCAACGTGGTCAACAAAGTCCTCGACGAGCTCGTCGCCCAGGGCAAGATCGCTGGCGTCGCCGAGACCCTCGAGAATGTCGGCGGCGTCGTCACCAAGCGCACCCAGCGCGAGCACATTATCGACGAGCTGGTCAAGACGGAGCGCACCTACGTGCAGCATCTGGAGCTGCTGCAGGAGTTCAAGAAGCTGGTCGAAGAGAAGGGCGTCATCAGCGGCGACCAGGTCCACGACATCTTCCTCAACCTCAACGCCCTCCTCGACTTCCAGCGCCGCTTCCTCATCCGCGTCGAGCAGACCAATGCACAGCACCCGGACGAGCAAAATTGGGGCAACCTTTTCGTGCTGTACAAGGATGCCTTCAAGGTCTACGAGCCGTACATCGCGAACCAGAAGAAGTGCGAGCAGATCGCCATGCGCGAATTCGACAAGCTGAAGGAGACGGGTGGACCGCCAGAGATGCGACAGATGGTGGAATCGCCGACCCTCCTCGCATCTTTCCTGCTGAAGCCCTTCCAACGACTCACCAAATACCCCCTCCTACTCCAGGTATGATCCCAAAAATCTAGTCCAGAATCCCATTTCTAACACACTGCAGCAACTGCGCGATAAGGGCGACCTCGACGAAGGACGACGCGAAGACATTTCCAAGGGTATCGAAGCAGCCTCCTCCGTACTCGCAGGCACCAACGACGCGATTGCCCGGGAAGAACGCGTCGAGGCGGTCGAGGAGCTCAAGACGCTTGTAGAGGACTGGAAGGGCCACCGAATCGAAGGCTTCGGAGACCTGCTTCTGCACGGCCAGTACACGGTGCTGAAAGGCGAGAGCATGACTTCCAAGAACGAAGAGCGCGAGGTAGGCACAATCACCGATCAAACCTCCGTACATCACTAATTCCCCACAGTACAAGATTTACCTCTTCGAAATGATACTCCTCTGCTGCAAAGAGATCAACGTCAACAAGCCAAAGAACAAAATGTCAACCCGCACCCTGGTCACCAAAGACGGAAAGCCTAAGCTGCAACTCAAAGGCCGCATCTTCATGCAAAATGTCACAGAGACCATCTCCCTACAGAAGCCAGGTGCGCTTGACATCCTCCACTTACTTTGTACCCGCTAACCATTCAGGCTCCTACACATGTCAGATCTTCTGGAAGGGCGACCCTGGAATCGAAAACTTCATCATCAAATTCACCTCCGAGGAAACCATGAAAAAGTGGGCCATGCAGGTCGATACCCAGCGCCGCGTGTGGAAGGACCAGGCGCGCACCAGTGCCAGCACCACAGCCTCCAAGCCATCAGATACCCAGTTCGCGTACATGCGCGACCAAGTGCTCGAAAACCCCTACCAGGAAGACGACGATGAAGATGGCGACGAGGACATTGACCCCGTCACAGGCTATCCCTACAGACAAAACAGTTCCACGCCCTCGTTGCGTTCGCGGTCAACGACTGGTGAAAGCGGCCCTCCAGATGGAGACTCAAGGGTACCGCCTCCACGTTTTCCTATGGGCTACAACGGTCAGCCAGCACTAACCCTGCGCACCCAGCAGATACAGAATGCCTCCAACAATGAATCCTACTTCTCACCTACGGCAGAAACACCAATGCAAACTCCCATGTCAACACACTCCAATGCCCGCACGAGCTCGTCGTCGAACGGCACATTCCCCTTCCCCCGTCAAGCTCCACCAAACGGATATTCTCACGATGAGAACAACCGCCACACTGCTCCTGCTCAGTCGCGCCACGGATCCAGGGGCGAAAATGTTCAACATCCTCAAGGCCGTGCGATGCAACGCCCGTCACTTCCGGCCAATTCCACTCTTTCACAGCAAGGTAGATTGCGGGCAGCTAGTAGCCCTGACATCAACTCACATCTCCAAGGACAAACACGAAGAGCGCCGCCGTCACAGCCAGTACCAGATGTGCCACCTTTCCCTACCCACTACGCCTACAATGCCGCGATTGTCAACCGAAGTAACAGTAACTCGCCCAACAACCCACCGCCACGCGCTGCAACCCAGTCACCAGCGATCCAAAGAGACCGCTTGATACAGCAACGAACCGCCGCGGAGTTGGCCAACGCGAACAACGAGTACCACAACAATGCCATGCGCCGCGATCCGAACTACCCAATACGTACAATGACGCCCGCATCATCGTTTGAGCGAAGCCAGGGCACTTTAACGCCAGCGTCTATGGATTCACGAAACATGTCGCCACCGCTTGGCCAAGACTCAAGCATACCGACACAACTTAAAGTCAAGGTGCACTGCCCATCAGCCGGAAGCTCGATGGTTCTGGTCGTCAGCACCAACATCAGCTACCAGTCGCTCAAAGATCGCATCGATGCCAAGCTCCAGCGATCGACATCCGTCTCACTTGGCTCCGGCCAAGTCAAGCTAAAGTACCTGGACAGCGACAACACATACGTCAGCATTCAATGCGACGACGACGTACAAGAGGCGTTTGAGAACTGGAAAGAGCAGCAAAGCAATCTCAACCCCGGCGGCGGCCTCGGCGAGATCGAACTGTTCTGCCAACGGTAAATTCTGTTATTACACTGCTTTTCGGCATCACGGGGCGCTACTACACCATTTGGGGCATTGATTCAGGCGTTTCTCCACGGCGTGCTCGGCATACACCACTTGCTCTTTTACTCTCTCTTCCCGTTCCATGATATATCCTAGGGGCAAACATACCCTTCTTGCCCCGGCGAAATTTGGGTTTGTGTCTGTATGTGGAGGGAGGCTGGCTTCACAAATACCTCTTTTTTGCTCTTCTCTCTTCTACCGACCGAACGAACGCCACTATCGCATCATCCTACCCTAACACACATTTGCGGGATTCAGAGCTGGTTGGAGGAAATCAGCTGGTTCTGTTCTGCGTGCGGTTGTTCTTCCCCACAACAGACGAGCGTGATCTCGTGCTGCTGCGCCTTGTTATACTCTGAAAGACATGTTTTATCTATACCACGAGCTTCCGGTTTTCTTTTAGCTGCTTCGTAGGCGGTGCCGGCTCATCTTTTTTCTCTACTTCCTTTCTTCGACTTGAAGACTATAGGGTGGGTGGGCCTTGGGTTGTGGTATGATTGAATGATGTAATGATTGCTTTCAGTTTCTTGAGAATTCGAACTTTTTTTGTCCGCCCTTTTTTTTTTGGGACGGCTTGGTCTGAGGTGTAGGACTGAGTCGTTGTTGGTGCGTTTAGATTGTTGAGCTGAGGGGGTGTAGGTGTTGAAATACGATTGTTTGAAGTTCTCGAAAGACTTAATGCCGCATTCGATTCATGACTTCCGTTCATCGTCACATCGTGTCTTCTCGAGGTCGTTCCTGCCTAACTCATCTCGTCAAATCTCGAACTCCGCTCCTACTCCGAGCACCGACCGATATCTTGGCACGCCGAACGCCTATCCACGCCAACCTAGAAAAAAACTGAACACCCTGCAGTATACGTGAACGTCGCGTCACCTACTTTGCACGCTTTTGACTTAATATAGCCTGCAGACCTGTTCAGCTTTTTTCTTATATAAGGTGCATCTATTACCTCACCCACGAAACCCAATCTCAACATCAGTATCCACACCCAGCAACACTCTCTCCCAATGCCTCCTTCCTATACAATCTCAAACGCGCTCCCCTCCGACGCTTCGGCGATATCCTCCCTCTTCGCACTATCATGGCAATCCCCCTTTTCGCGCCTCCAATTCGGCAACGTGGAACCACGTGACCTGGCCAAGGCAATGACGCCTCGCATCGCGCAGCAGATAGCCGAGAAACGTATGCTGTTTATGGTTGCGCGTGAAGAGAAAAGTGGGAATGTTGTCAGTGTCGCGCAGTGGACTGTTCCTCCTCCCCCTTCCAAAGGAGAAAAGTTGGAAAGCAAGAACATAGGAAAATTAGAGGAGACGGTGCAGGAAAAGGAAGAGAGAAAAGAAAGAGAAGCGTTTGATGAAGAGATATACCTCAACTCCCTCCCCGCATCTTGCAACACCGCTCTCATCGCGGAATTCACAATGCGAGTTCGCGTTCTACGCGAACGTATAGTACAAGGCGCTCCGCATTTCCTCCTGGAAAATTTGGCGACGCATCCAGGGCATCGGGGACAGGGTTTAGCTGCGCGGCTTATACGGCACGTACTTGATATGGCTGATCTGAGGAGTGTGGTTGTTTATCTGGAGACAGGGGAGGAAAATAAGGCGAGGGAGTTGTATGGGAGACTGGGGTTCGAAGAGAAGGGACGAGAGGAGATCGAATTGGAGAAGTTTGCGAGTAGAGAGGAGAGAGAGAGGATGGAGGTGGGGGATGTGCATACGGTCGTTGGGTATGTGAGGGTACCTTGCAGGACGACATAGATTCCATTAAATTCTATAGGTAAGGTCTATTTGCAAGATCGATCAATCACATCTGCAACGAGTTACCGCTACTCTTCCGTTCACCCAGTACATGGCACTCAGACCCTTTTGCGCAATTTCCCCGTCACCGTGAGCCGCGCAATGAGAACGCACAGTGCCGATACAGTGGCCGTTCCACCAGCGTAGAAGATGGCAGGGCGGTATACGTCAATGTTCTGACCCGAAGCGACGTCTCGTCTACCGCCAGCAGCCTCTAACAAATAACCCGCGATTGGCGCACCCATCAGATACCCCACGCTCCAACCAGTGACCGACATACTCATAGCGACGGCAGCTCTTCCAGGGCCAAAGATACCAGCGACTACCGTTGGCTGGGTTGTAAAGTACGCGCCGTTTGCAACACCGTTTAGGATTGCGAAGAGTACGAGTGGACCGAGGGTGTTTGAGACTGGCCAGATGGCAAGCATGCTTGCGGCATTGAGAGCCATGATGATGACGAATGTGTTGAGTGGGCCGAACTTATCGCACAGTGGACCTGCGATGAAACGGCCGATGGCATTGCAGGCGTTGAACGCAGCGACGAGCGCAGCACCAGTACTAGAGCTGAGTCCAATCGACTGCGCGAACAATGGTAGATAGTATGGTGGCACGAACAGTGCAAAGACACCGATGGCGCTTGCAACGAACGTAGCGATGAAGGTGAGAGACCGGAACATAGAGAAGTCGACAAAAGGTATGTTCCTCAGCGGCACACGATCCTTGACCATCCATGCAGCCGGAAGACCAATAGCCCAGGTAAGCAGACCCTGTATGCGGAAAGTCCACTCGATCCCGACTTCTTGATACAACGAATTCAACGCCACGGCCATGACGCAGCCACCTACTCCGCCGCCTAACTTGATAAGACCGTTTGCCAGACCGAGACGAGCGCTGAAGTACTGCACGGGAACTGTGTTGCAGACAGTCCAGTTAAGCGACATACCAATGCCGCCAATGACGCTGTACGTGCCGAACAGACCAGGCAGATTGGACGTGCAGAAGCTCGCTCCTATCAAACCCAAGCCCATGAAGAAGACACCGAGGAGGATCGTTGCCCGGCCGCCTATCAATCTCATCAGACGGACAGCTCCCAGACCGTACAAAGCGCCACCTGCGAGTCCCAGAGAGCCGACGTAGGAGAGTGTGGATGGAGGGACGTCTTTCAGCGTTGAATCGAGTAGCGCGGCTTGTAACACGCCCCAGCAGTTGATGATGGCGTTGTTACAGAAACTTGTTGTTGAGGAGCCTGCGACTACTACCCATCCGTATCCGCCGTCTGGTACTGCGGTGACGGAGTAGGCTGCGTTGTCTGGTGTTTCGTCATGGATGTGACTCAAAGACGTTGAGTTGGAGGGACCAGGTATCGATTTGCTTGACGGTGGTTGTAAAGTGGCAGCGTAACTCGTTAGTTCAATGCGATCTTCTGTGATGGTAGTCGTAGACATGTTGATCCAGTTCCTTTGGACTTGAGGGCGGAGGGAGCTACCGAGAGCCTTATGGGTGTCTTGCGAAGGGCGCAATTACACGCCCTAGACGCCAAAGTCATTGGTTCCCATGCAGCTGTATGCCTAGATAGGTAAGCATACAACATCACCACCCGATTCGACTTCAGTTCGCGGAAAGCTAGCATTTTCCCGAAGGAAAGGGTAACATGCTGTACGTAATTATTTGTTCTCTGTTATAAGCCATGATAAACGTTCGCTTGCACGCATGGAAGCATGTGCAGAGTAGATATGACTCTGATTTCTCGAGCCATTGCCGCACCCCACGTATTCTTCCTACGTTGCCGTCTTTCGATCTTGAACCGGTGGTAAGATCGTTGAGCTATCGAGGGGCGGACTGGCGGACGGCTCTTTATTGATGCATAATTGCGTCGGATGGTGGTACGTCCCAGATTGCAGATGAACAGAGCGGGGAAGTTGCGGAGGTGCGCTAGTTTGTGCTTAGTCATACAAGCTCCCCAGGGTCCAAGGGTCCGCAAGCTATCGTCTGTCTGGCACTCACCACACGCTGTGGAGTTTACACGTCTCACGCTCAGTGAAAACTTAGTCTCTCAGTATGCTCTCCAGCCATGTCCGAGCTCTCGGTGCTTCCCAAGCTTTGCAAGGCGTGAGACCAAGTTTCCTCTCTCAACTGCCCGGTTTTCCAGGCTAGGCGCGCTCGGTGCCCACTCGCTGAGACGCGACACGCCTCATCCAACATCGCATCCTTGATCAGTCCACGTCATGGGACATGGCACAATCTATAGACAGCATATAGAGCTGTAGCATACCAGATTGTTTGCTAAACGTTTACATTTATCAACACATTCCATTTACTGCATAACCTACAGTCACAGCAACCACAATGGCTACAGAAGACACCGTCGACCTCAGCGCCGCACACGCGCCCCAGCAAGCATCCCTCGAAGCATTCACCTCCATCCTTGACACCGTGAAAAGCGAACTCATCAAACTGCGTCGCGACCATGACAGTAAACCCACCCTGTCCCATCGACTCCCCTCATCCCTCTAACAACGCCTCTAGAGCACGAACCCGAATACTTCCGCGCCGTCTCCCACCTCTCCGACAGCGACCTCGCATCCTTCACCGCCGACGACCTCCAAACCGTCCGCGTAGCCGTGACAGCATATGGTCTGCATCTGTTCGGCAAAGTCAGACTCCCCGCTTTAGACAACGGGTACATTCACATTCGCATCTTTGGGTCTGCGAAAGATGGGACAGATGGAAGTAGTCTTGATGAAAGGGAGTACAGTTTGCATAGTATACATACTGAGGAGGTGGTCAAGGAGGATGGGGATAGGGTTTATAGAGCAGTGTTTGAAAAGGAGGATGAGTTGGAGTGGTTTGAGACTTGATTGTTATACTGGGTATATCTAGATGTCGAATTGAGAACTTTGAGAGGTATCTACAAGTCCTCCAGGCCTAAAGCCTCATTCACCTCCAAGATGCGTTCGTGAACCATGTTCAGGGTCATCATGCCAAATTCCTTGAACGCCTCGTTCTCAATTTGCCTGTTCAGCGTCTCCAGCTCAGTGCGGTAGGCCCGGCGAAGACCGAACATCTTTGCAATCTCATTGTTGATGCTCTTCAGATTATCATCTCTGCTCTCTCGTCGCTTGTTTGCCTCACCCAGCCAGCATTCTTGAGCGCCCGGCAAGCGACTGAAGGTTTCGTACGCTGGTATCATGTCGACATCTGAGCGATATAGGTTGATGAGTCGATTGATGCGGAAATCGTTCTCGGGATTGAAGTACTCTTTGATGTTGATGAAGGCTACCATGGTCTTGACAAAAGCATGCCATTTCGCGAACAGCGCCTCGATCTTGCTCAATGCTGATTCTGAGGAGAAATCACCCTCATTGGTGATTTTGGCACCAATGCTATCGAGGTTTCCGGCGAGCTCGACGAAAGCGGAAGGAGCGCAGTTGCCTGCATTTGCGTTCAGCCATTCGGCCTCGCATGCATTGATGGCGGCAGTCAGCTCTCTGATCCTACCAGAGCAGTCTTCTGGGACGGCCTTTTGTGGCCTTTTCGTCTCATGCTCCTTTGGAGTGGCCACGGGGGCCTCCTGCACTGTGTGCTCTTGACCGACCCTGGCGACTACGTCGTCGTCAACGGAGGAAGAAGTGACAGGCTCCAAGCTATTGTCGGCGGCAACTGTATTGATATGCTCAAGGTTCTTGAGGTCTTGAACCTTTGGAGTCTGACTGGCGACATCATCACTAGCCGAAAGAGACCCATTGACGGCCATGTCGCCGCCTGGGGGTGCCGTAAAATCGAATGCTCCAGTCCAGTTTTCAGGGTCGAAGCCGGATGGGATGGTAGGTACAGCGACGCTGCATTGAGAAGGCTTGAAGGTGAAAGCAAAAGCCGATGCTACCGGAGATGCTACGACGGGGGAACTGGGGTGAGAACTGACACCATGCATGGTGTTTTCGCTTTCATCCTCATCATCGCCTTCGTAAGGCTGTGGCGAGCGAGGCGATATGATCTCAGAATCGTCGCTTTCAGAAGTCTTGTCAGATATGTCCTTGTCTCCAGCGTTGTCTGCAGAATCATCTGATAGCTCTTCGTTACCCCCAGCAAGTTCCCAGAGCTCGTCGGCAGTATTCAAATCAAGACCATGATCTCCAGAGGTGTCGACAGGGGCGTACTGCTTTTCAGACTGGTCATCCTCGGACTCATCGTCTGAGCCAACGTCGACGCCACCATCACTATCGTCGGTCTCAATGGAGGAGCAAGCATCTTCACTATCTTCGTGAGGATCGGAGGGCTCCGCCGATGCTTTGACTCTTGTCGGCGCTTCAATCTGCCCATTAGACGCAGCGCTGTCCGCCTGAAGCTGTTGGACGTGATCAAAGAAGAGCTGCCGGCCGGTTCGACTGCCTTCAGGGTCACCTTCAGACGAATCCCAGTACGTTCTCCAGTCATCTAAGTCTTCCAGTGCCCCATCTATGTCCTCGTTATATGAAGTGTTGCAGTCTTCGTGCTCGAGCGACGAGGTCCAAATCTCGGACTCCCAAGATGATGCAAGCGCGACGACGTCAAGGTTCGTTGTAGAATTTGCGGATCTCAGTAACTCGTAGATGCCTCGGATATGGCTTCGGAAGCCTCGACGATTGTCTTTGCGCAGCTGCGCCTCTGGTGAGAGGCCGTCTTGGTGGTTTTCCGCATTGAGTATGGCCTCGGTGGCTTCGGTGGCGGAGTCGGATCGAGTACATACATAGCGAAGGTTGGCTGGAGTGGTCGCAGAATGCGGCCCAGATGCGATGCTCTCGTTCTCCAGCATGTCGTAGTTGAGTCTGTCCATCTCCCAAACAAACCATTCTTCACCCGTCCAATAACTTCCATCATCGACTGGCCAAGCCTCAGACCACTTCTTGTCGCACTTGGTGAGGAGTCGCAAGGTTGATCTGACTTCATCGTCGTACTTCTTCCTGTCGGAGCTTTGTATCGATCGGGTCCAGATGTCGAACTCCCATTGCTTAGCGAAGACCTCGGGCTCACGTTGCATGATCGCGGCGTTGGGTGAACTGAGCTTCCTGAACCTGGAGATTTTGGCAGCCAGCAGCTTGGTAGCTTCCACGCGGAGGTTTTGGGTTTCCTCGGTCCATATACACTCTTTTGTGGCTTCCACGCTTGGAGCATCTGTTGTCATGTTTGTGTCGGGTGGGCGCATCCCCGCAGTAAGACTGGGGTCGTAGAACCTCTTCCTTGCGCGAAGCGGTTTCGGAATGAAGCCAGGGTTGGAACAGTTTGTTGCATCTGGCTGGGCAGAGGCGGGATCCGTACTGCGAGACGAGTCATTCAGTTGAGACGACATGGTAGCGCTTCGGAGGCGGAGGGTTGTGGAAAGGTCGCTGGGATGAGCTGCAGGTTGTTTCTGTAATGAGCCTCTCGCGTGTAGTATTGGGCGACGAGAAATGGAGAAACGAGGTGCGGGGTCTTGCGTGAATTCAGGCGGAGTTGCAAGTTGCGATGAGCTGTAAGAGGTAGCAGTGGTTGAGTGGGAGCCTATTGTTCCACGCTCAACAATAAGAGCGGGCATAGCGACCGACGAGTGCATGGTGGTGGTATGTGCGCAGTGAAGTGAAAGTGAAAGTAAATTCCTGCTTCTGCCTCCCAACATAGCGACCACGTGTAAGGCCATGTAGTCGAGGATACTGGGGACATGGACCCCTGGACAACTGCTATGAGAACATCATGAAGGATTTGATAGAAAATACAGAGAACAGGCGGCGATGGCCGCACATACTACCTTGAGCAAACGTGAAGACAAGATCTATTCCCAGTGTCCATAGTGTTCGACTCGCAACGCTACCACGCCCCGCGTCCTGTTTCGTGCCATGTTGCTGATCTTGAGGTGCCGCGTACAGGATAAACAGCTGGCCATGTGAGAGCAGACGAAGGCTGACTTATGGCTTCCGTTCAAGGCTTATAGAGCCTTCCAAAGGTCCATGGAGGCCGTTGCTGGTGTTGACATGACCAGAAGCTGACATCCGGCTCTAGGGCATTGTCTCGGATGGCGTCCGACATACGCGCTTGACATTTCGGCCGCTGTGTCAGTTAGGCTACAATGAGCTAGTCCTCCATGATGAAGAGGCCCTGGCGATTGAGAGGTGACACCTTAGCTCCTCAAGACGGCAATTCGAAGGTCAAAAGAGGAGGCGCGGCGTTGTGAAGAAATGAAGTAGACATCTGCCGGAGGACGTGAGGTTTGGGAAATTAGTGGGTCAGATCGCAGCCAATGGGACGCGTCGGAAGCGCTGTCGCCCCGCCTCCCATTGTTTCTTCACGAGCTTTGCCACTTCGACTATGCTCAACCGATCGCAGCGCGTTTCCAAGCAACGACAGTCCAAGGGCGTTTGCTTGTGTGCTGAGCAAACAGTATGACAATGGATTCTGAAAATGCAGCTAAGGCATCTCATCGACCGATTGCTTCGGCCCGGAGGAAGGCGCCAGGCCGGGATACATTGCGACTAGCAGTTTTCCGAGCTGAACACGACAAACAGATGCAAACAACCCATCCTCGCGATACCAGTGCTTCTTCGAGATATTATCCGCTGTCGCGATCGTCGCCGCAGTTCTAATCCTTCGCGGTCGCCACAATCCTCACGATCGAGCATCTGGACCAGTCTGGAACGTTACACCCGGCGCGCCCCTCTGACAGCCTTAGCTCCCGCAGTGTATCACACCTCTGCAAAACACTCTGCGCGACCTCTGCTTTCAATGCTGGGCAGTAATCCAACATACAGATATCTCGATGCATCTCATGGGCGGCCAGCGCGTTGCCTTCTTCCCGAAGGCAGATGCGGCCGTCCTCGCATCGAGGCATGCGGCGCCGGCATCGTCCGAGCGCCCGACCACCACCGCGCCCATACTTGATCTTGAGAATGCCGACAAACCCCTTGAGCCATGGACTGCGGAACAAGTCACGTCGGTGTATCCCAGCGATGGCGACATCTGGACACCAGCACCAATACCTGCCAAAACACTATGTCCACCTCAGTGCTCTTCGGATCGCTATCTCTTCCCAGTCTTGACCCGGAATGAGAGGCTGAGGCTGACATTGCTATACTACTATACTCGCGGGGCGCTTGAAGATGTAGAGTTAATGTCTCGCCTACAAGAAAAGGTTCATCTTGCGCATGAGACAGTAGGATGGGAGTTTGTCATTGCCGGCCTTCTCAACCACAACACTTATACTCGGATGGTCACAGTGAATCTTCCTCTCGCGATATTACCACGTCGCGAGAGTACCTGCGCTCACACCATCAACCAACCACCAGGCGTAAGTTGGCACTCCTTGTCACCGGACCACTACTGATAACTACAGACTGTCTTTGCGCTGCAGAATATGGCCGAAGATTGGCGCTTCGAAAAGTCACCGCATGTTGAACAGGGTGGCTTGCGCGCATATGCCGGTGTACCGCTGAGATTTGATACTGAATTTGGGGAGCACGTGGCTTTTGGCTCCCTTTGTGTCGCTTCGAATTCCCCGCAAGAGCCTCTCTCGCCATCGGTACAGCAGGCTCTTGCCAGGCTTGCTGACTGGATTGTTACGGATATAGTGCACAGTGCAAGAGCTCGCCGTCAGAAGGAACGTAGACGGATGCTGGAGCTGCTCTCTCAAGCTCAGCAGCAATGCGACAACCACCACAATATGGAGGAAGTGATCCCTAGAATGCTCGAGGATGTTTATCTTAATACGCAGGTGAGCATTCATCAGACCACGGACAGCCACATAACCTTCGCTGGGGGTACGAGATTTCGCACGTCAGAGCTGGAGCAAGGTCTTTGGGAAGATACAGCTTGTGAGTCATTATGATAGATGCGAATGTGACATATGCTGACTTTCGCAGATTTCGATTACGCCATCGAGAACCTCAATCATTTGGACATGACTGCGCCTCGGCCTGTACGGGCTATCGCGGCACAGTGCACCAGTCAGCGTGCAGCGATGTTCCTTGTAGTAGCCAGTAACGACCTCAAGATGGTCTTTGACGACATAGATTCTTGGTTCGTGCATATGTGTGCGGTAAGTAATGCTAGGCTCGTTTTGGGGGATTTTGCTGACACTTTGTGACCTGTAGACAATACTATGTCGATATTGGCAAGGCCGCGCACTCCAGGAGGCGCTCAGCGCTAAGGAAACGTTCCTTCGCGGTATAACGCATCAGCTTCGAACTCCTATACATGGCATTCTTGGCTCTGTCGAACTTCTCACTGAAGAGCTAAAATCTCGAAACGTGGTCCCTTCAACAGCGGCCTCATCACCCACTGCCAGCCCGGATATTGAACAGCTGGACCCGTACACCTACATCAAAACCATCAAGACTTCTGCAAGAGAGCTGATCTCAACGGTGAATAATCTCATCAAGTTGAATCAGTGGGCAGATATTGCACAGGCGGAACGTGTTCTCACCATGCATACCGTCTCTGAGATTGAAGATGCTTTGCTGAAGGAAACCCTGCTAGGACTATCGGACGATCTCTCTACGCGGCCATCTATCGTAATACAACACCATCTACCGCCTAGTTGCGACTTGCTTGCTATCGACAAGCGGGTATTTTTGGACTGTATCCAACCGCTCATGGTCAACGCCGCTCAAAATGCTGCTGGCGGTATGGTAGCAGTGACTATATCAATTGAGGAGGGCTGCCAGTCTCTCGTCGTCGATGTCGAACACAGTGGGCGTAAAACACCCAAAGGGAATTACGACCGCGTGTTTGACGCACACGAACAGATCGATCTTAGCGGTACTGAGTCTGCTCTTGGTTTGACGCTGGCGAGTAAAGCGGCGACACTGTTGGGTGGTGAGATTAAGATGGTCACTTCACCCTACGGTGCAGGCTCGCATATCAGAGCGACGTTCAACGAGCCCGTCTGCGCAAGCTCATTGCCTGCGTCCCGTACAGTGAAGGATAGATTCAGTGAGCTTCCGCAAACCTTCCATCATCTCACGTCCAAGTCAGCAACGTCGTCTCTCGGCGACTACTTCACACAGTATCTTTCAAGCGGCGGTTGGACAGCTTCCAACACACCTAAGGGCGCTTTTGTAGTCGTCGACTACACACCCAATCTAGCGGAGCTCTACCGACACACGTCGAACATCGATGCTGACCAGGTCGCGATATGTCTTGTTCCAGAATGCGCATGCTTTCTCGACTTCCATACTGAACGTGTGCGACGGCAGGGTAATGTTGTATACGTTCAAGGTCCCTTTTTGTCGGAAACATTTGAACAAGCGTTGAAGCACGCGGATGCAATCTCGGCCGAATTCCGCGCCTCTGCCCTGGAGACGGAGTCGCGTGCCACCGGTGGCATCGTTATCGAGCCACCCAGTCAAGCTTCTACACTGGACTCGAACGAGCGCCCACAGCTCCCATCTGAGCGAGGTTCAATATTCCCCGACAAGCTTCAGAATGAACTAGTCCAGTCGGTACGGACCTTGCGCATCGAAACTAAGCCTCCGGCTTCCACGAAGGAGACCTCAACATCAAGCAAACCCCTGACACTCCTTGTTGATGACAATGCTGTCAATCTTCGTCTATTGGAGATGTACTGCAGTCGTCGTGGCATCCCATTCCGAAGTGCGAAGGATGGCCAGCAGGCAGTCAACATCTTTTCCGAAGCTCTCATACCCAAGTACGACCCACTGCTACGACAAAATCTGCCCGTCCAACCATTCGGGCTTATCCTCATGGATCTTCAGATGCCGGTTTGCGACGGTATCGATGCAACACGACAGATACGACGATTGGAGAAGCAGCATGGGTATGAACGGAGTGTCTTGTTCATCGTTACTGGTCAGGACTCCTCAAACGATCGCAAGGCCGCAGACGATGCTGGCGCAGACGAGTTCCTGACGAAGCCGGTAGGGCCTAAGGTTCTTGACCAGTGGGTAAAGAAATGGTATCCCGATATCGAAATATGAAGGATTGGCTATCCCTTCGCGCGCGGAAGAATCTTTGAGTTCCTAAACTCACCATCCGAGGATTTGTGTACAGCACATCTACGAGATGCCATACGCCAAGGCTGTGCCGATAGCTACATCCGCACCGGAAGTAACGCGCATCGAGAACCCACGCAGGATGATGCAGTAGTTCTCAGGGCCGCTACGCTCTGGATGTCGTACTGTCTGTGCATTGTCGAGCGCCTCGATATCACACACCGAAAGGCTTGACCAAAGTCACTTGTGTGGTCAGGAAGATCGATAGTGAGACAAATTGGGTCAGCTTCCTGACGCGCAGCCTTTGGTCATCACAAGCTAGCGAGACGAGATATGGCTGTTGATTGGTAGTGCCACCAGGCGACGACAGCGTTCCGATCGCATTAGACGCCGACATGTACGCTTGCTATGACTTAATTGTGATCTGGAGGTTGAAGCATGCAGCATCCCAAGTATGATGCACTTGTCAAAGGAGGACTGTACGTATGTAGTAGATTGCGCGACGCATTTCGTCATCACCGATCAGGCCCGCTGACGCCAAGTGATTATGTCATCCACATGCGATACCAGATCACGCAGCATATCTCCACGCCAGTGACGCCCATATAACCTACCTCAACCATTGTATCTTTTGGTCCTTCCTAAACCCATCATTCATGCTGTCTCCAAGTTTACCGTCGACAGTTTGACAATACCCAGCTGCATTGGCCCGTCTGCCCGCAATTTAGGCGCCAGCCTCCCTAACTCATTTCATAGATGGCGCTATCATGGCTATCCTACTCATGTATAGCCCTCCTTCTCGCAACAGTATACATCAGGAAACGACTCAGCGTCCGCACATCCCAACTGGAGCGCGATGCAGAAGCCGAGAAACCTGGCCGTCTCAGGCTTGACGATGGCCTGACAGCATCCGGACGGCAACTGAAAGCCAAGCTTGTCGCAGCCATTCCACACATTATCATCACGCCAGACAAGGCAAAGGAGTTCGAAGAGTCAATGAACGCGTACTGGGACCAGAAAGCGTGTGAGGTGCCACCCGCATGCGTCGTGCGACCCCGCAATGTGTGGGAGCTAGCGCAAGCGGTCAAGATTCTCAAACGCGAGTTCGATTTGAGGGTTGAGCGAGCGAAGGAAACGGGAGAAGAGGTGGAATCGATCTTTGCTATTCGGGGTGGAGGTCATTCTGCTGTTGCTGGTGCGTCGAGCATCAGAGGTGGGGTGCTTATAGACTTGTCGCTTTTTAAACAAGTCGTTCCTGCACAGGACGGGCGGAGCGTGGTCATTGGCGCTGGCTGCAAGTGGATTGATGTATACTCAGAACTCGAAAAAGAGGGTCTCGCGGTCGCTGGCGGTAGAAACTCTGCTGTTGGTGTGTCTGGCCTCACGCTCGGCGGTGGTCTCTCGTTCTTCTCGCCGCAATACGGGTTCGTGTGCAGCAACGTCCTTGAATACGAGGTCGTGTTAGCAGATGGAAGGATCGTAACTGCCTCGGAGTACGACAAACCTGATCTTTGGCGTGCACTCAAGGGTGGAGGAAACAACTTCGGCGTCGTGACAAGCTTCACGGTCCACAGTTTCGCTGCGAAGAACGTGTGGAGCGGGTTCATTTATCTCCTTCCCTGGAAAGCCCCTGCTGTGCTCACAGCATTCCATGAAACCGTCTCGAGAACACTGGCCGGTGAGCTAGACCAACGCTTCGATCCCTACGCCGCGGGCCCGTTGGCATGCTTCACGTACCTCCAATCCGTTGGCATTCAAGCAATCTCTGTACACCTCGTTCACACCGCGCCAGACACGAAAGAAAGAGGCTGGCCGGAATGTTGGCGTAGCTCTGGGTTCCATAAGATTGGGCGTGTGTGGAGTACGTTCAAGATTCGCAGTCTAGTCGGTGCGACAGACGAACTCAGTGTTTTGAACCCGCCTGGACGACGACAGGAATTTGCGACTACGACGATCACGAACGATAGGCTGACGCTGGAGGCGGCGCATAAAGCATATCGTGATGCGATACCGAAGATCAAGAAACATGGTATCAAAGGGATGAATTGGACGCTTGTTCTTCAGCCTTGTTTACCTTCTTGGGCGCGGAAGGGCGATGCGAATCCGCTGGGCCTTGACGAAGGATCTGATGAGCCGCTTGTCAATGTTCAGTTTACGGTGAACTGGGCGTTGGCGCAGCACGATGAGGTGGTGAGAACTATCACTAGAGAGGCGACTGAGCGGATTGATGCTTTTGCCACTGAGCATGGGACGAGTCATCGGTATCGCTACTTGAACTACTGCGCAGCATGGCAAAAGCCATTCGAGAGCTACGGAGAGGAGAACTTGAGCTTCTTGAAGGGTGTTAGTGGAGACGTTGATCCCGAGGGTTTGTTCCAGCGTGGTTGTGGAGGTGGTTTCAAGTTAGGGTAGTGACATGATCTCGCCTCATCGTCATGTATTGTGGGAAGTCGGCAACTGGTTGAGAACAATATAAAATTACTACACGTGCTACAACGGCCGTCGGAAAAAGTCATCATCTGTCATCAACCCTCGTATACTCGTCAACGCCGTTCGCTCTAGGAACACTTCCTCTGAGCCGCTCATGCTACCCCATCCCCACATTATACTTGTCTGAAACGCCATAACACCCCTATTGCAATCGAACTCTGGCTACATGCTCAAGCAACTCGACTAGTCAAGACCGGCGGCGATCGCGGCGAGCGCCCAGTCCATGAAACCGGCGTTGGTGTCAAGGATATTGGTGTTGAACTCGGGCAGAGTGGGGTAAAAGTTGGTGCTGTATCCGAACTCCATGGTGAAGCCGTGGATCTTGTTCGCGCCAGACTTGGCGTATGTACGGCTAGCAGCGTAGTCGTCCGAGGCACCAGAGGTAGCGTAAAGGCCGACAGACTGCATGGATGTGTAGTCACGACCGCCGACTGCTCGCATAGCAGCCGCCGTCTTAGCAGCAACGTTCTTGATGTTGGTCGCATCAGCCGAGGGAATGTACTCCTTGTACGTGGAGTCGCCAAGACGACCTCTCTTTCCGTCATACGCGCTGTTGAGGAAGTTCATGGTGGTGCTTGTGCTCTGAAGCTCATCGTCACCCCAGTTGTACAGGATGTCGCCAGTAGCGGAGTGGATGTCCATGAACCACCTGATCTTCGGGAATGAGTCGTAGACACTGACGTGGTTCTTGGTCTCGGGCTCCGATGCCGCAGCTGAACCGTAAAATGCCTCTGAGCTTGGCGAGGTGGAAGCAGGGGATGTGGAGGGGTCAAAGTACTTCTTGAAGTTCCAGAGGAAGTCAAAGTTGCGGTTGATGTCTACACCGACGGAGGCACCGCTAGTGCCGGACCGCGTGTTGCGGTTCTTGCGCCATAGTGATCCTGAAGACTGGTCGTATGCGACACCGTCTGGGTTGACGAGTGGGAAGAAGACGATACCAGCGGCAAGGACGCTCTTGACTTGAGCATTGGTGTATGATTTGCTACCGTACTTCAGACCGCTTCCAGCCTTGTTTGCGGCGAGGAGATCTGAGATCCAGTAGATGAGCTGATCGGGGCCTCCGCGTTCGCGTGCGTGCATTCCAGCGGAGAGATAAAGGCGGTACTTGGACTTGTCTGTGCCAGCACCAACGTATCCGGCAGTTTGCGTAGCGCCATTGAAGGTCTTGTATGGCAGAGTGACGGTGCTGATTCCGTATCCGTTGACGAGTCCCTTGATGGCAGAGTTGATCTCGGTGGGGTTCATGATGCTGCTCATGGTCGATCCCGTAGCCTTGGTGCCAAGACCAGACGGTGTGACTGAACCGCCGGACCAACGGTCGCCAGTGCCGATCGGTGCGGTGGCGGCCCTCTTGCTGAGGTCACGACGGTGTAGGCTGATCTCTGCATGGTTCTCGTACTCTTTGGAAAGGTACGCGATTTGGTCCTCGGTCAGCAGGGCGTGGAGCTCGAAATGACCTTCTTTCGATGGCACCGCCTTGGGTCTGCAGCCAAGATCGTATGTGCCATTGTTGACGATGTCGAGAAAGTGTGCTGGAGAAGGTGCGTTGAAATGAACAGGCAGAAGGCTACCGAGTACGGTAGTGCTCTGGAGTATCAGAGCTGCGGCAAGAGCGTACTTCATCTTGAGTCTGCTTGGGGTGAAGAATATGGGGAACGTTAGAATGAAGTTGCCGATGCTCTACAGTATGTCGTGAAACAACGTTGTTTTTATACATTCCTTCCATTTTGGTGTAACGATCGACCTTCTCCTAATGGTCGGCAGGTGATACTCTAGCATAAACGTGTCGGAGGTGCCATGGTGTCGCCTGCCGCTGATTGGCCGACTTCGCGAATTACGCCGGGCGCTAACTTGATCTCCTTCTGCTTTCGTCCTGTCTCCGCTGAAACTCCAGATGCACCTGCCCGGGAGGATCAAGTAGATCCAGAGATGCATGGGCAATGAGAGGACCTGCCCTGGGTGATGTGCAGCACTAGATAAGATAGATTAACTGGCCCTGAAAAGCAAGCCCTTTGGGGCAAAGTTTAAAGCTGGCTGGCCGGACGCTATCGTGAAGCGGTGATTTCCATCTGGGCATTCCAGGGGAAGCAGGTGCCAGGACAAGACGGCTTCACCGAGGATGCATCTGGCCATGGAAGTAAGGCTGGGTGGTTATCCTGGGTTGCGACACACTGGGTGGCGTCGGTCAATGACGGGTGTGCACTCGCACAGCACAACAACGAGGTATGGCGCCATCGTCGGAGTCCGAACACTGAATGCTGAGTAAGGTTGCTGCTCACAAACATGCGACTTGCGGATACTCAAGCCTCGGTGGTGGCAGGCGAAAGATGCGGGTACCCGCCGCCAAGAGAGCCAAGTGCCTGAGTCTAAGCAGGGGCAAATTGTCCGGCCTCTACGTCACCGTCACGCAAAACAACTCAACATGCTACATGCGACACGCGACATGCGTGACAGACTCTCCCTCTGCAGATACCAGTCAATTGATGAAGAACGATGTACGACACGCCTGTGACCCTGGTATGCTTTTTACGCGTGTTGGCAAAAAGCAGCTCCGCAGGGGACAATCACACTTCCGCCACCCTATCATGCTTCAAGAATCGAAGGATGCGCCATAAGCCGGAACCCCCCGCCTCTCCATGTCAAACACGATCTCCAGTGTGAACCGCTTGTTGCTGATGACCAGCACAGCTTCTGCGTTATCCACACACCACTCACACATGCATTTGTCACAGATCAGACCACATCAATCATAGGAGTAACCGAATGGCGGTGATCAAGCAACGATGCGGCTTCAATACACACGCGATCAACGCGCGACTCAGGAGGATTAGCTGACGCGAAGCCGCTCATCAATTCTGATATACCTAGGTAGCTAATCAGATCCTTTCTAGGTACCGTTGGCCGGTTGGTGATACTCCACGCCGTCGATCGTCGTGGTCAACGTTCCGTTCGCTTCGAGTATGTTCTTCATCACATCGATCCTCAAATGAAATCCGTCCGGGCCAGTCTTCTTGCTTCCAGTGGCAGATCCCGTCTGCGAGATGTCAGAGTACCAATCAAGCTTCTGGTCCCACACATTCGGAATCGAAACCGTCAGCTCAACGTCTTCCCAGCCGTTGATAACGTGCTCGCCGTCATTGCAGAAGTTGGTGTAGTTGGCAGCGACACGCTTGATGGAGTCTGCTTGTGGATGTGCTGTGTCTCCGATGAGCTTCACTTTCGCAAATCCAGAGATCTTGCCATGGAGTGTATAGTTTCCTGGCTTGAGTGTGGGTCGCGAAGGGATTTCGGCTCCTGATGGGAACGGCGTAGCCCACGGTATGCGACTAGGCACCTTATAAACTGGGATTGGACGTGTAGGTTTGCGATCGGGCATTTGAGCGAGCATGACACGATACTCACGCCCACCTGGCGCAGTAGAGACTGGACACTGCAGCGGATTAATGCCACCACAAGCAGGTGATGTAACGATGGCCTGCCAATACACAATGCGCGTGCTGTCCAAAGAGAACGCCGGGTCCGCTCGGCCGTTCCAGTTTGGGTCGTCAAAGCCCCCTCCGCTACCATCACCTTCCCCGTTGACCTGCTGCCCGTAGTAGGACTCACGATCCCCATAACGATCTATCAAGATTGGTTGGAAAAAGCGACGTGGGCCATTGTTGCGTGTAGATGCGGCTACAGCAACGGCAACGATGTCGATGAGAGGCGGAATACCTCGCATACCCGACATCCACATCTGGCGTTTGCTGACACGCGTGTCCTGAGTGACGAACCACTGGTTATCGGCAGAGAAGGCAATAGGATCGGCGTAATCGGGGTGGCTGGTCAGACGGCGAACAACGCCAGTCTCGATGTGAACCGCATACAGATCGATATTTGTCGACTCGGTCGGCGCACCGATATAGAGTATTTCGTCGCCGGAACCACTGAAGCCCCGCAGTTCGCCAATCGTGATTGAGTCGGCGTGAAGCTTCAACTCCTCGCCATCGGCCGTTATGAAAGCTCCGCGCTTCGGATCCACGAGCAAGTCGACATCAATCAGGTCATAGCGAGGCGCAGCAGGGCCAGACCCTGAGGGTCTTGCATTGAACTCCAGACGCCCGAAGTAGGAATATTGCCCAGCGTCGTTGGTGAACGAACTCCAACCAATATGGACATCATCGGGGTGCACACGCAGCTCACGCGGACTGCCATCCGACCAGTGAATTGGATAGATGTGGATATTTTCAGGCGTGCATTCATCGCTAGCCAACTGCTCTCCGTTGCAGTCGAGGATGTTGTGGCCCCAGATTGCTTTGTCGCCGCTTCTGAAGACATGGGGATAGTCCCGTTGTGGATCCAGTTCTCTTGCGTTCTCAGCCGGTACCCCACACGTTAGGCACTTCCACGCATCGCCATTGCTGAAGTTTGAGCCATCAGCTTTGATGAGGATCAACTGAACTCCACCGTAGATGCTCGCTGGGTCGGGAGCCGCGGGAGCTCCAACGAAGGTCACCGTGACGATAACGTTCTGGCCATCCGGGGTGAAGTCTCCAGCCTGAAACTTCTCGGGAAGCTCTCTCGCGATGCACCCGGTCTGATTTGGACATGCGCCAGGGTCTTGGCTTGGAGAAACTGGAGGTAAAAGTAGTTCGACGATGTCGATTTTTTCGGGCTCTGGAGGCTTCGGAATGTGTAGCGAGGTGTTGAGAACAGCTTGTTGGTTGTTGTTCCTGGCTGGAAGGTCGTGATTGCTCTGATACGACGGTGGCAGGCTTCCGCCGAGGGCAGCTGCACCAGTGTAAAAGTGCAGCAATAATATACTGTAAGCGGTAGCCTTGATCATGATAACGACTTAAGTAGTTTGAATGCACGGTGGGTCTTGCAGCAGTTGCTTTATAGATGGATACTGTACTGTGAAGCTTGTGAGCAGTAGTGTACCTCCATGCGCCGAATACGCGATACGCGATACGCGTACTGTGAGCTTTGACCCCTGCCACCTTCTTACAGGCCGCTCATGGCGTCCGACCTTGCTCATACGGTGCACTAAAAAGATAATCGTTCCCCACTGGGGAACGATTATCCATTTCGACTCCATACCCAACCGATATACATTGGGAGGGTAACTTTCGCCCGCCTTCGCAGCCTCTCGGGTATACTCAACTCCGCTATTGTCTGGTGGCGATGCTCGACGGCACACATGTTTAGTTCCCCATAATGCAGTTCACCGTGGCGACTCTTGAGCTGCAACCGGGTCCCCAAAAGAAGAAACGTTGACATCATGTCAACGTTTTTCTTTTCGCCTTGCAAACTGCTACCTTCAGGGAGCATTACAAGCGCCGTGTGTGTGTCATACAATTATTGAAATTTTGAATTTGTAATAGTGTAGCTAAAGATGTCACCCATTGTTATATGTGCCGCTGAAGGTTTGAGAGTTTTTGAAGATGACGAATCAATCGCAACCGGCCCTTAGCTACAGATGCTTGCGGTCGCGATTGTTGATGAATAGCTGCAGGATTGCCATTTGATTCCTCATGATTCCGTTGGCTTCCTTCGCCTGGGCATAAAGCTTTCCCTCGCGAGCTTTGTGTCCATCCTTGAGAGCTCCTATCTGACCCTGAAGCTGTTGCTTTTCCCGGTTGTGTTCCTCTTCGAACTTGCGATGCTCTTCAGGCGTAACTTGACTTGAACTTCTGAGGTCGTCCAAGATTCCTTTGACTTCACGATAAGCTTCTCTTTCTTTCTTAAGCACGTCTGCGTGCGTCTTCTCAGTCGCGAGGCAACTCGCCCTAGCTTCCTCGAGATATTTCGCGTTCTCAGCTCTTAGCTCATTCATAGTGGTCTGAAGCTCACGATAGAACGCATTGCCATCCTTAATCTTCTTGTCGCAATCCTCTTGCAGCTTACGATAAGCTTCTCTCCGTTGCGCTAGCTCTTCAGTGTGTTCCTCTTCAAGCTTGGTACGAGCTGATGTCGCTTCCTCAAGCTTTGAAGCGTGGTTGGTTTTCAGCTTTTGCGTGGTCTCTTGAAGCTTGCGAAGAGCGTCGGATGACTCGCTGATAGCTGTTTCGTGATTCTCATTCAGCTCAGCTATCTCAGCGGCATGGTCCTCCTTGGATTGTTCGAGGTCCTGGCGAAGCTTGTGAGAGACTCTCTCTTCTCGTTGCAAAGCGGCAGCTCCATCGCGGGTGTCTCTGAGCTGTGAGGTGGCTCGTTCTAGCTCATCCGCGTGTTCTTGGTTGGATTTGGCTTTAGCGTCCTTGTTTTGTTCCCTCAGGACATGTACTGCTGTACGGTGGTCCGTACGAAGCTGTTCCACGATAGCTGCATGTGCCTTCTCGTCGCCGTTGATTTTAGCCTCGAGCTCGGTTCGCGTGTCGTTGGCCGAATTGGTGAGCTGCAGGACTTGATCTCGAAGCTCTTTGACCTTCCTACTCGAAGCCTCCAAAGCGGCCGTATGTTCCGTTTTGAGAGTCTCGATAGCTTTGTTGTGCTGCGATGCATGCGTCGTAGCTTGGTCTGTAGCAGCTGCAAGCTTATCAGCTGCGGCTTGCAGGGCGGTCTTGGCTTCGGAGCCGGCGGCGGTAAGCTCTCCACGAAGCTCATCCTCACGGCTGTTGTTGTCTTGCTTCAGTTGAAGGATCTGCCGGTTGAACGTCGATTCACCTTCCTCTTTGGCGGCTCTGAGCTTCTCGATCTCGTCTGTGAGGCCGGCCTCGGATTTGCGTTTCGATTCGTTGAGCTGGTCGACCTCCTTGCGTAGCTTCGTTTTGGCCTCGTGCTTGTATTCAGTGAGCTCACGGGCTTTTGCATCCAGATCAGCTTCGATCCCAGCTTTGCTGTCGGTAAGCTCTTGGTTCTTCTGACTTAGCCGAGCTTCGACTTCGTCCTTGCTTCGCATCAGCTCCAAGCCCCACTTCCATAACTCGGCTTCTTCTTGTACGCTCTGTAGATCTTGTGGGGCATCAGCTATGGCTTGTCTGGCAGCACGCTTAGCCTCCCTAAGCCGCGGGTTAACACCTGCAGTGGAAGGAGCCCGGGGAGTGTGGTAAGCTATGGTCCGGATGGTAATGTCGAACTGCTCGAGCCTCCGACGGGGGATTGGGGAGTCATAGTCGCTATCAGAGCTGCTCATTGTGGCGTTGGGGCGATTTGGGGTCTGGTGTTGTGGTGAGAAATAAGTTAGGGCAGGAACCCGAGAAGGTGATGGACAGACCCCACTGAAATGACGCATCGTCTAATGACACCCACACCAAGCCTCAGGACAACATCTCTGATTGACAGCACGCTAATTCATGTTCAATCTGTTTAGTATCCATAGCCGATGTAATAGGCTTTCCTTAACGTCCCTCTATCGGGACCAGACCATCTGTTCAGCTGCAGCTGTAGTCGCGTGTGGAAACCAAACATCGGCATACTGACATAGCAGCATCCCCGAATATGCCTGAGCGCCCGATAGAGAGGTGTAATATCTCTGGATAACGAAACGTGGATGGGTTTCGTACTCAGCATCCGCAGCTTCGTGCTCTTTCTTCTTGGCGTAACCGGATTGGATGCCAGCGTGCGCGGTTGGGCGCCGCTTTTCCTTCATGTTCCCGAGTGGTTCGACGATGTCGAGGTTTTTGTGCCTGCTGATATTGCTTTCGATGTACGCGCGTGATTAGCTCGGAAGTGGTGCAGCAGGTGGCTCCTTCCACCTCGCTGCCACCCCACCAACACCAGTCAAATTTGTCTTCGCAATCCCGCTATTCGCGGCGAAACACTACGATGAATCAAGACGCTGCTGCTCAAACGCCCCCGGATACTTCCGATGACATCTTCGCCGAATTCGAGAACCTTAAAGCTATGAGTATCACAATTTGTGAGACGGCAACCCGCATTGCCAAAGAGGAGCTAGAAGAGTCAAAGCGAGCTCTAAAGCCAGTCACCAAGAGGCAAAGAGCTTCTAACCCTAATGACGCATCCTCCTCGGACGAGCAAAGCTCCAGTACGAAACGGTACCGACCAAGGCAGGTAGAAGCTCCCCGTCCTTCACCCATGGGAAGCTCCATTGCGCCTGTTTTTGGAGCAGCTCAAGCTCCAATTGGACGAATGCCTTGGCTAGGCCCGCATGTAAGTTAATAGTTTTGCTTGTGACTGTCCGTGCTGCCGACAAAAGCGCAGTACAGCTCAGCTCCTGTATACGCGACGCGTTTGCCATACGCAACAGCTTCGCCATACGCAACAGCTTCATCTTTCGCAACAGCTCCTCCGTTACAAACTGCTTCCGTAGCTCCTCCACTACGAACTGCTTTCGAGGCTCCTCGTCCTTTCGCCCCACCTTTTACAGCTTCGCCCTCTACAGCTACATCGGTCGCAGCTTTTGGCGCGAAGTCGGCGCCTTTTGCAGCCCCTGCTACTCCGGCAGCAGCTCCATCGTCAGCTTTGGGGATAACTCTTGAAACAGCTTCTCCGGCAGCCCGTCCAAAGACTCCGGTCCAGCTACCCGCCGAGAAGCCTCCACTCTCGCAAGAGCTTCGGACTCCGTCCGATGATGACGTTGCTGCTTTCGCAGCAGACGACGAAGATGCTGCAGTGGAGCAGCAAGCTACCCTGTCATCCCTAGAGGGGAGAGCTACAAGCCAAGGTGCGGGTGCTTGCGAGAGGCTCGATGCTAGTATGTATCACCCCGACGTCCGCGAAAGACCTAGACTGACTTGTTAGTAGTAGCCGCCCCTCAAGCTGACCGACCTCGAAAAGTCCGTCGAGGTGCGAAGCCGGTTCGAAAAGCCCCGATAGCTTCCACTCCACCGAGTTCGTTCTCTTCCTCTGCCGCTCAGCAAGCTCACCACAACAAGGCCGCACCTACAAGTGCTGAGCTCGATGAGCAAGACGGAGAGGACAGCGAAGTGGACAACGACGGCGCGTTCGTTGCGGTTTCGCGAGCTGGGCGTATGAAGCATGTGCCCACGAGCGGTCAGCTAAAGAAGAATCGAAAGCCAGCTGATCTTCCTTACCGGGTTTGGCTTCCAAGCTTATCAGATGGCAAAAGCAGGTGGCAGAAGCTGGACGTCTTGTCTCCAGAAATACGCGAAAAGCTGAAGACGGGCTTCGAGGCGATAATTAAATCCAAAACAGCTACGCTGTATGCAAGCTTTTTGCTTCCGGCAAACATACAGGGGCACCTACGCCGATGTAAGTCAATGCACTATGCACGTACGACAATATACTGACGTGGATGCAGGCCTTCTCCATGCCCTGATAGCGAAGACAGGAAAGCTGTTCCCCAAGAATCACGAAGCTTGTGAATGGTGCGTCAAAAAGCGCCACATGTGCGCCAGTATCCGTGCTGGTGTCGAGGGCGAGCTGCCTTTTGTAGGCTTCCTGCCTCTGAGTTCAAGTTTACGGGGGGGCCTTGGCCCAAACGACATCGGGTATTGGCGAGCTTCGTGATTATCTCTTGCCAGCTTCACTGGGATTTCTTGCCAGCTTCATGGTTACTTGTTGCCAGCTTCGATGGTATTTCTTGCTAGTTTGAGCTACAAACTAATGACACCTTCCACCGCAATCCAATGTGCCTGCTTGTATCGTGCAAAGGTCGATCCAATTGTCCCGTCGTATCGTTTCGTTCGGGTCGCAAGAGGTACGTTATCGAATTATGTCGACGCGCTCACTACTACACGAGACGATCGCTCATGAGATACGACCATCAGGTTGCCCATTCTCACGCGCAAGCCAACACTCTCGCTTGGCATTACGACTTGGCGGAATTACCACAGTAGGTGACCACTCATGTAATATAGGTGCCCCATCGTTCCACTATGCGCCTAGCTGCAGGTTGTATAGTGCGTATGTATGCCGAGAATGATACATGTTTACTGAACGTATTCAGGGTGCTGGGCGGGTCGCAGTGGCGGGTGTGTAGAGGGGTATTCGACCGCGACGGCGGGTGTATCGTGTATAACGGATAATGACGGGTTCTGCATGGATGAGTCCGATCGGGATCAGAAATTTCGCGGCAACAGCGATGCGCGATGTGGTAGACGGTTCTGAAATAGTCGCGTTCTGGCGCGTGTTGAAGGTGGGAACGCGCGACACCTACGCTGCTCCTCGGCTGCCGACGGTCAGTGGGTCCGGGCGCTCACCCCCGCGAGTCACGTGCATGCTCAGATTCCGGAGGTCAACCGATTGACTTCTTTCAATGCGACATCGCCACATAGAATGGCCCACAGACTGGAGCACGAAGAAGAGGATATTCTTCTGGAGTCAACATCGACACAATAAATATCCACCTTGCTTTAACAATGCGCCTACGCCTGCACAGCGCGAACGAAGTTGTTCCATTATTCCCAAACTCTGAGCCACGACGCAAAGATTCTCCGCGCCTAGCTGACATGGGACATGAGGATTACCTTGAACAGAAGCCGAGTTTTGATTCTGGCTGTTCAAACACACGGGCCGAGGGTCTGGTTTCCGCTAGATTGACGGTAGTTGTGATATCAAAGGCGGTCCCATACTGACTGCATCTGCTCTCGACGGTGTGCAATGGTGCAACACTTATATGGCTCATGTTCTGCCACTTCATTGGAACATTGAGCCAAGCAAAAATATAATCGTTCCCCTCAGTGTATCGCTCTTGGGAAGTTGGGCGTGCCTATTGCGACTTTCGAACTCACCTGAGGTGCCTACAACACTAACAATTCGACACCAGAGTTGGAAGCTCGCCACTTGATGAAACGTTAACCTCTTGTGGTGGTGTTGGCGGTGACTCAGAGGAGCAATGAGGCGAACCGCTCTTTCGGGTGGCGTTGCGCCCTTCTGCTGACTCGAACATCGCAACAGTACCGTTCAGTTTCCAGGCGTAAATGTCGCGCACCAATCGTAGTCGTTTATCGACACCGCGTCTTCGCTCGTCTGGAACCGCGGGAGCGTGAGTGACTGGCTATTCGGAACATGGCCATCGCAGATCCTGTGATAGGATCGCATCCATGGGTCGGAATCCGGCACAGGCTTGGAAAGATGAGGGCATGTTGTGACTCAGAAGAGCGGGTGTCTCTCGAGATACATATAAAGAGACTCGTGTCGGCTAACTTCGCATAAAGAATCGACCACCTGGAATCAACACCGCCACAAAGACTTCGCTTCTCCAAGCTAGAGCAGCAACCCAATCGAAAGGCCGACCTCAACTACTGCGGCCCAACTCTTCATCTGGTCACCAATCACCAACCCACACTTTACCGCGTCATCTCAATGTCTACCACCACCAACAAGGCCGAACAAGCCGTCTCTTACGCCGCCTTGATCCTCGCCGACGAAGGCATCGCTATCACCCCGGAAAAGCTGCAAGCACTACTCAAGGCCGCCCGCATCGAGGACGTCGAGCCCATCTGGACCTCACTCTTTAGCAACGCTTTCAAGGACAAGAACGTCAAGGAACTCATCCTCACTGCGACCACGGCCACACCAGCCGGTCGTGGTACTTATTCTGATATCAAGGACGATGAAAAGACAACTGCAGAGGATGGAGATGACGGGAAGGACGGAGAGGAGGGTATCGATATCGACGCGGACTCAGACGACGGGTCTGCATTTGGGGATCTGTTCGGCTAGGCAGCCAGTGGTGATGGGCAGGAGACTACGGCAAGACGGAGAGGAGCAACATCGTCTTGCTGGATGGACTGGGAGGAGTGCGAGAGTTTTGAGATGCTACGTTAGTTGCGCAACAAACAAGAGGATCTTTCTCTCGCAAAAGCTGCTACTCGTCTGGTGTGCGTAACTGATCCTGACGCGCACAACGTGCGATATTCGGCTTGATCCGTACTTTTCAAGCTGAGGTGAATGCGACCTGCTGACACTCCGATGGCTTAACGCCGCAACGTGCATACAAGCTTCGGTCCTGGCCTTGCAGCACTACAACTGTAAGGGTGTAGAGTAATCATGTCGTATCCAAGGGCTGGCGAACGTGGCATTTCACTTGGCCAATATAGCTGGATGATGTGCAGAGACTTGCTAAGCTTCGAGTTTGAATGTGAAGTTACGCGCTTCCCTCTCGAAGTCGGCAATGTGCTCAGGCCTGCTGTTGATCATAGATCCAGCTGATTCATGTTCCGCAATGCCAGGACACCGGAACGAGTAGTAAGCACTCAACTTAAAAGCACTTGGCAACAGCCAGGGAGAATGTTCGGTATATCGATGGCAGGCGGTCAATGCGAATCGTATGTTGTTCGTAAGAGATACGAGTAAGTTGCGTGTTTGAACATTTATCCTAGGCCTTGCTGCAGTGCGACGTGATGTGGTTCTAGAGTCCCCGAGCTACGACCGACCGAATATTAAGCTTTTGATTGCGACAGCTCGCGACCCCTGCTCGATCTGCAGCCATCTGAATCGGAACCCACGCCCAAGGATTTGGTGAGAACCTTGGAACTCTCACCCCGCAAGTACTTGCTGACAGTCAGCTCGGGTCCGTACGTTTGGGTCAAGAAACCCAAAATTGACGGGCCGCTACATCGGCTGTAGAAGGAAGGGTTCTGTGATACAACTGCGCCATGATGAGCTTGCTGGCTTCCAGGGTGATGAGCAAAAGTGTTGTGGCGGGTCGAAGTAGTGCCGGCCTGTGCATAAGATGTGCACGCGATCGAGGAGCGCACTCTGAACCGCTTCGGCGCATTCCGAGACAGCAGGCTAAAGTAACATACGACTGGTAGGTGACATCCGTAGTATTCAAATAAAGCGCACCGGTTGTTTTCTGGATCGGTCGACCTTGAGGTCAAACACGTCGGGTCGCTGATATCCGCCAACTACATCATGGTATTGTTTGCCCTCGATGCAGTCGTCAAGATTCATGTCGGCATACAATATGTCTTCTTGATCTTGCAATGCGGATACATGTTCTTTCTCCGCACCTTTGTAGGTGAAGCTAGGCAACGGCGCGCCGGTAGGATCCAGGAAGAAGGTCGCGGCGCGAGGCATAGCGTGTAGGGTCTCGGCTACCACATCCGCTTGACTTGCACCCTCGATGATCGTCTTGATGGCATCTTCACCAAGATGGCCTGAGCATGCCACACCGAAACATTTTGCTTCAAAGCAATGTGCTGCAGCACGGGTCTTGTTTGCGGCTAAGTTGTCGTAGTTTGTTCCACGCGCAGCGCTTGGACTCGACTGCTCATTGCTATCGTCGGTGGTTTGCTCGGCAGTTTGCGCTGTGTGACGCGAAGTTCTTGTCGGCCATATCGTCGGCCAAGTTGATATATGAATTTGCTCTGCTTGCGCGATCAAAGAGTACCTTGCAAGTGCATTAGTGTTTTCGCCACAGATTAACGCGCCGATACGCCCGTACTGCGTGTTAGCAACACGCAGCCCATAGCCGTCACCGCTACTCCATGTGAGCTTTTCGAAGAAAGTCGGGACCAGCTTTCGATGGTGAACTAGGACTTCGCCTTCGGATCCAATGAAGATGTTCGAATTGTACAGGCAGCCGTTGCTGTGTCGCGACCTTTCGCTGAAGCCGATGCTCACTAGGATGTTGTTTGACCGAGCCGCTTCGCGCAACGCCTCCATTTCATCGCCATCAGCATAGATAGATTCTTGTACCATACGCTGGAACAGCGAGTGATTTTCAGTAGGGGGCCGTAGCGAGCTCCAGATTGGAAAAGCAGAGATGTAGGTTTCTGGAAAGACCACGAGGTTGGCCTTGTTAGATGCCGCTTGTCTGATGAAGGATAGGGCTTTATCTGTTGTTTTGCGTGCATTGAGAAAGACAGGTGATGCATGACAGGCCGCAACGCGTAAGCTGCTTGCCATGACGGACGGCGTCTTTTGTTTGTGCTCGTGTCTGTGAGTGAAGGAAGAGGACAGTGTTGATGGCAACTAGGCATTCAACCCCGCGCCTGCGGCGTGATTTCCCCGCACCTCTTGGAATTACGCAACCAGTTCATATCGTCCTCACGAGCTTCTGCAAGCTCAACAGTGTTCAATAATTGAGCCTGCTGCATCACTGGAGTGTTCCATGATCTCTGGTCCTCTCTCGGTTCCCGAAGCGGCTGTCACTACGCCAAGAGGGGGCATCGTTTCACGGACGGGTTTTACACAAAGCGTTGCCTTCACGAAGCCCCCTAATTTCGCACACCCAGAAGAGACAGCTTCATCAGCCAAGCCATGGCTGACTTCCTATTGAGAGGCATCGAACGCGATGCTTTGCAGGGAGCGAGCAAGGGAAGACGGAGATGCGACCTAGGCATAATCGGACTTGCCCCGGTTCCCTAGCGGATGGTGCTGACACCCACTCTTTCAGCTAGAGCTGTGGCGTAAAATCGATACGCAGCGTTGACTTGGAATGTTCGCTGTCGGTGGATAGAGACCAGATGTGAGCAGGAACCCGTGGCCCGGTGGACGAGAGCCTTGGCCGTTACACGCTAACCCACTAGCGTATTCAGACTGTAAATTGTCTGGGCCACTGTTCACTCCTTCATCGTTCCTCAGTATCATGTATAATCCACACACGTCTGTTCGCGCGAGAAAAAGTTCTTTCAGTAGGCGGCTAGGGGACGTGTGACTGTGCCGACATTGAAAGACCTGCATTACAGCCCACTGAAGTACAGGCGTAGCTTCGGAGCGGCGATCCGATGCGGTAGCACCGTAGGTACAACATCAATCGCAGGGAGCAGCTAATTTCCTGAGATAACGAGCATTCTTCAGGAAGTCCGGTATGCACATGGCTCGATGCAGCATGAGTGTACGATCGATGTTGTGACCTCGGGACAAGGACAGCAATTAGCCGCCTTGCCACAACGCCCGACCAGAGCACACATGACACATGATCTTGATCATCGTTACGTTGCCGTATTGATGAATCATCTCATTTTGATCTCAATATTTTCCATTTGAAGTTCGTCAGGAAGCAAAAAGTTGTAATAACTCAGTATAGTCGTAATCATGATGGGGGGATAACGACGTTGGCTGCATCATTTATTCATCATTAATCGACCAGAGCATAGCCCGTCGCTATATCGCCATCGGTGACCGATGTAAGGCTTAGTGAAGCAGCGGAATCAAGGCGCTGCTTGCTTTGTCACCAACTCGAGAAGTTGGAAGGCGTTTCAGCCTAGCTTGTGGGATAAGTGACGTTCCAGGTCCGGCAATGTGCCGAGCAACCTGGGAATCCCACGGCAGTGACCGAAGCCACCTTCCACGTTTCGAGCTGGTTCCGGTACCTCAATTTCAGGAACTGTGCAGCCATTATCAATCTACTGACCAATCAAGCTACCGCGACGGCACCGATTGATGCGAAATTCCGCAGTGGGTCACCCGCGTGCCTGGACTGACAATCCTGACATGAACCACATCGGTCCGATGCAGCTTCGGTGCCCTGTGCGTCCAATTCATGCTAAACAACAACCCAGTCGCGACCGCCTCTGGAGCGCTTGGCGACACAGCGGGACGTAGTGGTGCTCCACTTTAGACGTTTTGACAGGATTGTTTATCAGATGAAGGGACTTCACGGCCCTTCTCCGATGACGCAAATGGTTTCGAAACCCAAGTTGGCAAGTAGCGCCATGGAAGTCCAGTTTGGCACAGA
This sequence comes from Alternaria ethzedia, assembly GCF_023757985.1. Lineage (NCBI taxonomy): Eukaryota > Fungi > Ascomycota > Dothideomycetes > Pleosporales > Pleosporaceae > Alternaria > Alternaria ethzedia. The sequence continues at coordinate 168,084 of NW_026056208.1, read as the reverse complement.
TGGTGTGCAGGCAAGGGTTAGATGGCATGCAAGATCTTGTGCCCAGAGTGACTTGCATGCCGAATAGGCACAGCTCTGCCCGTCCCATGTCTCCCAGGCTTGACTGAGGAGGTATAAGAGTCTTGGGATCTTCCACTCAACCCATCTTTCACCCAACGTCGATCTTTCCTGCTCTTAGATACCCCAACTGTACTCGCTCAAGATGCGTTACTCACTTCTTGCTTTCGCTACTTGCGCTCTGGCAGCACGCCCCTTCCTCAACGAGCCCGATACTGGTATCGACGACCAGTTGGCTGGATTCGTCGCTAATGACACCCTACCTCCTCTTAAGTCTTTGGTCGGCCTGCCAGACTTCCAATGGGTTGGCCGCCAGCACATGAACACCTCCGCCTACACATACTACCGCAACGGAGCGGCTGGCGAATGGTCATACCGCAACAACCTCGAAGTCTTCTCGCGCTACCGATTAAGGCCCCGCGTCCTCCGCGACATCACCAACATCCAAGCCTCAATGCCCACAACTATTCTCGGCCATAACTTCTCAGCACCCTTCTTCATCTCCCCATGTGCGCGCGGTGGATATGCCAACGAGGATGGTGAGCTTGGCCTCGTTAAGGGTGCCGGCGAAGGCGACATCCTCTACATGACCTCGCTCTACTCGTCCAAGAGCTTGGAAGACATCTACGCTGCTCGCCCCAACGGCTCAGAGCAAGTCTTGTTCCAACAAGTATACCTTGACGGTGACATGAACGACACCCAAGTCCTCTTCAAGAGGATTGAGGATCTCGGTGCGAAGGCTATTGTCCTGACTGTCGACTCTCCCGGTGATGGTGTCAGGCACCGTGCTGCCCGCTACGGTGTCGGTTCCGCAGACGTCAACCTGAGTCTTCTGACTTGGGATCTGTACCAACAGCTGTCCAACATGACCTCCCTGCCTATCATTCCCAAGGGTATCCAGACCGTCGAAGACGCTCGCGAGGCCGTCAAGCAGGGTGTAAAGGCCATCTTCCTCTCCAACCACGGCGGCCGTCAAACCGACACTTCGCCATCATCTCTCGAAGTCGCCTTGGAAATCTACAACGAAGACCCCGAGATCTTCCAGCAAATCGAGGTTTACGCCGACGGAGGTATCCGCTACGGAACCGATGTTCTCAAGCTCCTCTCTCTCGGTGTGAAGGCTGTCGGTCTCGGAAGGCCCTTCATGTACGCCAACATCTACGGCGCTGAGGGTGTCGCAAGGGCGACAGAGATGCTCAAGTACGAGCTCATCAACGACGCGGCGAACATTGGTGTAACCGACCTTAAGAAGATCGGCCCAGAGTTTGTTAACTGGAAGTCTCCTGCTGTTAGCTTCAGCGTATAGACGGTGACGTCACCAGTTCTTGCTGCGCAGGAGCTCGAAAATCCCTTCTCTTCAACTAGGTGTATATACTTTTAGCGAACAATTTATCAAGACTTTCTTCAACCTCAAATTGCCGTTACGTTCTGCACAATCCATGATCGCGACTACACAGGCTACAGAAACCGATGAACGACAAGGCTTACCGTTGTCGCGGGAGCTGGACGGTGTAACAAAGTAAGCATAATTTGTCTGGCGGTATCGTCAGTATTGTCGCAACAACTACACACGCTTAAAGCGTTAAGGAGGCTACTTTCTACGCGTTCACGCGTCCAAAAAGCAAGCCCGTACCTAGCCTTCCAGGATCAAACACGCTAGTGTCTTAGCGTGTTGTGCGCCTTCCCGAGGCCCAGTCTCACGACTCTTGCTTCCATCCCAACCCCCAACATCAGTCGCCCGCAAGTATCGAGTAGAGAGCGTCAGATGCTGTCCGATAGACATCCGTGGTCTGCTCAGCAAGAACAGGCGCAAAGTGTCAGTGACGCCGCCATAGCCCGTTCACTATTCGCAGGCCCATTCGGTACCTTATCGCGCGCCTTATCGGCCACGTGTAGGGCGCATCTCAAGCAGTTCCCATGAAAATGCGCTGCACCTCTAGCCCTCCATACGCGATGACATACTCAATCGGACATTGGTTAGGTAATGAAGACACTCGCGCTAGACATTGAAAGGCAGGTGTACGCCGGACGCGACAGCGTCCTACACTAACAATATTTCCTCGCGCTTCATCTACGGCTTCCATAATTGGGCCTCAACCTTAACGCGGTTCTCCTCTCAAACTCTAGCAAGAACGAAGCTAGTGGTATAGTATCTCGGATCTTCGCTGCTCACGTCCCAGTTGACTTGAACAGAGATAGCGGACTCGGCCAAGTCATGGTACATGCCACGGACACGGATGCGAAGCCACAAGATGCGACAAAACCCTCGACGCAAAGCGCTACTATCGGGAACGGAGCGAACACCTTGTCTGGGAATGACGTAGTCATCAGCTACCGAGGTGGCATCGTCGAGAACAGACACAACGTACACGCGGCCATCGTTGACGCCTCTGGCAAACTACTCTGCACAATTGGCGACTACCAAAGGATGACCCTTGCGCGATCATCAACAAAGCCGATTCAGACCCTTGCGATCCTGGAGACGGGAGCTGCGGAGAGATTCGATTACGATGACGCAGATGTAGCGCTCATGTGCGCTTCGCATAGTAGTGAACCTCGACATATCGAACGAGCACAAGCGATGCTGGAGAAGACGGGAGAGAAAGAGGAGGTACTCACATGCGGCGGACACCCTGCTCAGAACGCTGCTGTCAACCGTGCATGGATCAAAGAAGATTTTGCACCGACTGCTATCTACAACAATTGCTCCGGAAAACATGTCGGTATGGTAGCAGGTGCGGTGTGTCTGGGTGTGACAACTCACGACTACTACTTACATGAGCATCTCATGCAACAGCGCGTGTACCGAGCTGTTGAGGATGTAAGCGGACTCACGAAGAAAGAGGTGCTATGGACTGTCGACGGATGCAACCTCCCTACGCCGGCGATGCCTCTTCCGAACCTCGCGCTCATGTTTGCAAGGCTTGCGGGTGCCGCCGACCTTTCCGATGGTCCCTCGAAAGAGACACTCGATCAAAGAACACGACATCTAGCCAGGATCCACAAGTGCATGGCGAGCTACCCCGGACTGGTTGCTGGCGAAGGTCGCTTCGACACAGCGCTCATGACGCCTTATAACGGACAAGTCGTTGGCAAGATTGGAGCAGATGCCTGTTATGCAGTCGCCGTCCGCGCCGCATCTGATGCTGACTTTACTGGGATGAAGCACGGGGCTATCGGAATCGCCGTCAAGGTTGAAGATGGCAACCTTGATGTTTTGTATGCTGCCGTCATGGAGATTCTGGAACAGCTGAACATCGGTTCAAGCGAAGTGAGGCAGTCGTTGGACGGTTGGAGATATCCAAAGATTGTCAATACTGCAGGTGTTGTCACGGGCGGTTACAAACATTGCTTCAAGGTACGAAGTGTGGTGTAGTAATAATCTTACAGAACAGTATCGACGCACATATTACCAATCCTCTATAGCCCTCTGAACCGAGCTGCCGCAACATACCACCAATACAGACCGAAACGGTGTGTTGACTAACCTCGTAGATATCAAGAGTCGGGCGGCCTAGAAAGGAAGCATCTCATCAGACTCGCCGTGAAAGGTATCAGATCTTTAAGAAGAACATCTAACCTCCGACCCAAAGGAGCAAAGCTAGCCATCTTCAAGAGTATGGAACCCACCTCTTTGCAGAATACGAAGATCGTCATACCATCCCTCACCCATGTCCGAACATCTCGGCACATCTCCAAGTACGGTCTTTGCCCTTTCGTTTTCTCCAGTGGAAGGGTTTCGAAGCCGGCCCATATGCTGGGTCCATCGCCCGAAAGTCCGGTTCTCTTGCGGAACTCGACGAGTGTTCTCATGCATGCTAACCATCTGTCCAGAGCCACTTTACACTTTTCGTACTCATTGTCCAGCGCACTTTTTAGCTCCTCGGAATATCGCACAGCTATGCTTTTGATGCGCTCCATAGTGTTCTGCATGTGTGCAATCTCATGACGTCCAGCGTCTTGTGGTTCGAGAAGAACAAGTAGCTGGATCCCCAGCTCTCCGCGATCAAGAAGTGGCTGGTTCGACATTGAGCCCAGACTTTGAACAGCATTCTCACTCCCGACTTGATCGTCGACTGTTGCTGGCATTACAGGACGGAGGAATGAACGAGGTTGTTTCGTACGGGGTAGGCTCGTTACTGGTTGTGTTCTCGTTGGTGCCTTCTTCGCGTTGCTTCGTACAGACTGTGCGGTCGTGTGCTTATTTCCTGCCAGTTCGTTTCGCTGCGGCTTTCTCTTGACCGTTCTTGTGGTTTTGGAACTCCATGGCTTCCTTGGGGATACCACAGCAGCTACGCGTTTGGTATTGGATCGTTGTGCAGGAGTTTGAACTGGATTTTGAGATGCTTCTGATGATTGCAGCTGACTTCGAGGAACAGCATTGATCATTTCTGCGTGTTTGGTGTTCCCTGAAGTGCCAGCCCAATAGTCAAAGTCCAATTCATCGATGTCATCATCTGATGACAAGGTGAGACTGCGATGAGGCTCATCGCGATTCGCACGGACTGCTGCTACGAAGCTCGAAGGTCTCGCAGACGCTTTCACCCGTGCTTTGTAAGGGTTCTTCTTTCCACCGGCTTCGACTTTTCTACAGGCGCGCTGGATGATCCACGCAGAGACTTGCAGACGTATTCTATGTGAAGTGAGCTTAGTACTTCGCGCTTGAGGACGACATTGTTGGCGGACTGCTTACTTATGTTGGTCACTCCGATCTTCGTAGATCAGATGTCTTGGATACGTGATATCTGCAATTTTGGCACGAGTCTTGACTTTCGAAGACTTCTGGACTCTGAAGGTATCCTTGGCTTTGTAGTTCCTGCTAACTCTGCTAGGAGTATCGACACGTGTGACGAAAGGATTTTCAACGCCATCATTCCAGACCTGATGGCCGAATTGTTCTACGCAATCTCTTGAAATTTCTTCCAGACAGATGCGTTGATTTTGGAGAGCATCGCGTATAGCGTTCCTTGTCTTGTATTGTGTCGCAATAGACTCGACAATAGGCTTTGTCGAATCCCAGAAGCGTTGAACTTCAGGTACTGATTTGAAATCTGGCTTGCCGCACTTCCTAGGATCCTTTGCTAAATTGACGAGCCCGAGGCGTGACAAATATACAACAGCGTGTATTCCCCCCTTGGTACATTCCTCGATCAAGTTCAGGGGGTCGTCATCTGGTGGCATTACCCCAGGATCAGTGAGTTCTGTTACTGTTAGTTAGTCGATGTTTTCCTTCTCAGAATGCATATAGGGGATATTGTGCGCACCTTCGAAGTAGAATCGAAGTCGTGGAGACTACAGGGCGTTGATAGCGTCTGAAAGTGATTGCTTCGATGTGATGAACACAGTAAGCGCAATGCAGAGGCTACCGAACAAGGACGAGGTTATTCTCCAGTGCCGTGCTGCGAGAATCCCCAGGTGGTATGCAGAGAGGGCATTTTAATGCTTTACTTATAACAAGACAGCAACTTCTACACACCAGAGTATATTCTGTACCCAGAAAGATGATGACTTCGGCAGCCAAGCGCAGGACTATTTCGCCGAATCGCCGGAAGGATTCATACCTGGCGAAGAATCTACTCCTCGCATACTATGAGTCATTTCCCTGGTCGTTTCTATAGATCAAGGTACGCTATGCCAGAGCAGCTACCGTGGTACTACCAGTAGAGAAGCTCGGATGACACCCGCAGTTCCTATTCTGAGGATGCAATTTCGGGGAACGTCGTCTCGTGCCAGATTGCTTCCACGATCGGCGACGAAGGACCTTCATAGCTCTACATAAAGTTAACCCATTGGCTGAAATGATGTTGAGATGTTGTTGAGCTGCAAGACGTCTAAGTACGTTAGGCAACAGGCCAAGATCTGGTCTGAGAGCGTCCCTTGCGGATTTCGAGCGGAGCGGAGACTACGTCCTATCCACCCCAGATTCCCTGTTGTTCTCTAACGGGAGAAGCGGCGCTCGTTCCCCAGCGAATCGTTGCTGATCACCCACTGCCTTATCAGGCGGGTGTAGCAAAGCCGTTGCCGCGGGCTGTGCGTTCGGGATCCCATAGGCTGTAAGTCAGCCATACCTTGAAGGAAATTATACGTCTTTCGTGGGAAATACGAGGTATGTAAGCTTGACCACACTAATGTTTCAGAGATTGCGTCACAGCAAGAAACCTTACTCTCAATGAGTCCGTCTGGTCTCGGGAATAAAGAAATGCCTAGGCTGACGTTGCCGATGACCCTACGCAGCGTAGGCAACGGTTTTGACAAGGCCGAACCCCTGGGAAGGAAAACAAAAGCAAGACAGATGGCATGGTTCAACGGGTGGCTGCAATAGTGCTCATGCGCAGACTGATGGCTTGGCTCGTCGAGCGAGACTGCATGTGGGTATGCAGGTATGAGTCCGAATCGCACACGTTAGCGAGTGATCGGCAATAAGAGATGCTGACTACCGTTATCGGTGAAGCCTTGGGGATTCTGCGTCGCTTCTACTCCCTAGGAGCGTGCATGCACTGCATGTTGTCTAGTGGCTGATACACAAACACTGACGCTAACTCGATTTAGCTCTAGAGGCAACCGCGCCGCATTGCTGCCAGCATCTTAATCCTGCCGGTGAAGGACCTGGCAATAACTAGCGACCCCTTACGCCCCTTTCTTGCGGCGGAACGCACCGCGTACGTTTCTATTCAATTTCCTGGGTCGGAGGCGCACACCACAGGGGCCGGGAAGAAATGAGGAGTCCAGGAGCCGGACCCCCTAGTCTATGGTGTCGCTTTGACCGACGTTCCGACAACTGTAGGTCCGAGGCAGGGGTCATCTGTTCCGATCCCTATTGAAGATCGGCCCGGAGGACATTTCGGACGTCTGTCAAAATGCAGCGTTGACTTGATCGAGTAGAAAATAGGTTAAAAACGTACAGTTGCTTCCATAACGCCATTTACTGGTCTTCTTCTAACTAACAAAAAAGACAGATCAACAAACTCCTAACCCGCGTATGACCCACAATGATGGAGATGATACATGCGCGAGAGCCCTAATCGAACCCTACAGCCGGCCAAGTCAACATGTTGACCTCTTCAGTCCCCAAAGACTGATCTCGCGTTGCCTTGTCTAGTACGAACAACAACAACCATACCAAAAGGACAAGCGCCACAAGAAATAATACCACAAGTGTCCACGTGCGACCGGGCTTCTTGGAAAGAGTACAGACTTCCGTAGACTCGGCCGCTTGATCTGCGTGTTCGATCTCTTGTGAAGGCCGCTGCCTTATTCTCACGCATGCACGCTGAATAATCCAGCAAGACACGAGCGTTTTGATACTGTGAGGAATGTATTAGATAGTACTCAGACCCGCTGAAATAATACTGACTTGTTGCGATCTTGATCATCTTTATACAAGAGGTAATCGGGTCGAACATAGTCCTGGTTCAGTTCGTCGATGTCGTTGGCGCGTGACTTGAAGCCACTATCGTGGTTCCATAACAAGGGACCGTACTTTTTCATGAGTGGCTCCACGTTCGCATCGAGAAAGGTAGGTTGCGAATTTATTGCCTCACATAAATTTTCCACGGAGAGGTATGTGTTAGAGATCTGATCCACAATCTCTTTAGTCGCTTTGTTGAGGTCGCCGGCTATACCCTCGTATTTGGGCCGTCCTCGTTTGGTTCCGCTTTTGTCGCCTACAGAGGGTTGTCGGAGCCCCAATGGCTCGGTGTAATGGCGAACTCGGGCCATTTTGGAAGTAGCTTCGAATAGCTTTTCCAACGTTTCGGGTGGTTTGGGGGTCGCCATGTGAGGACCCGCACCGAGAGACAGCATTTGGAGCCAAAGCAGGTGGCGAGTAACGAAACTGGAAGGATGTCAATCAAGATATCATATAGTGGACGCGTTGCTTTTGGTGCCCGAAAGGGTCACATCTCCCAGTATAGGACCCAGGAATCCGTGAAGATCGCTTACCTGTCGGAGTTGTACGAGTCGGTAGAAATAGAGAGGTGTTGAGTCAGAGATGTTAGGCACGAGCTGGATTATGCAACAAGAACTCAGCTTTGAGAGAGTAGATGATTTAAGTACGCAGACGAACCTTGAGCTCTCACTGTCCTCCCACAGCAACTCTTAGAACGAACAGCGTGGCTTAGAGACATATGCTATTCCGGGCTTGTCTCAGTGAAGTTGTTGTTCGAGCGAGACCCGGCTCGCTGCCACTGAAACATCCTGGCTTTTCACAAAGCTCATGGCCACGCATTTTGAGTGAGACATGCCAGGTGGGCAGATGGACTTTTGTCGGTGCCAAAAGGTTTGAGCCGAAAGCTGACTCACTGTCTCGGATGGTTCTACGGTAGCTTGACCTCTTGACAGGCAGGAAAATGTGGTTGAAGAGCGATGTCGGGTTTCTCTCGGTATGTCCAGCAGTGCGATCATGGCTTGTGGTTTGCGTTGCTGGCAAGACAAACCAGTCGGTGTGACTGCGACCAGTGGGTCTCATTTGCCGACATCTTTAACGACGCATCGGCCTAGATTCCAGGATATTCTTTCTTGAGGTCCTGCATATAGGCCAGTCTTGTGTTGTGGTGTTTTGTGCAGGTCGGGTGAAGTGGAAGCCACGAAGAGGGCACCTGCAGCTAGCGCGAACGCGTGACGTCACGCACCACTACATGCCATGGAGGATGGTAGCTGAAAATAGAGCCTGAAGGCCTTCGCAACTGTATCATTATCAAAATTATGAACAGTGATATTGTGGAGTATGTTAGGATAGTGTGGGAAGGTCACAATCATTGGGTTGTAGTCGATCGACTTCCTCCCACTTGCTACCTTTTCGCCAAAAGTGCCCAGCCGTCCTTCAAAACATCACCAAACGCCCCACCATCCTGTCAACGCCCACACAGAGTAGCCAACAAACACAAACTTTTTTTAGGGCCGCTTTTGCGCCACTCACCTCATTCAGAGCTGTCCAACTTCTCTATCATCGCTAGCAGCTCATTCTGAATGTCCACCTCTTGCTTGACTTTGACCCTCTTCGACTCTGGTAAAGCGCTCGCCGCGGTGGCCTCAGCGTTCCGATTAGAAGTGAAACCTGCATATACTGCAGCCATATCACCGGGAACAGGTCTGGGTCGCTTCCGCATGGCTGCTGCCGGGATGTCGAAGTACGGTGAGCCCTGATTAGCCCTGTCGGTGATGCTCAGTGGCTTGATGTTACCGTCGATAGGACCAGGAACGTAGGGGCTGGGCTTGAGCATAGCCGGCATGGTACCGCTGAGCGAAATCTGGGTACTAGCCTCAATTCTCTTCGCCTGCGCTTCCTCTGCTGCTCTCTTCACGCGCCAGTCAGGGGTCTGTTGTCCTGATGAAGCTGGGCGACCACAGAACTCATATTCTGCTAGTTTGGAGCGACGAAGTGGACCCCTGGCAAATACAGTGGTAGAATGTTCGAGATATGCTGGCCGGCCACGATTTGGCCTGCTGGCTTTGATGTTGCCCAAGTTGTCAAAATCGTAGGGCCAGAATGTGCTGAGCTCCTTCGCGGTATATGTTTGGGAGTTGTAGACTGCGTAACAGGCTTTATCGTCGAGGTATACGTACCTTGGAGGCTCCTTTCTGCCATAGATGATGGGACGTGGTACCTTTGCCATGTACATCTTCCAGGTCGGATGACCGCGGACTGTAGTCTTCGACCGCACAACGAAGGCCTTGTTGGAGTCGCCATTGCCATCGTCATCGCGCCAAAGGATTCGCATTCGTTTGCCGTCGGAGACCATTGTATTCTCCCGGCCGGGGGTTGCTGCTGCAATGTACCCAGGTTTGACCATGATGTATCCGTCTGGGTGTTGTTTGACCTTACCTTCCAGGAAATTTGACGTATGCAGGCGGATACAGGGGTTTGCGGGAGCTGGGGATTGTAGGGCTGCTTATTTGATGCCTGGAATCATGAATGAAAAAGAAAGGGGGACTTACCACTGAAATGAATGAATGATGATGATGATAATGAAGAAGGAAAGCTCGGTTAGAACGATATGGGGGAGGGAAGAGGAGTCGTGCAATGAGAGAGGAGTATTATATAGAACTTCAAGAGCTCTGCTGCCAGCGAAGGCGGAAGCCAGTAACCACGTGGCAAGTGAGACGTACCTTGAAATCCACCATGATCCACTACCACGAGGTTTAGACAAGAGGAATGATGGGTGTTGATAAGATGCCGCGCTATATAATCAGGGTTTCCAGCAAGACAGCTCGTAGCTATCAGACATTCCACACAACAGACTAAATGTTCGATGGCCTGCGATCAACGAGACTAGCATTAGCTCGTCTCAAAGGCCTATGCTGCTCTTTGTGAAGACACCGCACAACAACTACAACGGGTGCTTGCAATTGACGTGGAACACTTGACGAAAAGTTCCACGATAGAAATACATCACTGCTCGACACAAACACTGTACGATGACAAAAGGTATCCTTGAAGAGCGTGGTTCTACGGCGACATCGGAATGGCTCGAGTTCACGGCATTGTAGGAGCTGAGAGGAGTGTTGCGAGTGATTCTGGACCAAAAGAGTGTAAATGAGTCCTTGCGGCATCTCGTCGATGGTCCGTGACGATGATGATGATGGTGCGGTCGAGTCGGACCTTCCTGGCGGATTGATGTCAACGATGTTGGCTCGGGCCAATCAAAGACGCCAAGAAAACGGTAGGTCATCCAGATCGAACTTCACGACCGCCACCACTCGCATCGCCAGACCCAACGCTCGCTGGACCCCCGAGCATCAATTGCGCGAGACAACACACATACAGCAGTCACGATGCTCGCACGACACGCACCTGCCTCATCGGCGCTCAGCGCGGCCGCCCACCGAACGCTGCCCGCGGCTTCGGCAGCTACTCGCCTTTCGGCCGCCGCCCCCCAGAACCGCACACAGAAGAGGACGCTTGCGACGGTCCAGGATGCGCCACCAAAGAGGACATACGGCGGCCTGAAGGACCAGGACAGGATCTTCCAGAACCTGTACGGACACCACGGTGCGGACTTGAAGAGCGCGCAGAAGTACGGTGATTGGCACAAAACGAAGGAGATCCTGCTCAAGGGTCACGAATGGGTGTGTAGAGACAAGCATACACGGCATACGAATCAAGGCTGACGGGTATAGATCATCTCTGAGATCAAGGCTTCTGGTCTCCGTGGCCGAGGTGGTGCTGGTTTCCCCTCTGGTCTGAAATGGGTAGGCAACGTCAAGATCTGTTACCGCGATCTCTGCTAATGGTTGCAGTCATTCATGAACTTCAAGGACTGGGACAAGGATAGCAAGCCCCGCTACCTGGTCGTCAACGCCGACGAAGGTGAGCCCGGAACCTGCAAGGACCGCGAGATTATGCGCAAGGACCCCCACAAGCTCATCGAGGGCTGCCTCGTCGCTGGCCGTGCCATGAACGCAACCGCCGCCTACATCTACATCCGAGGAGAATTCTACCACGAAGCCACCGTACTCCAGCGCGCCATTCAGGAGGCATACCAAGCCGGTCTTATCGGCAAGAACGCCTGCGGTTCCGGATACGACTTTGATGTCTACATCCACCGAGGAATGGGCGCCTACGTCTGTGGTGAGGAGACCTCCCTTATCGAGTCGCTAGAGGGCAAGCCCGGAAAGCCTCGCTTGAAGCCTCCGTTCCCCGCTGCTGTCGGTCTTTTCGGATGCCCTTCCACTGTCGCCAACGTCGAGACTATCGCTGTCGCACCCACAATCTGCCGACGAGGAGGCAGCTGGTTCGCCGGCTTCGGTCGTGAGCGCAACCAGGGTACCAAGCTATTCGCCATCTCCGGTCACGTCAACCACCCTTGCACAGTAGAGGAGGAGATGTCCATCCCTCTCCGCGAGCTCATCGACAAGCACTGCGGTGGTGTCCGTGGTGGCTGGGACAACCTGAAGGCCATCATTCCTGGTGGTTCTTCGACCCCCGTTCTGCCCAAGCACATCTGCGACGACCAACTGATGGACTTTGATGCGCTCAAGGACTCCCAGTCTGGTTTCGGTACCGCCGCTGTCATCGTCATGGATCAGTCCACAGATATCGTCCGCGCCATCACCCGTCTTGCCAAGTTCTACCACCACGAGTCCTGCGGGCAGTGCACACCATGCCGTGAGGGATCAAAGTGGACTCACCAGATCATGGACCGCTTCTCCAAGGGCCAGGGCCGTGAGCGTGAGATCGACATGCTCCAGGAGTTGACCAAGCAGGTCGAGGGTCACACCATCTGCGCGTTGGGCGAGGCCTTCGCATGGCCGCTGCAGGGTCTCATCAGGCATTTCAGGCCAGAGCTTGAGGCTAGGATGCAGGACTACGGATTGAAGAACGGTGGTCAGGCGCTGGCAGGTGGATGGGCACATGATTCCGCCAAGAAGGGTCTTCTTGTCTCGCCCGGCCAGTAGAGGAAGAGCTGGGAGATTTGTACTATGCATTTTCCATGTGTTTGAATTTTGATTTCGGCGTGCAATTACTTTGAAGAGCTGAGCTGTAAATAGTTTCTCGGCGCAAATAAAGCAAGATTGAAATTGACTCGCATGACATCCTTTCTCGCAGTCATGACAGCAACGCCGGAAACGCCTTGCAAACTAAAGTAACAGTATTTCCTTCGCCCTCGCTCTCAGGTCCCCATGCAAATCTGGATAAACTCCTCCCTCGAAATCGCGTTATCGTTGTCCATGTCGAACTCCTCAATCATAGCCACCAATTCATCATGCGATAGCGCTTCACCCAACTCCCTCGCAACACGCGTAAGATCCTGCAGGGTAATCGTCCCCTTCCCGCCCTCATCAAACAGCTCAAAAGCCCTAAGAATCTCATCTCTCGGATCACGACTCAAAATCCTCTGCGCCATGAGCGTCTGGAACGCCTGAAAGCTCAGCAACTGTCTTCCGGGCGCCGCATACTGCTGCTGCTGTTGTTGTCTCGAACTTTGCTTCCCACCCTGCTGACCCCCCTGCGTCCCATACTGTTGCAGAATGCCCAGAATCTCCTGCTTGGGCAAATCAAACCCGAGTGCTTTCATCGCCACTTTGAGCTCATGGTAGTCGATGTAGCCGTCCTTGTCGAGGTCGAAGAGGTTGAAGGCTTCGCCAATTTCTTCTCGTTGTTCTTCAGTGAGTTCCGCGAGAGAGGCGGCGCCGGAGGCTTCCATGCGTTGGGCAGATTCGCGCGCGGCGCGCTCGCGTTCTAGGCGCTCGGATTCGAGGCGTTGGGCGTTTTTGGGGTTGGGTGGGAAGGCCGGTGTGCTGCTGAAGGTGGGTTGCGGTTGGGTGGGTTGTTGGGGTGGTGCGGTGCGGTTTAGGCCGTAGCGTGGGCCGGGGCCGAGGGGGTTGGAAGATGTCGCCATGGGGAGGTTTGTGGTGGTGGTGGTTGAGGATGGGTGTTGTGGGATTGGTGGGGTGCGCGAGGTGGTGGTGGACTTGCGCGCGCGGTTCGATAGGCGAGATATAGGTCCAAGGAAATTTGCGAGGGTTCGCGAAGGTTGCAAAGGTATCCCGCTGAGTTGCGACAATTGTCCTCGCTGTTTGGAGATTCTCGATGTGCACGAAGATGAGCAGTTGTTTGGGACGCGAGGCGCGTCGGGCGTGCGAGCTTAGCTGCAGCTCTAGCGCGATTTGGCCTGGCAGTGGGGAATTGAGTTGTGTAGGGCTGACAGAGGCCCTGGCATACTACCTAGGTATTACGATGTATATTCTGATACAATATCAAATTTAGTGCCTGTTCATTCATTCTTCGTCCCCAAAGCAATCCTAGTATCTTCCTCCGTTTGATCTGTTTTCATCACGGAGGACCCCCCGATTACTGCCACGAATCTCCATGCAGCTGATCGAACCACCGAGGCAGTTAGAGCGCAAGCAATATGCATTGCATGTAAGCTACCCATATTCGACTGCCTATCGGACCTTCAATCTTCACATGATCTGAAAGACGCTTGCCTTATCGACCAACCCTGCACTTGGAATGACGCAGTAAAGCGGCTGAGAGGAGGGCGTGAAGTAAGGGAGCGTAACGTCTCACCAGGCGCAAAAACAAGTCCTTTGTCTGGCACACCTTCGTCCCAGCCAGAATCACAGTCATCCATCTCTGGCTAGACCGGTCTCTTCCTTGCAATGTGAGTCCGCTCGCGCGAGGATTTGTTGCCAAGGCTGTCTTCAGTCACCAGGCAGCCGTAGGTAGCAACAGGTATCCATCAGGCATCTTTTCGCACAAGTCGCGCCCAGAAAGCGTGTCGTATTATTCGTCAATCGCTGTCTCGCTTTGTCATGCGTGCAGCGGCTGCAACCGTATCGAAGAGTCTTTTGCTGGCAATCGTGTTTAGGAGAGGCACACGTGACGCCCGGTGACGGGTTAGCGCAATTTTGACGTGCCTTCCTCCTAAGTGCAACCTCACCTTTGCTTGTCCCTCCAAACTCTCGCGCCCGTCGCTCTTTCCCTTCCATGACGGCCATTTCACTACTTAATCAGTGCCGCGCCTGATCTTCTTACTAATTCCACTCTTTACTCTTTTGCTCCTCGCAGCAAACCCCCACCGCGCCTTGTTCTCGTCCGCCCATTCCTTGGCGCGTTTTCCGCGAAGCTCTCATCAACACCTGCCTCTCTAAGAGCTGCAGCACCTCGATTCTATCAACCACCCCACAACCTCACGACCCTACAGCGCATTGCTAGACCACTAGACACCAGCACACGCGCAACCCGTCGGACACGCTCAAAATGTCCTTCGGCGGTGGTTTCGGGGGCTTTGGCTCCAACAACAACAACCAGTCCACTGGCTTCGGTGGATTTGGCTCAACCAACAACAACACATCGACCGGTATGTACAAACTCTTGCTTGAATTCTTGGATCCCTTTACGCGCGACCGCTTCGATGCGCCCTGCGACATCGCCACGGCCTCCTCGACGAACCGTGTCTAACTTGCCCTCCGCCTCAGGCTTCGGCTCAAACGCGAACACCGGGACGAGCATATTCGGCGGCGGCGCAAATACGGGCAGTACAATGTTCGGTGGCGGCAACAACGCCAGCTCGAGCTCGCCTTTTGGCGGCTCAGGTACGTGGACCGGTTGCGCTTCACTATCGCGTCGCTATTTGGATCACTCCGCGTTTTGCGAGGTCGCTATTTGAAGTGCCA
The DNA here is from genome assembly GCF_023757985.1 of Alternaria ethzedia. Lineage (NCBI taxonomy): Eukaryota > Fungi > Ascomycota > Dothideomycetes > Pleosporales > Pleosporaceae > Alternaria > Alternaria ethzedia. Next base: position 152,907 of record NW_026056208.1, on the reverse strand, counting down.
CATGGTCGCCAATAACGCTACGTGTTCCGATGCTCCATCGCGATGGCCTCGACCCTCACGCGGATCCATTTTTTACGACCCGGGTCAAAGACTAACTTTCCCTACAGGAGGCTTCGGCGCTAACACGGCACCCAAAACCACTTTCGGTTCGCAACCCTTCGGCAGCTCGACAACAGGTGGCGGTCTCTTTGGTGGTGGAGGTGCTTCAGGTGGCAGCGCGTTCGGCGGCGGCGGAGGCGGCTTCGGAGCGTCGAACAACACCACCTCAGCTTTCGGCGCCAGCAACACAAACACTGGAGGTGGTCTTTTTGGCCAGGCCAAGCCGGCGACGGGCTTCGGCGCTTCAACAACAACTAGCGGAGGTCTATTCGGAGGCGGCAACACCAGCAGCGGCTTCGGATCTACAAACGCGAACACCACAACGGGCGGTTTTGGTTCCAGCACTACTGGCGGTTTTGGTGCAGGCAACGCCCCACCTCCAAACAACGGTACCGCCAGTACTCCGTTCCAGGCATTTCAGGAGAAGGATGGCACAGGCAACGCGCAGTCGCAGTACCAGACCATTACCTTCCAGCAACCGTACACCAACTACTCCCTCGAGGAGTTGCGAGTAGCCGACTACAACCAGGGCAGGCGGTATGGCAACCAAAATGGCCAAGCTGGAGCGTTCGGACAGAGCACTGGTTTCGGCGGATTTGGTAGCAACAACACCACCACCGCTTCTACCGGCGGCTTCGGTGCAGCGGCCAACACTGGCGGCAGCTTGTTCGGCGGCGGCAACACGAACACCGGTACCACATCAGCATTCGGTCAGAGCACCGGTTCTGCCTTCGGAGCAAACAACAACACTGCGAGCGGCGGTCTTTTCGGTCAGAACAAGCCTGCCACTGGCGGACTGTTCGGCTCAAACAACAACACCACAACTGGAACCACTGGTGGCCTCTTTGGAGGTGGCGCTCCTGCGACAAACAACACTACAGGTGGGTTTGGTTCTGGAGGCGGCGGTTTCGGTGCATCCACAAACACTGGTGGCGGTCTGTTTGGTCAGAACAAGCCTGCGACTGGCGGCGGTCTCTTCGGAGGCGGTGCCGCGACCAACACCACCTCAACACCTTTCGGAGGTGGTGCCACGAACACTGGTGGCGCGTTTGGTCAATCGAATACCACCGGCGGTGGTCTCTTTGGTCAATCCAACAACCAGGCCTCCTCTACCCCCGCGTTCGGAGCCAACAACACCGCCACAAACACCGGCGGCGGTCTCTTCGGCAACAGCACGGGTGGAGGCTTTGGACAGAACAACCAGGCTCCTGCTCAGAACAACACCTCCGGAGGTCTCTTCGGCGGTGGCGGTGGTGGCTTCGGTCAGAACAACAACAACCAGCAAAAGCCTGGTGGCCTCTTCGGCGGTGCAAGCACTGGCAACACGGGCGGCGGCGGCCTCTTTGGTCAAGCCAACCAAAGTCAGCCAGCTTCTGGCGGCTTGTTCGGCGGTTCTACTGCTAACAACAACACCAACAACACTGGAGGTGGTTTGTTCGGGCAGAAACCTGCTACTGGCGGCAGTTCTCTATTCGGCGGCAACAATGCTAACACTGGATCATCTGGTGGAGGCTTGTTCGGCGGTCTTGGGAACAACAACAACACCCAGCAGAACACAGGAGGCGGTCTCTTTGGTGGTGGTCAGAACAATAACCAACAAAAGCCTGGCGGGTTGTTTGGCGGCTCTACATCGAACCAGAACACTGGAGGCGGTCTCTTTGGCGGCGGAATGGGACAGCAGAACAACCAACAACAGGGTCTTGGTGGCTCACTCTTCTCGAACCAAAATCAGCAACAGGAGCAGCCGAGCCTCAGCAACAGCTTGTTCGGGGCTTCAGGAAGCTCGCTGCTGAACACATCGATGAACACCAACCCTTACGGCAACGACGCCCTCTTCGCTGGCCTTGCCACCCCAACACAGAGCCCTGGCCCAATCGCCACCCCCTTGTCGAGCAGTCAGAAGAACAAGAAGAACGCCATACTTCCTCAGCACAAGCTCAACCCGGCTGCTTCGACACGTCTTCTTACACCGCAAAACAAGAGGGGCGGTTATGGATTCTCATACTCCACATACGGCACTCCAGTTGGTGGTGCGAGTCAGAACGGTGGCCAACTCGGCGGCAGCCTGTTTGCGAGCGGCAGTTTGTCTCGATCCCTGGGTAAGAGCCTTTCTACGAGCAACCTCCGGAACAGCTTCACACCCGAGACGAACAGCATACTGGCACCAGGTGCTTTCTCCAACACGGGACGCAACTTCGGTAACGGCAGTCTCAAGCGACTCAACATCAACCGTTCAATCGCCAACCGGGCCCCACTGTTTGACGAGCCTTCACAGAAGCGCGTCAGCTTTGCTGGTGGTGAGAGCCCGAACGGTGGTGCTAACGGAGAGACTGCGCTGGTCGTCAGGCAAGATGAGGAAGATGCTTCTCCCCGGTCCAACAAGGACACCAACGGCGAACCTTCTCGCCCAGCAATGCAGCAAGTGAATGGAACGGAACTCGCCCGCGTTTCAGAGGAGCACGTACTTACCCCCAAGTCCTCTGCATCCATCAACGTTCAACCGGGCCAGGACCCCAAGCCAGGCGAGTACTGGTCAAGCCCCTCGCTGGATCAGCTGAGGAGGATGAGCAAGCAGGACCTCAAGAGCGTACCCGACTTCATTGTCGGTCGTCACAACATTGGTCAGATCAAATTCAACCACGGCAAGCCTGTCGATCTGTCCGAAGTCGATCTTGACAGACTGTTCGGTGACATTGTACAGCTCAATGCTCGCAACGCTACCGTGTACGGAGAGAGCTGCACATGCCTGCCAAAACCACCGCTAGGCAGCGCCCTGAACCAGCCTTCCGAGATTGTCCTTGGTAACTCTTGGCCTCGTAACAGGGCTGGCAAGAAGGATGTCAAGCATCTTGAGCGTCTCAAGCGAGTGGCTGGCACTACTTTCATCAAGTACAACCAGTCTACTGGCGAATGGACCTTCTCTGTTCCCCACTTTTCGTCTTACGGTCTAGACTACGACGACTACAGCGAAGACGAAGGCGAAGACGAAGATGCGTCAAGCGACCTCAGCGACGTCCCTGATACCCCCGCTGAGCAGCAGCACCGCTCGAGCCAGATGACCAGCACGCCCCAAGACGACTCCTTCATGAGCCCACAGTCGCAGTCTAGCCCTGATGACACCTTTGACTTCAAGAAGGGAATGCGCAGTAGCCGTACTAGCGTGCCTGGTGGCTTCGGTGATGAGACGGCGTATGTGGATGACGAAGATATGGAGGATACCCATGGCGAGTCTTTTTTAGGGCAGCGCTCCGTGGGTTCGCTTGATGGGCAGCACGATGCTGACTACTCTGAAGAGAGCGAATCGGAATTGGCACGCGACCAGAGCATGGCGGACTCTGTGTCGGGACCAGTTCGAACCACGGAGCAAGACACCGCTAAGGAAGACCCGTTCAAGAGCACTTTGAAGCCAAAGTCGATCTTGAAGCCTAGCCAGCTCATGAAGCCCGGAGCAGGCACACCTACAAAGGCGCAACCGGTATTCGATGACGATTGGGCAAACCAACTCCAGCGCACAATCAGCCCAAAGAAGCAGGATCGATTTGCTCTCCGCGAAAGCCAGGGCAACGTACTACGAGAACACGAAGCGCAGCCTACGAAACTATCGCAGTCCTTCGGTGCGCGACAGATGACTACTGCCATGGATTTAATGGACTCTCTCTTCGGTGAGACCGAGAAGCAACAGTTTCCCAAGCGTGGTGGACATGGTATTGAGGTTTGAATTCCCCTCCCTATTGGCGTTTGTATTCATGGGGCGTAATCTGTGGCGGTTTTCCTACGTGGTTCTCCTTCATAGATTGACGCTAGGACCTTACGTCCGCCCGTGTATGTAGTCACAAATTGATATGGGGCAAGATTGCTGAAACTCTTGTCTCTAGTTACCCTATTCCAAGCGACCCAAAACCGCCTCCGATCTCGACGAACTTGCCGATGCCGACAAAGAATTCCACGGTTGCAGCAAACCCCACTTCAGCGAAACCAACATCCTGATTTACGGCAACAAGGGTCCCTCCCACCTCGAAGGTGGTGTCTTCGCAACCGCCCAAGACCCGCTCGTCGATGCTACAAAGGATATGCGCTTCGTTAAGATGCCTACCTTTACTGATGTAAGTTTGGGTCTACGAATATATCTATGATGTTGTTACTGATCATTGCAGTGTGCCCCCGAAACTCTGTCGCTTCAGAAACAATACACGAAGATCTTCAGAACCGATGGTGTACCTTCAGCAAGGCTTGTGACTGATCCTGCCCCAGTCGAGTTCTCCAGTATGGCAAAGGCCGTCGCGCTCGACACGCCGGCTGGTGTTCATGAACAACAGGCCTGGCAGCTACTTTCGCTTCTGTTCGATGATGCCGACAATATTCCAGCCGGCGTGCCAGAGGAGAACGTCAACACCTACCGGAAGGAGAAATTGTCTGATTTCTGGAAGCTGCTCGTCTGGGAAGATGCGCAGAAGCATGCCCAGCAAGCTGCCTCGCCTGAAGAGCGCGCGATCGCCCACCTCAGCTGCAACAACGTCGCCGAAGCTTGCCATACACTGCTGGATGGACTCGACCTCCGGTTAGCCACGATGGTCTCGCAGATTGGTGGTGATGAAACGATGCGCCAAAGCATGGTAGCTCAGATCGAAGAGTGGCGGCGTCTAGATATGCTTTCCGAGATGGAAGATGCCCACCGTGCCCTCTACGAACTTCTAGCCGGCAACTGCAGCAAGTCCGAAGGCAAAGCGGGATCTGGCAAAGAAAACCGTGCTTCTACCTTTAATGTCTCGAGCCGGTTTGCCCTTGACTGGCGACGGGCCTTTGGTCTTCGTCTGTGGTACGGTACGATGATTGACGAACCCATCGAGATGGCTGTCGCGCAATTTGCGGACGCCGTTAGAGACGGTAACGAAGACGTCAAACCAGTTCCCTGGTTCATTCAAGACAATGCCGACATGGGCTGGAAAGATCCAGATGCTGAGCACCGAGAGGACCTGCTCTGGGGCATCCTCAAGCTCTATGCGGCAGAGAAGATGAGTCTTCCTGCAAATGTCGAGGACGTTCTAGCTCCCGAAAATGTGTCCGGCAACCCCTTCAACGCCCGTCTTTCATTCCAGCTCTTCCAGCTCTTCAAGTCCAGGCAAGAAGATGATGCTGAGGCTGATGAGCGCAAGGTCGCTATGCCTACCGCTCGCGGTCAAGACGAGGAAGATGACGATTTCCGCCGGTCACTGCAGTCCTGGTCCGCACCTGGCGCTGCAGAAGATGTGCAGGCAGCGAATCCACTTGTCGAGTTGGGTGATAAGATCACTCTCACATACGCGGCTTCGCTACATACACCAGAGCACTGGACCACTGCGATCTGGGTATACACACATCTTTCTTCTCCAGCGACGCGGGAGCACTACATTCGCTCGCTCGTCAACCAGTTCTCAAGCTCCTATACCTTGGAGGAAGGCGATGCCACTTACAAGTACCTCACAATCGATCTCCAGGTACCTGCAACATGGCTTCACGCTGCCGCAGCACTACAAGCGAAGTCAGGCGGCGATGCCTTACGCGAGGCGACCCATCTCATCAAGGCCGACGAGCTTGAAGAGGCACATGAAGTGCTTTGTCGAAAGGTCGGTCCTGAAGCTATCGTCTCTCGCGACTACGATGCCCTCCGTGAGCTCATGGGCGGCTTTATGTCCACATCGCCACCTGATCGCCCGAAGGAAGCCCTGCAAGGCTGGGCCCAAGGTGGTCAGATCTACTTCGACTACATTGAGTTGATCGACCTGACTGGTCAACGCTCAAACTACCGCGTCGACGAGGAGCTAGACAACCGTGTCAAAGAGCTGCTCACCAAGCTACAGCGCGCTCTAGAGATTGCCGGACGTGACAGGCTGGGTACATGTGGTCTGGAAGAGCGTGTGGCGCTCATGGAGATTGCTGGTACCGTTGCCAACCTCATCTCAAAGACTCAGGTAAGTCAGACTCTTCTTCATCTTCATGAGGCGTTTGAACTAACAATCGTACAGCAATCCAACCGCAACGCCATCCTAAAGCTCCCGCTTACCGAGGATCTATGGCTCAAGCACTCAATCGATCTCAGTACAAGCTACTACCGCAACGTCATGGTCACTAGTCGGTAGATCCGGTATGAACATGAACTCCTATCAGGTGGATACGGTGGGTACGACAGCGAGCGATCAGACTTGCGTGATCTGCTCGAGCATGAATGGTTGACTGGTATAATTAACCCAAAGCTCATGGCGTATTGAGGTTGGAGTGATAACTGAATCGACTTTTCGCGAATGAAGCTTGCATGTTGGGTATTGATTAGAATGGGGAGGAAAAGCGACTTCACTTCGATCATGTGTATAATAGGTTTTTGAGTGTGGAAAATGAGTTTAATGCATTGGTTATGTTATGTCATGGTGTGCTTGTTCGAGTAATCATGCTGACTTTTCGTTACATCTATCAAAGATCGCCGATCGAAGACATGGATTTGGACACTGAGCTTTTGTTGTAGCGTGACTCAAGTTCGAAGATATGAAAGTTGCCGCTGAACCTTTCGAAATAATGGTGTTGAAATATAAAGCGTTGTGATGAATGAAGCAGGGAGGTAGCAGAATACGACTTATATATCTCCGCGCTCAGTGATTCTGAGTTTAGTTAAGCTAGTGGTACTAAGGCATGCGGCAAGCACATATGCAGATCGTCCTAGCTTATGCGAGTATATGAATCCCATCCATGACCCTCATGCTTCCTTCCTTCCTTACTTCCCATCATTCCTACTGCAAATTTCAAAAGTGCGCAGAGAATACCCCATGTTGCGCGCTCCTCCGACTTTTTAAAGACACCTTCTGACGCCTCGATGTGTGATAAGGCTTGAGCTCGTGTACAAATCCAAATGAGAAGAGTAGATGATTGATGGGAACGGAATTGCGCCTTCGAAATTAAAGTATTACCCTGGGAATGCTGATGACAGGTGTGTGCTCTTGAGCCGCAACATGTATCGCAGCTCGAACACATCAATTCACATCTCCTAGAGACAAGGCAGAGCCTTAATGCAGGTAGTTTTCTAGAGATGGAGTGACTGTAGTGGGAAGCGCGTCTCTGAGGTGTTTTGAAATCTACAACGAAGACTTCATGTAAATCTGGGATATCAGAACGCTTTCTAGGTCAAAGCGATGTTGGGTGTATAAAAGCGCCCCCTCACACAATTCTACTTCCTGTATCCTACTTCCGCAATATACTGTCTTCTTTTCCAAAAACAAGATGTCTTCTCTGAATGGAGAGACCTCTGCTTTCTCCGCACACCAAAACGGGTGTGCCTCGATGTGATGGCTCTGTGGAGTCCCTCCTCCCAAAATCTCTTTTACGGCTTCCAAAAGACACATACATTACATCGATGGTCTGAGAAACTCTTGTCATCCTATTCTGCCTATCTGCCTCCTTCTTTCCACTATTACAAAAACAACTACAAAACTACTCCGCGACTGATTGCATGAGGCCCGTCTGCCTTTCTTCTCTCAATTGTTACTTTCAAAATAGCGCAAGGTAGCGGCTAATGGCTTCTCGCTCAACAAAAACTTCTCTACCAACATCTATGGTCTGCCGTCGGGGCTCTTCCTAAAATTGTTTGGATATCAGTGCATGAGAAGAGATGTTCTCTCCTCTTCCAGAAAACCGGATCATGACAGAACTATGTCTGCGCTGCTCTGGGAACTTTGTTCTCAGTCCGGTCGCCTATATAAGCGTCTTCGATATCGCTACCTTCTTCACTCACTAACTACATTCACGAAACTCTCCTTTTCAAAACCATCGAAGACAACGCTATGATATCTGCCTTCCTGTGCTTCCAAAAACATCGACGACGACGACGACGCGTGAGAAAGACTTCAGCCTTGTCTTCACACTTTTCAAAAAGATCAGCAACAAAGATGACATGGCCTTTTTGTCTGATTGCAGCTTGAAAGCCTCAACTACCTTATTCATGTCTGAAAGTTGTCTAAAATTCAGATGGTAACCAGTTATGTCGGCGTGAGATTCCATCAAGGATAATGGTGGAATGCAACCAGAATGGAGATATACGCACGCGCATGAAAGAGGGCTTGCTACGTGAGATAGCGAATATCACATGAAAGCGCAATACCAATGTGTACGACTGTCAAGATCATGTGGCAAGCTGTGCTGATCATCTAAAGTCGTCGTGAAGAATGTGATGTAAATATACAGATTTATCAAGATGCTAGATGCTATATACAATGGCAGTCACCGGACTCAAATCCGCGGAGCAGAAGCTTCTGCCTGCGCTGCAGATGGAGCGGCGTTATCTCTCGGTGGCCCTTGAGCACGCCCACCGCGTGCACCACCTCGACCGCCGCGACCGATTTTACCACGGCCGCCTCTAGCCGCATTGTCGCGACCAGGCGCGCGACCACCAGCATCCTGTTTCGGACCCGCCTTTGGTGGCGCATTATCCTTCGCAGCAGGCCCAGCACTACCATCACTCTTCCCTTTACCACCACCAGCATCATCACCGCCATCCTTCTTATCCTTATCCTTCTCTTTCGCCTTGCCGCCTCGACCACCGCGACCTTTGCCCCTTCCGCGGCCAGCACTCTTTGAGAGTTTATCGACGAGTTTCTTGGTTTGTTCCTCTTCTTCAATAACGCGTCTGCTTTCTTGATCCCACCATTGTTGGAATTCTTGCTCTTGTTGGATTTCTTGAAGACTGCGCTTGGCTGCTGCGTCGCGGATTGATGTCTTTTCTGCTTCTTGAAGGGAGAGAATTTCCATCATGCTGAGGTGTTGGCTGGGTGAGGTTGAGGAGTGTTGTGGGAGGGGGATGTGGCGGACTGATCGAGGTGTTGGGATGGGGTCGGTGGAGACGGACATGCCTCTCTCAGAAGCAGCGGGACGGGGTTGGGAGGGTGACCCAGCACCGTTTGCATCTTGGCTCTGCGAAGCGGCTCGCTTGTCCTTTTGCTTTGATCCAGCGCCCTTCTTTGCAACGGTCTGTCGCATGGTAAGCTGAGGGGTGCTTGATGCGCGAGAAGGCTGAGGCGATGGCTTCGAAGGCGGAGACGGCGCCGCCACTGGGGCCACGACAGGACTGTTACTCGGTTTCCGATGTGCGGCTGCTGTCCAAGGGGACACAGCTGGTGGAACTGGCTCTGGCTTCGCGATAGGTGTGCCGAGTTGCTGGGCTTGAAGAAGTTTCTTGCGCTCTTTCTGACTTAACTTGGCACTGGCAGCCTTTGCGACTCGCTCGCTCTCGCCTCGTGAAAGACCGAGCGACAAGTTCGACGGTGTAGCCGAGGAGTCTTGAGCCATGATGTCTTTGAGATCTAGCTTAGGACCTGCGAGTGGTGTGGTACCCCACGGCTGGCCGGGCACTCTTGTCTCCTTGACAGCTGGCGGAGGAAGAGGACTAACGGACTTGAGCGGTATGTCTCCTCCTTTATCGAACGTGTGGGGTGATGGTCGGGGAACCGTGCCCCAGGGTGTCTCAGGAGATCCGACTGGCGTTTCCACCGCCTTCTCCTCCCCGATCTGCTCTGTGAACCGCGGAGGCTTGATCTTCCTCGGCACATCGTCATCGTCTTCCCCATCTGACATTTCAAACATGAGGTCCTGAGTGGAAGCTTGCCCCTTCAGAGCCGGAGAAAGCACTGGACTCTTAGCTTCTTTCGATACTCTTCTTCGGTTGCGCTGGCGAAGCGGGGAAGCTGCCACTTCTTCCAGACTCTGAGCTCTGAAGGAGGACGAGAGATTGTCACCATCCGCGTACTTGTTCGACAATACTATCGCATCGACCTTGGCGCGCTTGCCTCGCTCTATCCTTTCGGCAAGCTCGGGATAACGGTCAAAGAGAAGAGCCTCAGCTCGCCCACTTCTTGCAAAGGGTAGGTAAGCGAGCTGGTTTTCATGGGCAACCTGGTTGAGCTCCAACAGCAAGTCCTCGTCCAGTTCGTCGAGTGAGCCATTCTGCATGACTGCTTCCAAACTCAAGCACACATACTCAAGGGCTGCGTCCTTGAACTCAGCAACTGAGCTAGGTGCAACTGCTGACAAAAGAGAGCAGACGTTTCGAGCATTGACTGGCATACAATTAGCGAGTGTATAACAGGACCAAACGTGAATACATACCATAGCGACCTATCAGTCTTTGACAAATCTGTGACAGACGGTCCAGCATCAATTCATTGGCCACAGACATGACGTCCATCACATGATCGAGCAGCTCGTCGAGCGCTAACAAGTCATTCAGATCCTCACTCGTGACATCCTCAAAGATCTCCTCGCCAGCGTCGGTGTAGAGGTGGCGAACGATGAGCTCAAAGAGACGAGTCTCAACATGCGTTAAATCGATGTGGATGAGTGAAGACTCTTCCGTCCGCCTTCCCGCAAGCCACTGACCACCAGCACGTCCTCTGAACAAGCCTTCGAAGAAAGGGCAACGTTGGCAAATTACATCGGAATGCAGTAGCATCTCGCCATCAGCAAGGTCAACGATGACGTCACCGCTCTCGAAGAAGGACTGCTCCTTGATGGCGAGCTCCATATCCATATGCAACGATCTCCGTGGTTTGACCATTTGACGGACAGCAGGCTCAAGCTGTCGCATTTCGAGACGAGAAGCGACCTTCATCAGTTCTGTTCGTACCGAGCGATATCTGTGCGCCAAGGAAGGATAGTGCCGAGTAACGTTCCAGAAGTCTACCACGGAGTCGGTGTAAGCGTAGAGAACCAGATTGAAGATGGTGAGGAAATCGAGACCCTGGAAGAGTACCAGGACTCTGCCGCCCTCTGCACGGACAGTAAGTAGATCAGGCACCACGTATTCGGCGCCTCTGACACGAAAGTCGAGCAGAGCATCCCGCAATATACGGCTACGCCCAGTCAAGATGAACTCGTGAACAGGTATCCGGACATCGGACAAGGTCGATCCGACTTCCATATTGTATGTCCGATCTTGTGTCATTGACGAACCTCGCAGAATGTCAGTCATCTCCGCTTCCAGGTCTTTTGACTTCAAGACACGCTTGCGGAGACCTTGCGCTTCTGAAGCTCGAGTCCAGAATCTTGGTGTCGGCTCTTCATCGTCTGACGTCTCCTCATAGTTTGTCAATTCGTGGAAAGAGAGCAAAGGTGCAAGGTCGTCCCAAAGCCCGGCCTCATCCACACCTATCTGGTTTCTGGTGACGTCGCAATCCTTGCGAATCGCGGCATACGCACCAAATGCTGAGGCACGAACAGCAATAACCCGGGTCAAGCCCGAGACACGCTGGAACTTGTAGTCTTTTGGCTTGGATTCTACAGCGGCAGTGATGCTTGCGTTCTTGATCGTCGCGCGTTTCGTACGTCTCCAGACGCTACCGACTTCAGTAGTAAGAATGATAGAACCGTCCTGATCGACATCGACATCTCTTGCTGCCATATGGCTCTTCTTCGACGACCAGATGCGGAACGGTGCAGAAAGTGCTCCTCTGATTTGTTTCGGGTTGGTGGTCGATGTGCCAGCGTCCTGGGCACCCTCTGAACGTCGACTGACTGCAACTGTGAAGACCTCACCAGAAGTAGATAGCGCACAGATGGTGTCACCACCTGATGTGATCTTGCTGATCCTGTTTGGTGCAGTATCATACTTCGTAGTCAACCAGCTCTCCTTGAGGAAGTTACTGGTGAACCCGTCCAAGGGAAAGCTGAGTTTCGCATAACCGTAATTGGCAAATACCCAGACTTCGCGACTCTCCAACAAACACACTGTAGCCCCGTCGATAGCTGAGACTGAGTGGATTGGGCTGGAGAACAGTGCTGCTGCAATTTTTCTGGGAACAACCTGCATCTCAAGCGACCGTGCGTCCGAATCGACAATACCGAGTTGGCCCTCATTCTTGCCAAATGTGTACAGCGAAGTCGCAGTATGAACGACTGAGTGTATTCGGGATGCCGAGATGCCGGTAACAATGTCTCGCTTCAAAGGTCCAAAGATCTGGCGGGGAATAGTCGATATCGGGTCGTCGTCTTTTACGGCGGGCTTCGGCAGCGCATACCCTAATTGTCCGTACGCATTGTTACCCCAGGAGTAAATCTCGCCTTCTTCGGTGATGGCCAAAGTGTGGTTCTGCCCCAACGCGACAGCAGCCACCTTCTTCTGACCTAGTCCGCCGCTTTCAATGCAGGTAAATTGATATCTCGTCGTTTCATTACCCGTGCCTAAGCGACCACCTGGACCGTGGCCACACATATACAGATTGGAAACTGGGTCAGTGGTCAAGACGGCGGTGTGCAGTTTCGACATTCGTACGTCTTGGATGACTATTGGAGTATTCCGGATATGAGTTGGAAGATCTACAGTACTGCGCGCTTGGAGGAGCCCAGAATCCTGCATTGGCGCGCCTGTCGCAGCCCAATACTGATTTTGGCGCTCGCGATGCTCCCTATAAAAACGCTGAAGGAGGTGATCTGGTCGGCGCAGAGTGATGCGTTCCGGATACTGACGGTCATCTTCATCACCAAAACCAAGCGTGACGTTCTTGTTGCTGCCAAAGGTGTACACTTCGTCTCCCTCGAGAAGTACGGGCGGTGCGATCAACTTCTTGCGCGTCTCGTCATCCACATCGCCGCTGTCGCCGTGAGCCATCTCATCGTCCGAGTCGGAATCGAAAGCAGGCGCTTCGTCGGGTCGCAAAGTCCGGTCCTTGATGGTCATGGAGAATAAATCCAAAGGACCGTATCCTTCCTTGTCTTTGATCTTGACCAGACCCCGCGCGTGCTGATTGAACCCGCTGGATCCTTGGCCAAGGATGTCCTGCGCATCGCGATTTAGAATAAGACGCGCGATGGCAATGTTGCCAGAGTAAAAGGCCCTATGGAGCGCAGTCCAGCCATTCTCCGCATCTTGTATATATACGTCGGTCCAGGGATGTTCTAGCAGCGCTTGCGCGAACTCTACTGCGCTTTCGGCGGTGGACGAGGCTGAATGGTGTAGGATAGTCATTCCTGCAGCATCGCGACTGTTGATGTCGAATCGATTCAGGTTCGCAGCCGCGCCCATGCCCATCTTGCGGCCCTTGGCACTCGTTATTGGTGATGCATTGTAGCTACCCGGACTTCCGTTCACTGCAGTGGCAAACCCTCCGCCCTGCCAGCCAGTGAAGCTTTTCTGTGTTGCGGATCGGTGCGTATGCGTGGGGGTTGCGAGGACATGTCGAAAGTTGTCGACATCATCTTCGAGGTAGTATTTCCAGAGATAGCCGCTCATGTGCCGGTAGGAGGAAGGAGTGATCCGAAGCTTTTACGAGTAGCACCTGGCCTCAACCTCAGGGGGTCAAAGCGTGTTTAAAGGCGCTGGCTGTAAAGCTGAGGACGACTCCGGGTAGGGGGACCGAACGCGACTGGTCGGCGGGGTGTGTGGCAGATGTAGTCGTTGGTGGAGGTGAGACGTGTACGTGTATCGGTATGCGGGTGGGAATGCGCGGGGGACGAGGAAGGGGCAAGGTGGCAAGTCGTCCGAAAGCGATTGCTGGTGGTTAGATTGAGCCTGCAAGAGGTGCGATGTGGCAAAAGTCGGAGATGGGGTGCGACAAGCTTGCTGGGCAATGTGCGCGTTTGTGTTGGTTGTGGAAGGCGCAAGTGGCGGGGCGCGAAATGGGAGTGGGTTGAGGTGCTAGGTATCTATGACGAAACTACCGAGGCGATAGATTGTAAGGGAGTCGCTAAGTCGCGAGAGTGAGATGAGTCAGAATGAGACTGCTGTACTTCCTCAAGCTTCCGACAGGCGCGATGGAGGGGTTAGTTATATGCGACAGTCGCGAATACCTATTCGGAGGTGCACTGCGGGCGCGTTGTGGGATGGCCATCTCGAAGCCATGGGGTTCCAGCCAATGGCGTGCGCCCTCCTCTCCACAAGCTGTGCTCGGAGGTCGACATTGCTTGCAACGTAAGCTTCTAGAGTGACTACAGTGGTTTGTGACTATGGCATCCAAGTCATGAGATGTCCGACCTCGGCTATGACATGTCGATGAGGACGCAGAGCTGTGGAGGGGTTCAGTGTTGCGCGCGATGAAGGCGCGAGCACGACTATACTATATACCATGCACGGGCACTCCACACTGACTGGCGGTCAACCTGCCCTATATGATAGACTTCAAATTGGCGCTTGAGGTCACTGGAAGGGCCTCCTAGGCTTTGGGTGCATTTGGAGGGCAAGACTTGATTGTAAAAGAAACGTGAACCGCTGCAGGGCGGGAGCTAGCCTCTGGAAGCTACTTGGACCTAGCGATGAGTTCACGACCAGGGAGCTACGAAGAAGGTCCGAAGACACGGCGTCAATCACATCATCGAGCATGAGGTGATAGCACGTCTTGATAGCCACGCGTTCATGGGTGCCTTCGAAGGACACGCCAAGGCCAGGCCGTGGATATCAAAAGCAAGTGATGATGCTTTGCAGTGCATATGCAGCTGAACAGCCACAGGAGGTGCTCTTGCATGCATCGACACGTCTGTTCGACATGGGTCGTAGGCAGCGAAGATAGGAGTCTGCGCAGATGGACGTTCTGCGCAGACATTGACATGCAAGCTAAACCTTGTGAGCGATAGATGGAGTGCCTGTTCCTGGCTCGCCGGCCATGACATGATGAAATCGGCACAGCGCGTCTCACCGGCAACGCGGTAGCACAGACGATAAAGCAGATCTTGTATGACCGGTCAGAGGCCAGAGGCTGTGAAAAGGCAAGGGAGGCGTCGAACGGTGGTGCATAGCCGGGCTCGCTAACCAATGAGGCAGTCTGTGTCAGGATAGCCGTCCACGTCGACTGGAGGGCGAGGGTGAAAGCGCATGCGCAGGCCACGATGATGGTCGTGGATGATGGCGTGGCCGCGGTCTCGATGTCGGAGGAGTGGTCCCAGCTCCCTGAGCCCGCCGAAGCTTCCACAACGAGTCACGCCAGTCACGGCTTGGACACTGCACACCTCCATCTTCCCCGGATTTGGCCCAAGTCAGATAGATTCCCTCATTGAGCACCTGCTGCTAGCTCCCTGCAGCTCCCGATAGCTTTATCTTGCCCGCCCGACTACTGCGCGGCTGCTGCGTCGTTTATCTCGTGCGCGAGCTTAGCTATCTTCCGCCCTCGTCATTCCACCACGGCCGCGTGACTGACTCCCGGCGCATGCGTCCCAACCCTCTCTGACTCTTCATACGCCATCCGCCATCCGCCTGCCCTGCCTGATTGCCTGTCTCTGTCCAGGACTCCGCCGTAGCAGTTGTCGTCCCAACAGCTGCAGCCGCCCTCACTGCGCCCTTCTACCTCCCAGCCGGGTGCTCAGCTTAACTCCGCTCATTGCCCCAGGCACGCATTCAACACAGCGCCAGCACCCTGCATATCATGGCTGCTGCCTGAGCCCTACCCGCCTGTTGAACCATCCCCCGCGTGCCCAAGTCTTCTGAGAGACATATCTGACGGCTCCTACGCGAACCTGACCCTGGCTGCACTCGTGATGGCTACGCGCATTCACCCTCGCCTGTTTCCGCCGCAACCATAACCGTCCTACTTCACTCGCCCGAGTCCCTCGCTGCCAGTCACGACACGCTCTCTTCCCGTCCGTACCTGCAGGAGGCCGCCGCCATGCACCCATACTCGCGCCCCTCGCCGCGGACAGCCTCGCCTGCCAGCAACCTCCAGACCAACCCCACACGAACCAACAACCAGCGGCATAACAGCCAGGACATGACGGCATACTCGACTACGCCGCCCTACAGCGACCGCGGTGCTGAAGAGTCGGACGGCGAGATGATGTCGAGGGGAGAGCCCGCCTCCGAGTCGAGGGGGCAATACCACAAGGTCAACCAAGTCATCCAGGTACTTATCTTCTCCTCCCATCTGTGGCTGGACGCATACTCACTCCCACCAGAACTTTTTCACCAAATCAGCCCTCGCCATCGTATCTTCTCGCGTAACACTGCCTCCAGCATACAACAAGGATGGCAAGATGAAGCACAACAAATGGGTATGTGTTGACTATCCCGCAACTCCACATTCCTCGCTGACATGCCATAGTTCAATGTCGTCCTCCCCGATAGCGATGTGCTCCAGCGCCAACTCGCCGAATGGAAACTCATGGATGCCGTGAACGGCCAGCATCCCTCACTATGCATCGACATCTACTTGGACATACAAGGCCTCGGCCACAACCAGTCGCTCGTCATACACGATGATGATGGAAAGAAGTGGGATGTCGCTGCGGCTCTCAACTCTGCAGATGCGACCTCCCGATCGTCAGGCCGCACCGGCAAGTCCACACAGGTTGTGCTCGAGCGTTGGAGGGTACACGTCGGAGACAAGAGCTTGGTGCAGCCTTCGGAGCTGAGCGAACCGCTTCCCAACGTGTACAAGAAGGCCGTCGTCACTTTCCGGTCGTTGTTCGCTTACCTGCGCTTCATGCCTGCGTTCAGATACAACAAGGTGCTCGCCAAGCAACCCGCAAATTCACCTTCACTGAAGCTCAACTACCGCGTTTCGAATGGGGATTTCAAGAGCCCCAACGTCGACACCCTGAATCTGCCGCTCTACCCAACCGACCCAAACGAAAGGATCACAGACATTAACGACATCGAGCCCACCAACTCGCCTGTAGGCCCTCTGAGTGTGACAGTCGAGTACCGCACCAACTGCGAGTTCAGCGTAGAAGACTCAGAGTCTCTTCTGAGTTCGCAGTTCCAGGGCCTGGACGACACTTATTTCGAGCAAAAGACACGCCAACTACCTGGATCACTTCCTGTAAATAAGATGAATGCGCAAGAGAGCCCCGATGTTGGACAAGCATACGGCAGCCTTTCAACGTTCCACCAAGTTGGTCCGCCAACAGGAACAAGCCCCATCTCCGCTCTTCGCGCAGCACGGGATATGCCGTCATCATCACCCATGGAGTCACCACCACAGAAGCTGCCACCCAACCATCGCACCGCCCAAGGCTCCAAGTCATCTCTACGCTCCGTGGATACGCCGTCATACCAGCGACGAACCTCGGTCTCTTTCCAGCCCTTCAAGGCTGGCTCACTCTCATCCTCGCCAGCCCTCGGTGTGCCTCCATCTCCCACCAGCTCAGTAGGAAGACCCGGCAGCTCCCTTGGTCGGACCGCCACCCCCAACCCACTCACTCAACCGCGTAACCGAACGTCACTGACTGCCCTCCCTCAAACGGCGCTTCGGACACCCTCATTACCCAACGACAATGTCATCACTTCTTCTGCATCAAGCTCGCCAAAGCCTGCGCCCATCAGTCGCTACAGCAGTAGCTTCGGTCATAGGAGGAGCAAGTTTTCGACAGGGGGCGGCAGCAAAACAGAGGATGACAACCTCAGTAGTGGGAAGGGAAGCCTCTCCTCGTCAGCACAACGCGGGTCTGATACCATGAATGAGGGCACAGGTGGCAGTTCAGGTGAAGTCAAGACGGATGATGAGAACATTTCCGACTTCCTGAAGCTTCTTGAATCGAAGAAGGACCTGAAGAGCTTCACACGGAGCGACCAATCCGCAAAAGCAGCCACTATGCACAAGACTACGGCTCAGCTGTCCAAGTATCAGCGGATGCGTGAGTCTCATACAGGCCTTGCTGAATCAGTCTCTTCTTCAACCATGCTCCATCGCACACCATCATCCTCCAGCCGCCATCTATCTAGCGTTCCTGCGATGATAGGCGGCACATCGGTGTCGACAGCGTCTTCACCTGGCAAGCCAATCTCACCCCATACTCCGCATACACCAGCCATCCCGTCTCGTCTCAGCGCGAATAGCATCGCTGAATACGACCAACCTACACGCAGTCGAAGCCGCCCTGGTCGAAGGACGCGCGAGCACGATGTAGTCAACGTCGAAGAGCAAAGCGAGAGCGAGGATCAGAACATGAACGCCATTGCCATTCCAACTTCACCGCGGCCGTGGCACTACACTCGCCGATCGAGTTCCGTCTCCCAGCAGAATAGAACACTACCTGACGACGAGCCCGACGTATTCGGCGTCCGATCGGCCAGTCTACCATCGGAGGAGGTTGATCGCGCTAACGATCTGCATCGTCTGACCAGCGCAGGTCTTACGTCTAGTGGACTATTCGCGCAAACGGAGCTACTAGCTAGTGGCAATCGCGATAGCCAGACTGCTGATAACGATCTTCGCGACGACTTGCCCCGGCCGTCGTCCACTTCCAACATGGCCAAACGCGGCACCCAGGCTGGTGCACGTGGTCGAGGCGGATTCTTCTCGCATAGCTCTTCTACCAGCCTCAGCACTGGCGGTACGAGCTCGACTGAGCGTCAAAGTCGCTACAACTTTAACAGCCGCGCTGCAACAAACGTTGACGACGACGAACCCCTGCTCTTCCAAATGAGCGAGATTGGTGCCGGGGGCTCCCGACGCAGTCTCGAGGAAGCGCGAGGCGGCACCAGCACAAGCAGCGGCGGGAAACGTGGATCGTACTTCCGCTGAGCATTTCACTTCCAAAACAAACACGTCAAGCTCTTGCACTTCTCAATCTTTATTCATCTGCTTTTCGAACGGCGTTTCCGGGGGCATGGAGTCTGGGATATCTTTCCATCATCCCTTTAGCGTTTTACATACGTTGTTGCGCATTTCCAACTTTTCGTTCTTTTTCTCACTTATCAGATTGAGTACCATGGCGGAATGGATGGACCCGGCGTTAAACAAATGGGTGTTTGTTTTCTTTTTTGCAAACGGCCGGGAAGGACATCTAACTCTCATGTAAGGAGTGGATCTTTATCTATGATTGTCATCAGTGTTTTGATGCTCGGCGGGCGCGGAGTTTCTGGGATGGGAACGGATAGGCATGGATGGTATGGGTATGGATACGGTTTATCAGGGTAGCGCAGACGTCTTGATTGGATCGTCTGCAGTATGAATGAATATGTTATCACTCCGCTCATTTTGTACTCGACTCCTAAATGCCTGGGCGACGCAGTAGTAATGTATGCAAGCAGAGGTACTCTCTACTCCACCTTCTTCCCCTCCAACAAATCATCCAGCCCCTTCAGTCCCCCCTCAAACCCATCAAGATCATACTCCTTCGGATACCTCACAAGCACATCCTTCAACTCCCTTACATGCTCCCTCTGCTCCGCCGTCAACTCCTCCCAAACCCCCTCAAACGCATTCCGGATACTAGGTTTCTTCTCCTTCTCCGCCTGTTCAAACGCACTTAACACCTCTTTCCGCGTCGCACTCCTCAACTCCTTCTCTTGGGCATCGTCCCAGAGTGCGCGTCCTTCAAGCCACTTTCTAAGTCGGGTAATGGGGTTATCGCGGCGCTTCCAGTCCTCGACTTCGACGCGTTGGCGGTACGCGAAGGAGTCGTCGGAGGTGCTGTGGTGGCCTACGCGGTAGGCCATCATTTCTATCAGGACGGGGCGCCCGCCGTCGTGGAGAGCCAGCCGCCGGGCTTCGGCTGTGGCGCGTCGCACGGCGAAGATGTCGTTGCCGTCTACGCGGAGAGTGGCGATGCCGTAGCCTGCGCCGCGGGAGGCGATTCCGTCGCCCCGGTATTGGTCT
This sequence comes from Alternaria ethzedia, assembly GCF_023757985.1. Taxonomy (NCBI): domain Eukaryota; kingdom Fungi; phylum Ascomycota; class Dothideomycetes; order Pleosporales; family Pleosporaceae; genus Alternaria; species Alternaria ethzedia. The sequence continues at coordinate 133,273 of NW_026056208.1, read as the reverse complement.
GATGTAGGGGTGGAGATGGCGTATCCGTTGTTGCGGCAGATGAAGATGCAGGGAACTTGTCTGGTCGCAGCGATGTTAAGGGCGGCATGGAAGTCTCCTTCGCTGGCTGCACCCTCACCGAAGTAACACACCGCTACGCGTGGCTCTGTCTCAGGGTTCTGCACATTCTGCATCTTGAGGGCGTAGGCGGCGCCTGCTGCGTGGGGGATTTGCGTTGCGAGGGTTGAACTGATGGTGTGGATGTTGAGCTCCTTGCTGCCGTAGTGGACGGGCATGTTGCGGCCTAGACCGTTGTCTTTTGCGTTGGCGAAGAGCTGGTTCATGAAGGAGGAGAGGGTGAAGCCGCGTTGGAGGTAGACGCCTGATTCGCGGTATTGGCAGAAGATTACGTCGGCGGGGGAGAGGGCGCTCGCGGAGCCGATGGCTATGCCTTCTTCGCCGGCGGAGACCTTGGTCTGTCAGTACGAAGTTGAGAGGTGTTTGGTGTTTGAGATACCATGTAGAAGGATAGTCTTCCTTGCCGTTGCGCTTCAAACATCAATAGATCCATTATGCTCACTGTAGCCTGTCAATGGAATGTCCACACTCGGTAACAGTCTCACTGACGCTTAACCATGTTCTTGTATAAGGACAGAGCTTCCTCATCTGAAGTCTCAACTCCGATCTCCTTGTCTATGATCTCTCCGTACTGGTTCATGACACGGTACGTGGATATAGCCGGGGCTTGGGCTGGTTGCATAAACTCCATAGTATTCGTGAACTCGCTGTTCAGCGCACCAGGAAACAACACCCTGAGCACAATGTCAGTCTCCCATCCCAACGCAATCCATACACAAAAACTCACCTCTCAGCCGTAGGCGTCGAAGCAACACCCCTACATGACTGCAACGGCGTGCCGACAACCTTCCTCGACCCATGAAGCCCTCCCTGCAGGCCCGAAAGCCTCTGTAACCGTAATATCCGCGAAGTATACCGGAACGACATGGCTGACACTACATCTTCAAACTCAAAGCGCGGGCGGGGGACAGCGGTATATCAATAAATTCTGGGGAAGCATGCGCCTGGGGTAGGCGGCAAGCGTCGGCGTAGTCGACGTCAACCGCGGTCAAACAACAGCGGGCGGGCGCTAGCAAACTTCCGGTTGGTACGGCTGGCTGGGGCTAGATGCGCGTGTCATGGCGCATGAATTCGAGAAAGTCGCCCGCCAAGCCTTGTCGAACAACAACCCACGACCAGCGCAAACATGCAGGCGAGCCGACAGAGGATAGGACGGCAATTGCTGGGCGGAAGGAAGAGCAGGGTGGCTAGGGAGCCGTACAGATGTTTCTCGTGCTCCATCCGACAAGCGCAGCAGAGCACGCCGCCACCGAAGTCGCCGCAGAATGGCGGCAGCGGCCAGCAGACGCATTTTGGGTTCGAGACGATATCTGAAGCGTTGAAAGAGCAGAGGGGTATGTCAATTGCATTCAATATCCCCTCACACGCCCGTTACTGACGGCAAACCGCACAGTCGGCGCAGTATTCTCCTCCGTAGCCTCTTCCTACGACTCCATGAACGACTTCATGTCCCTCGGCATCCACCGCCTCTGGAAAGACCACTTCGTGCGAAACCTGAACCCGGGGTTGAACCCCCTCACCTCTCCCACCAGCCAACAAGGCATGTCCATCCTCGACATCGCCGGCGGCACCGGCGACATCGCCTTCCGCATGCTCGACCACGCCTCTACCATAAACCACGACCCACACACGCGCGTCGTTGTCGCAGACATAAACCCCGACATGCTAGCTGAAGGCCGGAAGCGATCTTTACAGACACCGTACGCGCGGTCTCCACGATTGGATTTCGTGGAAGCCAACGCCGAGAAATTGGACATGATACCCGACGCATCCGTCGACCTCTACACCGTCGCCTTCGGCATCCGCAACTTCACACATAAAGAAATCGCCCTGAAAGAAGCTTTCCGCGTTTTGAAGCCCGGCGGCGTATTCGCGTGTCTCGAGTTCAGCAAAGTCAACAACCCGGTCTTCGACGCCGTGTACCAGCGCTGGAGTTTCGGTGCTATACCTCTGATAGGGCAGGTGGTTGCCGGGGATAGAGAGAGTTATCAGTATCTTGTAGAGAGTATAGCGAGGTTTCCGAGTCAGGAGGAGTTCAGCAATATGATCAGGGAGGCCGGGTTTTTGGTTCCCGGCAAGGGGTGGGAGGATTTGACTATGGGGATTGCGGCTATTCATAAGGGGGTTAAGCCGAAGGTTTAGGATGGTGAAGATTTGGGTGGGGTAGTGTAGTGTTATGTCTGTATGAATATACGAGTTGACAAGATGATCACTATCCTGAGGCTCTGCTCATGTCAATTTCGCTGATGTGCTGTTATCCAAAGTCATCCATCTTTTTTACATTGTCTGTTGTGACTATGACATCTTCGTTACGGTGGAAGAGAAGCAATTGGCCACGGCGTCAATCCCCCTTCGTAGCACCAACTCCGACATTCGCTTCCCCAATCCATTCCATCACACCGCAACACCGTTCCACCAGACCATCAAGGTACCTGAACACGCGAAGCGGCATACATCGGATAGCTGCCCTGTCCGACGTGTCAAAAGCTGTGCAAGGTGATGCACAGGCACGTCACATTCATTCAGTGTAGTGTTGTACTGGAAATTTATTGGCATTGGACTGCTTTAATATAGTCCTTCACCGAAGCGATTGACATTATGGTGACTATGTAGCATCGACCAGCCAGTCGGGGTCAGCGTCTTCGTCTTCGGGGTCTTCCATCATGAGGGATCCTGTTTCTGAAGGGGATGATGAAGGTGAAGAGGGCATTTCGGTGTCGGTATTGGGTTTGGGTTCGAGATCATCGGGTTGCTCTGGGGGTGTAGGCTCTTTGGGTTTTTCCAAATGCGCGTCATTGGTGGGTTCTGCTTCTGGTATGAAACCTCCGGCGGTATCTGAAGCTTCGTGAAGCTGCGAAGGCCCGGCATTGGCGTCTTTGGTAGCAGTGGAGGGGCCTGCTTCGTCTGGAGAGCCGTCACGAACGAAGCCTCCACCTTCTTCATCATCCTCCGAAGAGTAGATTTGACCATAGCTACTCCTACGCCGAGGGAGAAGTTGTTGCGAGTCTAGGATGGAACTTTCGAAGCTTTGATGTCGGTTTAGACTGATAGGCGCCGGACGGTCGGGTTCTTCTGGGATAAAGCCGCCGCCTCCATCGCCATCGTTTTCGTTATGATCCTCAGGCAGGAACCCGCCATCTCCGTAATCTTGCTCAGGTGGTTGATAGCCACCCGCTGAGGGATTTGCCACATCACCCTCATCAGGGAAGAAGCCTCCGGCCATCTCCTGTGCCGCCAACTCTCTGTCCTCTTTACTAATCTCATCTTGCACATCAATGGCTGGGCCCTTTTCACCATCAATCTCGATAGCGTTGACACGTTGTGCTATGCGGAGGCCGAGGAAGAAGCGTCTCCATAGGCGCAGAGACTCAACCCTTCGCGCCTCGGCTTCAGCTTCTTCCTGTTGGTGCTCCATTCCATCAATGACTGCCTGGACAGCATCTGCGTACTCTTGTGCAACCACAACACCCTGTACAATCGCAGTACCATGGCGACCCTTGAAGGAAAAGCCAGTAACAGCATCTGCATAGTCTACTCCAACAATACGCGCTGCTTTCGATGCGAGCTTGTGTCGGATATGCGTACCGCCGGGCGGACACATGGACGGGACGTAGAGATCCAAATTACCGTAAGCATTGCGTGGCACGCGCCCTCGGACAACGGGAGGAGGGATGTAGAGCTCGGTCTGGAATTCTGCAAAGAGCCCCGCACCAACCTCGTCGACTTGATCATCGATATCCATGTCTGCTCCAATCGAAGACCTTCTTCCTTTCTTGGGCTTGGCGCGCTTGAGTGGCTGCTCGCCAACTTTGACATCCCGTCCCATACGATACCACTTGTCGGCTGTCCGGACTAGATGAACATTTGTACGACGGTAGATGGGTTCCATCTTTGGGTTCATGGCACTGCCGCAGTTGACCTTGCCGACCTGGTTCAAGGGATGTATCACTTCGTTGTGCCTGAGATGACGCTCAAGAACGTAAACTGGGTGGCCTCTGAAGTCTTGCACGTTCTTTGGAATACCTTCGGCAGCTTCTTTGCGAGCCAAAGTAGCGTCTTCCATTTGGTCTCTGTCGAGGGTGCTTCCACGCTGGAAGAATTGCATCGCCCGTTTCCACCATCTATCACCATCAGGAGTAATTTCGACACGGTATTTCCGCGTCTTGGCATTGTACGCTTTCGCGTATCTTCGGGTGACGTCTTTGGCAGTATAGTCTTCGTCGAACGCTATCGCATAGGAGAGAATGTTCTGAGCAAAGTTAAGCGGTGGCTCTAGCTTCTCAGGCGAGTTGACGGTAAACGTAGAGTGTGTATCGATTGGTATCCACTTCTGGTAAGAAGGGTTGAGTACCTCCACCCAATACACTGGATACGGCGTGTGATAGGCTTTCTGTTTCTTGGGTGATACACCTGTCTTGTTCAGAACAGCATGTCGCTCCCCCATCACACGCTCGAGTCTGGATAGTTTCTTGTTACGCGGGCCCTGTGACTTGGGTTTCGTTGGACTGGGCTCTGCCGGCTTGTTGTACGGATCGACAACTATCGTGTTTTTCTGGGCGCTGGTCTTCTGCGGGGTGGCACGTTCGGCTGCAGAAGCAAAAGGTAATGGCTGTAGCGAGCAAACAAGCCTAACCTCAATACCGATGCCACGAAGAAGAGCGCAAAACAGTTGGGTTCCAACGTCCTGAGACCCTTGTAAAGTATGCGCTGCGGTGCGAAATTCATCCTTGTCCATAGGGTCATCAAGGTCGTCAAAGTCTGAGAAGGGTCGAATGGCGGCTTCGGCTTCAGCCCATCTAGGCTTGTACATGCCTTGAGCCGTGATTCTGAACCGCTTTGACCATAGTACCTTTAGCTCGTTCAACCCATCTATAAATTGCTTCGAGGCGGAGTACTGCGACAAGTCGGGATTTGGTACCAGATTGGATAGGGTCTTGGAAGGCACAATTTTACGTAGCGTGCTTTGTGCCCTCCTGTCGTTGCACCAGGCATTTCTGCGATGGACGTGGTAGAGCAGACAGAGAATGTGCATCTTGTGGATATCCAAACGTCGCTTCTTGTCCACCGAGGTTATGGCCCGCCGACGCACCTTCCTCCTTGTCCCAGTCTCGTCTGTCTTTTTGGCTCCCATGGTGATGTTGATGTCGCCAATCTTGGGTGCAGCCTCAACGCCTTCGTCGGGGTCATCGCTCTCGTCGCCGTCGGCAAGCGCGTCTTCCCACTCCATATCGCTGTCATCTGACTCGTCCGAGTCGATGATAGTCTGGCGCACTCGTTCGTTCGTACGCGGTTCCTCGTCAGTGACGGAATGGGCTTGAGCGATGGGCCGCGATCGCGTGTGCGACGGCATCTGGGATTGTGATGCAGCATCTTCGGCTTGGGATGGTACGGGTAGTGGCGACTTCGGAGCATCGGTCAGCGGTCGCCGTTGTCGTACGGGCTCAACATGGTGTTCCGGGCTTGGTTGTCGTCGTGGAGGCGCCGTTTTTCTCTTCTTGAGCGGCGGTTCGTCTGTGCTCGTGGCCTGCTCTTCGCGCAGCATCTCCTGGAACACGGCTGGTACGCCTGCATCCTCCTGTTCCTTCTTAGCCCTCCGCGTTGAGCGTCTTGGAGTAGCCGACTCCGCCGCCTTATGCGACCTTCCTCGCGCGCCTGCCATGTTCGCTGTCACCGGTAGAGCTGGCGCAAAGTGTGGGGATTCGATTGTGACGCTTGCGGTTGAGAGCTACACAGCGCAACAGCAACCACCATGGCTGCAATAAGCCGAGAGTAGATTGCGTGCAGATATCGCGATTCGTGAGTGTATTGCGTTGCGGCGGCCTGCTTGGAATGCTCCAGTGAAGGCTGACCGTGATGACGCAATCGTCCAAAAGCGCGCTATCACGTGTTCGGCGACCTAGCCTCGAGCCTGACCCTGGAAGGTCGCATCCACATCACGCTCGATCAAAGTCCCCCCAAGGTGCTTCGCAAGGCCAATCTCACGCTCCACCTCATGCAAGGAAGAAAAGGGACAGGTCTGCAGCCTGGTTCAAGGTTGAAACGCGCAAAGTAGGTCATCTAACGTCAATATGGGCTCTGGGATGTTCAGGTCTTTCCTTGCATGAGGTGGCTCCATGAAATGGCACTTCCCATGCTAAGAATCTAGTATCTTGGACATGTAGTACGGACTGGCATCCTCCATGACTATCGAGGTTGGTACCCGGATACTATGGACGTTACTACCGCGCGTAGCACAGCAGACCGTCGCTCTTCCCTGACCAGCATACTTCCTCAGTCGCACCTGTATGCTTTGTGGAAGGCGTATTACAGCTGTCAGTATGGATCTGGGACAGCTTGATAACCAGCCCATATCTATGGCCATTGATCGAGTAGGCTCGTACTTCCGAGCTGTACCCACACAACCATACCCCGGAGGTATTCAGTGCGGCTTTACACTTCTACAGGATACAAGACAGTGCCTACCTTCAGAGTCGCTTTTGTATGAGGCGGGCCTGGCGACACGCTCCTTCGCATTGCAAGATTCTATCTGCTTGACCGTACCTCGTTGCTACCCTCAACAGGACTTGCGCCTACTACATCTACGTGACCGTATGTCTTGTTATCTCCCAGCCTGGTGGAGCTCCCGGACGCATCAACATCATCAGAAACATCAGCATTATCAGCTTCACCGACATCAGTAGCAACACCAGAAGCATCTATCACTATTACAGCAACTCATCATGGCCATGTCTATGAAGCCCACCGAGAATGGCATTCCACGCGCTCATATTCTGGGTCTTCCATTCACGGTTGACCGAAGCTCTCCGAAACTGCCTACGGTCGAGCCACAGCCTGTTGAAAACCCGCCGCGAGCACAGGAATATACTGGCTCTCAGTATTCTGAGGCAGTGGAGGAGACGAAACTTCCAGCGCCAGACTCAGTACATCTCCCAAAGAGGCCACATCACCGTCCATTTGGCGCGATTTCCAGCTGCTGCTCAACCAGTCGACCGCACACACCATCTGCGAAGGCAACGGCGACGGTACATGCACACGACGATGCGCATGACGGGGAAGAAGCCCCAGCCTTGGAGAGCTCACATACCCAAGCTCACGCCATGGGTATTTGCTGCTCGGGGTCTCCCCACCCAAGTGAGGACTCTTCACTAAAGCATCTAGGTGATATTGCGATCTTGGACGAACAAGAGGACGTTGAGCTTGGCCCTTCAAATTTCGAGCGAGTCGTTCTCCGAATCGATGGTCTCAAGTGCGGATGCTGCGAATCAGGGCTTTCGCGGGCGGTTGGCCGCATCCCTGCCGTTAGAAACTTTCAAGTGAATACTGTCCTAGCTCGGGTCGAGCTAGAGCTGGATACCAATCGGCTGTCCGTTGACAGAATTATCGAGCTACTGGAAACGAAGACTGGATACAAATTCGAGGAGCAGGTGACGGTTTCTGGTCAGGTTTTAGAGTTCATCATCACCGATCCCAGGCGTTTGCAGCATGCCGTCCAACCACGCGGCGTCACACGTGTCGAGGCCCCCGAACGAGCACCATGGCGTCCTTTCGGCTTGTTGAGTGGGCGCAAGGGCTTAACGCAGGAGAAGACGGCCGATGTCAACGGAGATCCCGGTGCCGAGGACAGCCCTCGCAGAACCTCGAAGCTACGTATACCACCGACCAATATATATTACGACGCGAACGTCATCGGCGCTCGAGACGTCTACGAACACTACCTCAAATACGATCCCGATCTAACTCTAGCACCTCTAGTGGCAGATCCAGGGCTTGATCTTGGAGCCAAGCAGACCAGAAGAGCCCTAAAATGGTTCCTTCCCACACTGGCTCTCACTCTCCCCGTCCTCATCTTCGCATGGGCCCCACTCAACCACGAGAACCCCACTTTCGCCCACATCTCATTGGCTCTGGCAACCCTCGTACAGCTAATCGCCTTCTACCAATTCGTTCCGAGCGCCTTGAGATCTCTCTATCATTCTCACGTATTAGAGATGGACTTCTTGGTGACATTCAGTACGCCAGCGTCAAACTTCATTCTTAAAATACGTTTACTGACTACATACTTTCATAGGTACCACGATGGCGTACGTTTTCAGCGTCGTATCCTACAGGTACCAACTTGATGGTAGGCCACTAGAAACTGGATCGTTCTTCGAGACGTCTACGCTGTTGGTCTCGCTTCTCTTGCTGGGCCGCTTCATCAATGAATACGCCCGTTATCGAGGTAAGTGAAAGTATACCTTATCACCCAGGAGCCTACATCGCCTTTAGATATTGTGATCATGAGTTTTGCTACCGATCTAGTCTCCAGGACACATTCTAATCTTTTCTTGCAGCTGCGAAGTCGGTATCCTTCAGATCGCTCCAAGTCGACCAGGCAATCCTTGTGCAGCAGACCACGACGTCGTGGGCCAACGCAATCACGAGCAGAATCGACAGCAGACTACTACAGTACGGTGATTACTTCTGCACACCACCGCACACCAGGATCGTGACAGACGGCGTGGTCGTATACGGAGGCTCCGACGTCGACGAATCAATGATGACGGGTGAGTTCAAGCCAAACGCAAAGGGACTTGACTCGGAAGTCTTCGCAGGCACCAACAATGGAGATGGTCAGCTCATCGTGAGCTTAACGAAGCTGCCCCACGAAAACTCGGTCCAGCAGATTGCCGCCCTGGTCGAAGACGCTGAATTGACGAAGCCGCGAGCACAAGCACTGGCTGATCGGGTCGCTGGTTGGTTCGTCCCCGCAATAGCTTCCATTGGGCTCACGGTCTTTCTCATCTGGCTATTCGTTGAGCGATACCACAACACAAAATCCTGGAGGGTACGGTATCCGCCCCGCGCATATCTTGAACTCCTAGCTAACTGTTTTCCAGTATGCGTCCGCCAGGCTCTACTCCGCGGAGGCAGATTCAGATCAGCGTACTGACGTGTTAGCAGAAGCGCGGTACTCACAGCCATTACCTATGCCATCGCTACTCTCATCGTCTCATGTCCATGCGCCATCGGTCTTGCCGTACCCATGGTCGTCTTAATCGCAGGTGGTGTAGCCGCACGGCACGGGATCATCTTTCGGGACCCCCAGAAGCTCGAGATCGCACGCAACGTCACCGATATCATCTTCGACAAGACCGGTACCATTACCACAGGAAGACTTGAGATCATTGGCCTCCCTATGCATCGCAACACGGACCACATACTCATGAAGGGGCTGTTACTAGGCCTTGTGAAGGACATCAAGCACCCTGTATCGATCGCGATCACCCAGTATTTGGAACGAGACATTCTCGCCCACAAGAACTTCGAACCTCTTCAGGTCAACAACATCACCAGTATTCCTGGTAAAGGCGTCCAAGGCAATTGTGCGAAAACTGGGGTGGAGATTCGCGCAGGTAACGCAGAATGGCTTCACATCAACGTCATTGGACAAGGAAAGAACACAGCATGCTACTTCACCTACGGCGGTGACCTTCGCATGAGCTTCGAACTCTTGGATCAACCCCGACCTGAAGCAATAATGGTAATCAAAGAACTGCACGCTCGAGGAATAAACGTACACATGCTCAGTGGCGACAACGACGGGGCTGTCAGCGACGTGGCAACAACCCTATACATCGACGAGGCGAATACAAAGGCCCGATGCACACCCGAAGGAAAGATGCAGTACATCCGTGATCTCCAGGACTCACGCAGGAAATCCATCGTCATGTTCCTGGGTGACGGAACGAACGACTCTGCAGCGCTCAAACAAGCCGACGTAGGCGTGCACCTCAATGATGGTTCCGACGTTGCGAAGTCCGCGGCTGATGTTGTCCTCATAACGACCCGTCTACACGACGTGCTCATCCTACTCGACATATCGCATGCGGCATACCGACGTATCTGCTGGAACTTCAGTTGGTCGGCATTCTACAATTTCTTCGCCATCATCCTCGCTGCCGGCGCATTTGTCAAGCTCCAGGCTAACGTAAGGATTACACCGCAGTGGGCGGGCCTGGGCGAGCTCATCAGTGTCCTACCGGTGGTCCTTATCGCGTTCCAAATGCGCTTCCGCAACTATGGGAAGCCGTACGGAGCGATGGAGAGGACGTATCAGAAGGTTGAGGCGCCGAAGCGCGAGCAGCGGCGGAGTCGCCAGAGTGCTAGTTCGGCGAGCGCTGGGTGCTGTGAAATGCCCACATCGACTTTGGCACATGTTGACGCTATCACGGGCATGAGTGAGAAGCGTGGGCTTGGGAAGGTGGCGTATTGGCTTTCGTCTAGACGATGATTATTTTACTTTTCTTACATTTGGAGTTTTGCTGGAGGTGTAGGGTAGATTGATAGTGTGAAGTTCATTGTTCTTGTCTTATCTTGATGCCTGTTCGCGCTGCTTCCCATGTGCATCCCTCTATTTATTTCAAGCAATGTGCCCTGGAGTGCACACCGCGCTTTACCACGACATATAACATACTGAACAGTGTATATCTTTAGGGTCGGCGGTGACACAAAGCAAGTGAGTTCGTGTTATCCTAATCCCTTTGACACGCTTATCATCCGTTAGTACCGTACATAGCGATTGCGCGTTCTTTGGAGGTGTGGTTTTGAATTCTTGTGATACGCTGACGCTAAAGCCGCCGCTGCCTGCCCATCCATCCCACAGTCATGCTTTCCTGCTCTCAAGACTGAAATCTAAGACACCTCTCAACTAATCAGGGCTCTCACACACGACCAACAAGCTTAGGCGAAGCGCTGAGGAACCGACAGTAGCCCCAAGTTGCGACGCGGATAAGATTCAAGTGAAGAATCAATGGTGCTGAGTACGACCAAGCCGGCTGAATTTGCTCCAAAGTGCTTCACAGCATAGAGGCGTTTTCTCGGCACGTTGGGTGGTGTAGCGGCAGTTGCACAAATTCTGATCGGTACAGTCTTTGTCTTGGGGCAGGTTGGCTTCTATTGGTTGGCGTACATAGTTCCGCGAAGGTTTCTGGTCGAGTCTAGGTAAAGCTGGGTGCAATGTACGGTTCGCTACCCAGATACCGCTTTCCTTCTCCACACGTTCTCCGCGCCCATTACAGCGCATTTGCATGGCATCGACGGTTACAATTACCGCAATGATAGGTCAGCTAGATGACGAAAGAGAGGGGTGTAGAGAAATAGCGGCGCATGTTGTGAGAGCGTTTGCGCACGCGGCGCTCGTGTGCGACTTCAGTCAGCCGGAGAAGAGGGTATGCGACGGCTGCGGTCATTGAAGCCTACCTTGGTTCACATCCCTTATTCAAGTCCCTTCTCTTACATACTTGGTATATAACCTTGCTGTTGGTTATCCGGCCAAGGCTTGTCATACACTTGGTGCTGGGCATACAGAGATATAGGTATAGACTTACCAGCCGCTTATCCGACTCAAAGATGGCGACTTACATCGGTACGTACTCTTCCTTAAATTAGGCTGCAAGCCCTGGGGTATGCGGCGCAAAAGATGAATGCGTAGAAAATGTTGAAAGATGTCGCAGTCCTGGGGGCTACCACGGACTTTATACATCCCCTGACGGATCCACACCCCGGTCGCATCACCCCAGATGCTCCGCACAAGGATCCCATCCTGCACACCTCACACCACTTTACTAACCATCCCGACGCAGAACCCCTCGCGCACCTCCTCACCGGGAACGCAACCTATCGCACTGACACAACAGCCCTCGACCCCAACGCCTTCACACTCCTCGCCCAAGGTCAAGCTCCCGACATCCTCTGGATCGGTTGCGCAGACAGCCGCATCCCGGAGACGACTGTATGCCACTGCAAGCCAGGCGAGATCTTCGTGCACCGCAATATAGCGAATACGGTGCATCCAGATGATCTATCCGCGGCGAGTGTAGTGGAGTATGCTGTTGTGCATTTGGAAGTCAACAAGGTTGTTGTCTGCGGGCATACGAAGTGCGGTGGGGCAAATGCAGCGCTTGGAGACGATGATCTGGGGAATGTTTTGAACAAGTGGCTGGGGCCTGTTCGAGAGTGAGTCCACTTTTCCTCAGTTACTTCCTTCTCTGAGAGTATGTGGGGAGGGGATCTAGTGGGGCGAACGCATGTTCGCAGGATCAGTATCCTGGAATTGTAAAGCTACCGTACTAACAACGCCGACAGACTCCGCCGTAAACACAAGGTCGAGTTGGAGGGCCTTCCCAACGATGATGCGAGGGCGGCGCGTGTTGCGGAGCTTAACGTGCAGCAGTCGATTGAGGTGCTGAAACAGCATCCTGCTATACAGAGAGCGGTTGTTGAACGTGGTCTGTCGCTTCATGGGCTTATCTATGATATTGGAGCGGGACAGTTGAAGATCTTGGAGGAGGTGGGTGGGAAGAGGATGAATGGGCATTAGACTTCACCTTGAAGGGGGAGGACAGGCGTTTGGATGATACAGTGTTATTGCGGCGGTCATGGTCATGACTGCTTTGATTAAGATTTGGGCCTTGGTTTATAGCGTTTGAGAGTCATGGGGGTTCCGTGTAGAATGGTAGTTTTTCGTGAAAGTATGAAACTTGACACAACCGGCAAAGAGTACATGAAGTCTGCTTGGATAAGTGAATTAAAGTGTTCAAAACCCCTCCTTCTCTTCAAAGTACTTCCTTGTCTCATATACCGACATGAAGGGAATAACAAACACAGGATGCACCGCCCTCACCGCATCACCCTCATCCCAGACCTTATCCTCGCCATCATAACGACCCTCCATCTTCCAATGGAAAGGTGCGCCAAAAGTACCCGTACCAAGAGTCTTGTTTACATTCTCATCATAGGCATATTTGTGCTGTACCGCACTCAGCCCAGCCAGATTGTAGCAAGTGTGGTATGCATCTGCGCCTTTCCCAGGCTTATCCCTCAATCCACCCTTGTTCTCTTGACACGCGGCTAGGATGTAACGACCAAGTGCGCCGCGGTTCCATAGTCCTGTCGTGGTCGCAGCTTCGGCAATAGACCAACAGCCACCGATCCAGTGGGAATAGCAGCCGTCGACGAGCTTGTTTGTGCGGCCGTTGTATCCACCTTCTGGTGTGCATTGGCGCGACGATAGCCAGTAGATCAGCATGTTGACGTCTAGGTACTTGTGAAGCGTCTCTTTTGGTGGGCCGAGGATGGCGAGACTGCCTAGTCCACAGAATGCGTAGGCCCCGTGAGCTTCGTTGCCTGGAGCTGCGGAGATGCCGCCGTCCCAGGATTGGCATTTGGATATCCACGCTCCTAGGCCGTCTGTGAAGGTGGTGAAGCCTTGCTTTCGTACTGGTGCATCGGGTGGTAGCTCGAGAGGAAGGTTGAGGAGGGAGAGTACGACTAGGGCGCAATAGGCACCGCGAATGTCTTCTTCGCCGCCTGCGCACATGGTAAAGCCTCCGTCTGCTTGCTTCATTCGGCCCAAGAAGTGCCATAGAGTCTTGCGATTGATTGTCTCATATGATTCTTTTCCGCCGACTGTGGCGAGCGACAGTACTGAAGCGTAGGTACAGGCAAGATGAGCGTACTGTCCGTAACCACCTCCAAATCCTCCGTCCGGATGTTGGGCCAGGGAGGCGGTGTGTGGTGTTCTATGTGCTATCAGAACATGTACGGCTGAAGTCATGTATTGTGATTCTTTTGCAAAGGCATTTTCGAATTGGAAAGACCTACGTTCTGTTGTAGTCGGATATGTCAGACCCCAGTGCGGTCAGGCCTTGCAGAGACCAGTAGATGATCCATGGTCGCGCAGCATCCAACGCGGCAGCGCGTGCCGGCCAATCGTCAAGTTGTCCTTCTAAGAAATAGGCGTGCTTTCGTCGCTGCAAGCTCGGTATGCCAGAAGCGTTGAGTGGGAAATTGTTGGGGTTGCCTTCCAAGAAAGGTAATATGACCTTGGACGTTTCTTCATCCGCTTCCGATGTGTCCGTCACGAGTGAGTCCCTGATTGGTATTCTTACACTCTCCAGGTAAGCAATGTTCGCTTGCTCTTCCATAGTAGCAGTCCCCATATCCTCGTAGTCGCTGTCCAGCTCTTCGTCTGAAAGCTCTTCAATCCGTTCTGAGCCGGGAATAATCTCCTCTAAGCGGGAAGCAGGAGCTGAGGGGCGTAGTGGAAGAGCCATCTTTTGTATGTGCACGTCGCGGCGTCTCAATTGTGAACGGTGCACGAATGCGCATGCGTGAGTGGCTGGCGCTTGCAATGGCTTTCTTGCAAGGGTTGCTTAGTATTGTTCGAGGACAGGTGCAGCGTCCAGATATGGTATAGTTCTCACGGCTCGCATTCGCATAGTGTGGCCAACATTACGTGAGTTATCGACTGCCCTTGGTTTGCTGCAAATGCTACTCAGGTACAGGAAAGAAAGAGTGGAGCACGTGGGGAGTGATCAAGTTGAGTGCTAGCTGGCTTGGCGACATCTGCTATCGATAGGGAACCATCCCATCTTGTTCTCCATCAACACACAACTCAATCCGAAGAACGCACTCCAGCCATCCCAGCAAGTTCCTCGCCGACCGCCTCGCCCGCAAGCTTCAGTGGCTTCGACTCCTGCAGAACAAACAGCATGCGCGTCCAGTCGGTCTTGCTGTGGTTGATCCACTGATGCATCGTTCCCCGCTGAATTGCGACGTCGCCCCGCTTCATCAATCGCTTCTCGCCGCTGTCCAGTAGACATTCGACCTCGCCCTCGAGTACGCAGCCGTAGTCCAAGCTCACAGTCCGGTGCATCGTGCACGCTGTGTCCGGAGGGATGTCGACGTGACGGAGAACTGTGCCACCAGAGACGACGAGGCCTGGGGCGTCCTTGAGATAATTGCCGTATACATCGAGATCTTGGTCGTCATTCATATCGACGGGGAAGCCTTTGGTGGTGAAGCTGAGGGCGAAGGCGATGCCGTCGTCGTTGGCTTTCATCTTGCTTTCCTCGTTGAAGGCTTTGCTGAAGACGGCTTTGCCTTTGTCATCATGGGCCGTGATGTAGCGGTGGATCTTGGGCAGCGCGCCGATGTGTGCCATGGTTGAGGTCTTTTGGAGTGTTGTGAAGTTTGCTCGTTCGTGATGATTGAGTGGTGTTGAAGGTGAATCTGGCAATCACAACACTTGACTAAGTCGCGCCTTCTATCTCGCCAGAATGGAAGTGACAATTGACATGCCCCACGAGAGTCTCAGATATACTGCTTCACTCTCTCTGCGGGTTACACGAGGTACGGGAGATGCGCGTGGAGCCGAAGGCCGGCTGCGGATCCACATATCCAACTTCCCGTACTCCGCCATCTACGGCTCTTGAGTAGGCGTCATTGCATCAACAATAGCCTGAGTTATAGAGTTTCGTCTCGCTGCAGTTCAGGGTTCGGTATGTATAAGGTGTGCTATATTGCCGCCACATCGTTTATACGCAACAAGTTTCGGCATCTGCAAAGCCAGTAAGCTCACGAAGTAGTGAACACGAACAGCTCAGAAGGATGGACTGAATCATACCAAGATATAGACGTATCCTCAGACTTCCTTCCGCTATGATTTTGACTTCCTCAAACGGGAAATATGTCGCATCGACCACGTCGCAGTGCACGCCTGAACTTTAGTTGACTAGTCCGCGTTCAGGATCGTATCTTGATCGCAAGCTCTTGGTATGCATCTGGCTATATGTAGATAACCGTCTTGGCCAAGGTAACAATACAATCCAAGCAAAGGTCGCTACACAACGTCGTCAGTGATACCAGTGGGACATGGCTCAGTGACAGGCAGCACAAACGTATCTACAACAAGTGAACTAGGCCTGGATAAGAGCGTTCGCGCTGTGTCGATGTAGGCCAGTCTTTTGGCCCTGGGCTCATGCTGAGCTGACATCACAGGAATTTCTGGACTATAGTTCAGATGCGCAATTACTGCCCCTTACACAGGGTAAGAACTTTGCACGACCTGGTCAGCAAAATTTTGTCGAATGAAAGCTTAATGGTGTTGTAATGGCCGACAGACCGTGACGCTCTTCTATCGGGTGAACCAAACTCTGGCTGCCGCGTGTACGGAAAGAGCGCTCCAGCACACCGCGACTTCCTTCACATCACAAACGGAGCAAAACTTTGTCGCAATCGCTGCTTTTCTGTTCTTACATCGCCACTTCTTCTTGTGCTCACCACCAATTCTCTCAACCCCTGCTCTCATTCCACTTGTTTCTACTGCATGGCGCTACTTGCGTGGTCTTACAACCGTCACCACTTCTAGTGCTACTCCATACCCACGAGACGGGGAAGAATGCATCCCACAAAGTACCCAAATGCCTTATCCAATCTCCTCAACTGTCAAAGCTAAAGAGATCAACCGGTCACTCTCCTATCGAGTGCGGGGATGTTCCCCAACCTGTCGCCTTTCCCTTTCGTACTCTGCACAAGTCGCAAGTCAAACCCAGTCAATAGGAAGACAACGTTGCTCGCGTCATACGGAGACCCAACATGCGGCCGCCTCGCCTATGGTACGCCCTGAGAATGTTGGACAAAGAAACGTCAGCAAGGCCGTACAGTAGCACAACGCTATCCACTCCCCATGACTTCAGATGATGGTGGCTTGCGTGGCTACTGACCTGTTAAATTGTGGGTGCGACACTGCAGAACCACGCAGATCTTGCCGAAAACGTGGAAGCATCTCTAAGACTTGGGAAGCATTCAACTACAGTATACTTCAAACGAAAGTAAAACGAAACAGATGGCAGAGATGGTCACGAGCACTATGACGAATCTCGGCATGCCACAGCAAGAGTGATACCAATGTAATACGCCCACCAGTAAGACCAGGGGCGCTATCCTGTCAAGCTGTCGCTGCTCAAACGGCGATATGCGGGCAAGGCATGACAGGATGCACAATACTTGAAACGGCTGCCATGGACGAGAATCCGGATGCAAGACACGGCGCTCAGTAGTACGATCGGAAGCGATGTTACGCAGAAGGCGCTCGGCATGCCAGGGTAACGATGAGCGCTTGCCAACGCGAGGAACCGCCGGCGAGTGGGCACCGCGCGTGGAGGCAGGTATGGCGCTCATGCTGCGGGTGGCCGAGGACTCTGGGATGTATGATGACGGCGGGACAAGTTGCGAGGCATCCTCGGACGTGTCGGTGAGTCTGGACGTCGACGGCGAAGTGCCGTTATAGAGTCGCAGGCCGGGCCATGCCAGTGAGGCAAATACGGACAGCCCTGGTCCATGGTAGTATCCGCGACTTTGTCCACCATTTGTCGCAGTCTATATTCTTAGATCCACCGACGGGCGCCAGTAGCGCAGGCCGGTTCGCCTGGCTGCATGTTGAACAGCTCGTTCGAGAGGTGAAGGTGGACGATCCAGCACGGGCATGAGGGGTGGATATAGCCCACAGCGTCGAGTATAGGCTGTCTTTGCTTGTTGCGGCATCCCCAACGCTCCCCTCCACACCCTGATGCTACCTACCGGACCCCGAGTCTAACGCTTATCGGCACTATCGCAGGAGGGGTCATTGTGCTCGATAGGCGACAGCTGATCCGAGAGAAGAGCGATATTGCGACACACTGGCCTGCATCGCCGTCTCACTGGCTGCTGCAGGGTGAGGCGTCAGCTTGCGTGGGTTCAGTTAGCCAGACGACAGCCAGACCGAGAGGCGGAGCTGGCTAAGGACACCTGTGGAGCGTCTCGGCGGGCGAACACAATTCGGTTCTGTCGTCGCTCAACGATCTGCTCACTAGAGGCGCCTCTCCACGATAGTTGAGCACCCTCTCGCTACCCGCACACCACCCAACGCGCCCGTCTAGGAACCCTCGTGCACGTCGGCGCTGGTCAGGGTTTTCTTTGACCTCGATTGCGAATCGCGCGGTCCGCTGCAGCGCTTCTGGCGCTATCCTAACCAAGTGTAGGACTAGACGAGCCATTGGTGTGTGGGGCTGGGACTTGCATACAAAAAGCGGTGTACGCGTCTTGGCATCATCCTCCTACACTCTGGTCGGCCCATCGCCCGCCCGCTTACCTTCACCGCTTACTATCAGCTCGAAGAGGCTGAGAACACTCGAACCCCATTTTCACTCTCCGTGCAAACATGGAGAACCAACACATCGACTTTGACGGGGCCATTTACGGCGTGGACGGTGCCTTTGACCCTTCCTTCGACCCGAACAGACAAACCTACAACTTCTCCCAGACGTGGCCGCTGCCAATCTCACCCGGCAGTATGACACAACAACAGCAGCACCACGATGCCAGCCAGCAGCAGCAGCACTCGCATCACCAGCATCAGCACCCACACCAGCAGCGCCGCATTAACAACGCGGCCGCGTCTACCGCGCACAACTCGCACCCGAGCACGACGAGCATGGCACCTCTCCACATGGGTCTCGGCTTTCCCGCGGCCATGCAACCGATGAACCCCATGTTGGCCACTTGGATGAACATCAACACGGATGGCTTTGGGCAGGATAGCTACGGGCAGGGCTCAATGGGAATGGGCACGGAATTCAGCACATACGGAGGGCCTCTGCAGACGTCGCCTGTCGAGTTCGGCATCAACCCGCACATGATGAACTCCATGTCTATGGCACCCATGAACTTCATGACTACAACCAGCATGGACGGGCTACCCACCCTGACTACTGCGCCCTTTACAATGCAAACAATGAACGACTTCCAGCAAGAGTTCACTCACCTCGGCAGCGCGCCCGCCGAATACACCGCTCACTCAAATCCCAGCGTTGGCACTGGCTCACCTGGTGAGAACTGGATGGAGATCCGTTCGCTCTCCAGCAGCGACAACGGCTGGGTCGACGTCGGCCTCGGCCACGGTCACCGCAACTCGTACGACTACTCGGATAGCTCTGCCATCATCTTCAACCCAGCCCAGTCACTCCACATCCGCACTGGCTCGAATTCGTCAAACTCGAATCACTCCGACGTGCCACCGTCAGCCCACTCCTTCAGCAGTTTCGAGGAGATACAGTTCCCCATGCACTCTCCTCAGTCAGAGAACAACTTGGAGCTTGTGCACTCGCATAGCCACTCCCACTCCCACTCCCACTCTGACAGCTGTAACCACACTCACGGGCTCCCGATGAGCGATCACGACTTCGCCAGCTACATCTCGCCTACCCAGTCCGTCAGCCCGCCCATGGCACGCGTCGAGCCCATTGTCATAAAACAATCCTCATCGAATACCGCGTCGCCAACCTCGTCAGCCGTCAGCTCACCGCCGGCTCGTCGTAGGAAATCACCCGCGACCGCGACCGCGACAGGATCGAAGCCTGCCAAGACCATCGTCAAGAAGACACCCGCCCATACCACCAAGAAGGACGCCACGGGCGAGAAGCGCGTCGGCAGGAGAAGGGGCCCTCTCAGGCCTGATCAGCGACAGCAGGCTCACGAGATCCGCAAGCTTCGTGCATGCCTGAGGTGTAAGTTCCTCAAGAAGACTTGTGACAAGGGCGACCCGTGCGCTGGTTGCCAGCCATCCCACGCGCGTCTCTGGCAGGTTCCGTGCACGCGTATCGACATCAAGGATATTGCCTACTTCATGAAGGACTGGAAGGCCGACTACGAGCGCCATGTCAGCCTCGGTTTCTCTATCGGCAACATCAAGGGCTTCTCGACATCGGAGCGTCTGATCTACGTTACCCACGGCTACGGCCACTACCTCCCCATCATGGCCCGCGACGTCTACGTCCGTGATGAGAAGTGCTTCGGCGTTGACTGGCACGAGACCCTCAACGGTCTCCACTTCGAGATCAACACCGCCAAGCTGTCCGCCGGTATGGAGGGCATCTCACGCGCTATGCTCTCCGACTACCTTGACCGCCACATCGACGGTGGTTTCGAGCAGTTTGTTGATGAGTACTTTGAGGGCACCTACTTCGTCACCGAGTTGTTGAAGACTGCCTACCGCTTCTACACTCGCGAGAAGCTTCCCGTCATCCGCAAGGCGCTCAAGCTTGTCCTTGCCTACAACCTGACTCTCCACGTCACCATGATCGAGGGTCTCGGCGATGAGGACAACACGCCTGGTAAGGTCGAGGACCAACAGTCCAAGTTCTCTGGCAAGACCATCGCACCTGTCATGATCAACTTCCAGGTCAAGTGTGCTCTTGCCGACATGTGGCGTGAGCTGCAGAAGGATGTTCTTGAGGAGCTCTCTTCGCTCTACCAGTCGGTCTACAGTGGCGACAAGTTGAAGAACTGGCCCACCATCTTCATGCTCGCTGCTATCCTCCTCGCTGTCTGGGAATTGATCCAGTTCGACTGCAACTACCGCGTCCCCGACGTCGGTGCCGTCAACAAGTTCTGCGGTGAGATGGAGGGCACTCCCGTTGGTGTCATTGTTGGTCTCTTCTCGGCCATCTCCCAGAAGCTTCCTTCCTTCACCGAGTGGGATTCGAGGAAACACCACCACCTCCTTGCCTCCAACCCTGCGGTCTGCGATGCCATGACCGAGGTCCGCGCGCACGTCACTAAATATGGTAGGTCTGACGTCCTTGCTACTGTTTACACACACTAACGAACATTACAGAAACGTACCTCCGTTCAAGAAGTGACTGCAAGTTCGACCGTACCGACTTCGACTCATTGTCGAACAAGTTCCTCTCGAAGCTTGTCATCAGGGCCAACTAAGCCCTACCATAATCTAATCACCAGGCTGCACATACTCTTCACGACCAATTGTTTACGCGCGACTCATCCACCGACAACCCTCTCAGCAGCCTGCTTTCACGGCACAACCCATATACATAGAACGACCCACGACTCATGTGTCCGATGTTTGCACGCATAACGGCTGACGACCCGACCTAAAATGATGAACGACCTGTCCTGCATTTCCTGCGATTCCCCGGTGTCCTATGGATGCCAAGTTAGCCCGCGATCTCACGATTACAAGCAGCTTCTGGCTCATCCTAAACTTCCCAACTACATCACGCTCACTACCCGGCGACACCGGAAACCAATATTCTTTCACCACAACAAATGAATTCATACGACTTTTATTGACCTTCTGAACGGAGACGGCTGCACGTATGATCTACGACAACGATCACGACTACTTGATTTTACAACACGAGCAAGCGAGGCAGAGCCGCGGACCGCTGGTCCTGTGTGTTCTTTGAATTGTTTATTTTTTCCTGTTTCCTTTTTAGTTGTTCCTTGCAACATTGTTGGAGGGGTCCCTGGTATGGTGTCGCACTCCAACACTCCTGTGTTGTTGACGTTCAACACCGTGTTGCCAACCTCCTTTTCCAATCAAGCAAGCTGAACAAAGTCACCTTTTCATCTTCTTGACGATTGTGTTACTGGCATAGCGAGCGAGCAGGCTTTCTTTCTTTCCTTGAGGCTTCGAACATACTCCTCCGGCCCTTTCGGCACCTGTGTGCCGAAAGCTGTGAGTGAGGCGGATTTCTTTTTTAACTACTGAAAACAGAGTATGTATCTATCCATCATTGTCTTTATCGGGTGTATTTTGCTAGGCTATAGCAAAATCAAAACATGGGAATTATCAATATCGGTATTATCACTATTGTCTTCACATCTACACTGCTCTACATCGTGACTCGTACAGTACGTGAAGTTTTCTGAGCAAGGGTTGGTGTGACTCAATCGCACCGACTCCCCAGCCACTTCTACACCGCAACGGCAAAAGACTTTACAAAACCAACCCCCAATCTCCGTGCCTGCATTACATCGCCAACCCCTCGCCACCCCACTTACCCAAAACAGTCAGAACGACAGGAACACTTCTTCCTACTGCAACTTGTGTTTCACGTTCAATGCAGCCCATGAAATCGCCGGACTACATCTCCGGCAAAACTCCGGCTAGGTCTCGCTCGCGGGAAAAAAGAGACTGGCTGCACCACACCGCCTTTCCCGCCCCTCGCTTCCGACACTACCCGTTCTGCGCGCCATCGCCCTCTCTTTTCAAAACGTTTGCAACAGGCTCGAACAGGTTTGTTAATTTCTAGCTAAGAGCAATGGGCAGGAGACTGGCTGGAATGATCTACCCGGCCCCTTCCTTGTCGATCACGATCACGCCCGCTGACTAGCCGATCCGTCGCGACAACGGGTCATGAGCGTGCTTAGGCGAGAGTTTGGAGGACGGGATGGGCCTGTCTTCTTGCTGTACAGCGTGCAAGCGTGTGTGGTAGTATAGAAACAGGCGTATGCTTGCGATCATCATGTGTGTAAAGTAGAGTTTAGACCTCCGTGGGCTAGATTCCTGCTTTAGTTACCATCTTACTGCGGGGTTAGAGTGTGTGTGGCGTTGTGTAAGTGTGTGAAAGGCGTGTTCCCACATTCACCGGAAAAGGGAACGCATGGTGATCTCATTTTTTTTTGGCTGGGTTCGTAGTCCACGCGGTTTCGATGTCTGAGGGACCGGGTTTCGTAGCCGGTTGTTCTTGGATGCGTGGGAACGTACGGGAATAAGTTCGACGTTGGGATTACGAGTTACGAGTACTGATGTGATGTGGTTTAGCTACGTCTCAACGTTTCATGCACGGATCTCGGTACACTATCTTGAGCTTGATCATCTCGCTACCTCTTTCTTGACATAGTTGAGCCGTCGAGGATTCTAGAAGGGAGTTTTCCCTGCGCCTTTTCTACCCGCCCATACCAAATTCCTCTTACCTAGGTACCCAGCTACCACAAACACCCCCGACCCCCAATTTCCCATACTTCCATCTACCAGGCACCATCCTCCCGCTAGAAGCAGCTAGAAACCTCGCCACCTGTGGGGCTAGCCCTACAGCCCAGCTCGAGAAAAAAAGCAACGTACTGATGCGTTGTACAAACGACGCCCGCCAGACCGGCGTGGTGGCGCATGCAAGGTAATGTATCATGTACGCACTCCGGATGTACATACATTGGTCTCAACGGTTTTCCGAGGGGCTCGTCTCGAGATGAGTTAGCGGTGGGGGATGATTGGTAAGTGTGTGGTGGGAGACCAGTGGTGAACTAGTGGCGCGAACGCGGTGTGGTAGGTAGGGCGAGTAGGTCAGGTGAGGGCAGTGAGGTATGGGATTTGTAATGCCGATGAGGATGAAGTTGGAAAGGTGTTGGGGAAGTTTTGGGGAATGGGGGGTTGCTTTTGGTGTCGTTGAACGGGAAATGGAACTGCTTTTTGCGTCGTTGGACGAGCGTCTGGAGGGGCGGTGTGTCGGAGATGGGCGTAGAGACGGAGACAGATTGTGATGTTCGTTCTTGTTGATGCTGAGAACTTGGGACTGATGTTTTTGATTAGATTGTGAGTGAGTGAAGGATACTAAGTCGTCGTGGGTGAAAGTTATCGATCAGGCTGTGGGTAGAAGTAGCGTTGGCAGAGACATTGGGCGATGTCGAGACATCGCTGCTCATACTCAAACGCGACTATCACGTCCTGCAAAGCCACCGGCTGCAAAGGAAAAACTCGAGAGGCGCTCCGCAGGCTACCTTGATGCATCAATAGACGTCGACGGAACTTTAAGGCATTGTAGATTTCGGTGTTTATTCCTTTCCTTAAACCGGGTGGAGTCGATAGACTCTCTAATTCCATTACATGGCATTTCCCTCAAAGAGTGATATCTGAACACCATCATCTAGAATCCCTGCCTGGCCTTCGGCACATATACCTCCTCCAGATACTTCGCATCCTCATCACTGAGCTTGAAGTTGCTGTTGCGCACAGTCTCATCGATCCTCTCCTTGGAGCTTAACCCAATAATGGGGCAAACTCCCTTCTTGATCGTCCATGCGGTCGCTATACACGCCATGCTAACGTTGTTCTTCTTCGCCACCTCTTCCACACGCTCGATGATCTTCTTGTCAATGGCGTCTTCGCGACCGTGCACAAGCATTTCAAGGAACTTGTCCGTCTCAGCGCGCTTGGAGGAGCGGTCGCTCCAAGGCCGAGTGAGAGCCCCACGAGCAATTGGGCTCCACGGGATGAGGCCGACTCCGGTGTCCTGACAGTATGGAATCATCTCGCGCTCCTCCTCCCGGTAGATGAGGTTGTAGTAGTTCTGCATGGAGATGAATTTGTGCCATCCGTTGCGGTCGGCGATGTTTTGAAGCGTCTGGAACTCCCACGCTGCCATCGAAGATGCGCCTATATAGCGAACCCATCCGCGTTCGATCACGTCGTTGAGCGCTTTCATGATCTCTTCTCGGGGTGTACCACGGTCCAAACGATGGATCTGAAGCACGTCGATGTAGGTGCCGAGGCGTTCGACGCTCTTCTCGACGGCGTCGAAGATGTGCTTGCGGCTGAGGCCAACTTGGTTGACCATCTCGCCGTCATTGGTGGATACGCTGGCGATGCCCAGGCTGGGGTCTTCCTCGACGACGCCGAAGTAGCATTTGGAGAGGAGGACGACTTTGTTGCGCGGAATGTTGTATTGCTTCAATGCCTTTGCGATGATCTTCTCCGAATGGCCGTGGGAGTAGATATCAGCCTGTCGCGTGTTAGTTCTGCATACTCTACAGCCTTGTCGGCGTCCCAGTGGTATGAGGCCAAGTTTATAGGCTTACCGTGTCCCAGGTGTTGATGCCGCTCTTGTATGCATGCTCGAGAAGCGGCAAGCTCTCAGCCTCGTCCAGGACCCACGGCTGCCACTTTGAACTACCGAAGCTCATGGCACCCAAGATGACTTTGGACACCTTGAGGCCGGACTTGCCCAAGCTGTACTCCAGTCAGCGTTATTATTACCATGGCTGGTCCTTGGCCCAACAATTGAGGTATTCGTACTTGACGTATTGCATCTTCTGGTCTGCCATTGTTGCAATCGCTTGTGTTTTCGAGGAGCGTATCGTTCGTAGTGTGTAGCTCTGAAGCTGTTGTTCTGCACGGCGGGGCGATAGCTATATGTTGGTGGTTGTCGCGGAGATGGTGGCGGAAGTAGCTGGAAAGACCGCAGGTTTAGTCAGATTCGACTTTAGGAGCTGTAAAATGGGTCCGAAGGTACTCTCTCCTCTTTGAAGATGTGGATTTGGTGCGACGTGCCACTGTAGTTCATGGAGTTAGCGGAAATAATGTTGGTCAATGGCGTCAGAAGTGGGGTCAACGGAAAGAAGCCGCGGTACATGAGCGTCGTGGCAGCAGCGCATGCTCTCGGCGTCGCAATGAAGCCGTTGGTGTTGCTGAGTACCAAGATGGCGACAACGACAGCGACAGCTACATCGATAGCAAATGGATGTGTGTTGCAAAAACAAAAAGCTACAAGGGAATCACATAAGACAAGTATTGAAAACCTCTCAGCGCCCGTAGGCATGCTTAATGCATTGTTCAAGCTTTAACAGCCGTCGTGTAAACTATGAATAAGACCAGATCTCCCGCAGGCAGATCATCCCATGAACGCCCTGTCCCAGATATCATCGTGAACCGTCAATCATCAATCACCTACTGTCCGCCACGCAGACGAAGCACCAAGTGGAGAGTAGACTCCTTCTGGATGTTGTAGTCTGAGAGCGTCCGGCCGTCTTCCAACTGCTTACCAGCGAAGATAAGACGCTGTTGGTCAGGAGGAATACCCTCCTTGTCTTGAATCTTGGACTTTACGTTGTCAATCGTATCGCTGGACTCGACTTCCAGTGTGATGGTCTTTCCAGTAAGAGTCTTGACGAAGATCTGCATACCACCACGGAGACGAAGCACCAAGTGAAGCGTGGACTCCTTTTGGATGTTGTAATCGGAGAGAGTACGGCCGTCTTCCAGCTGCTTACCAGCGAAGATAAGACGCTGCTGATCCGGAGGGATACCCTCCTTGTCCTGAATCTTCGACTTGACGTTGTCGATGGTGTCGCTGGATTCCACCTCAAGGGTGATGGTCTTTCCGGTCAGGGTCTTGACGAAGATTTGCATACCACCGCGCAGGCGCAGGACGAGATGCAGGGTGGACTCCTTCTGAATGTTGTAGTCGGACAGGGTGCGGCCATCCTCGAGTTGCTTTCCGGCGAAGATGAGGCGTTGTTGATCCGGAGGGATGCCCTCCTTGTCTTGGATCTTCGACTTGACGTTGTCGATGGTGTCGGAGGACTCAACCTCAAGGGTGATGGTCTTGCCGGTGACTGGAGAGAGTTAGTAAGAGTGTTGGGAAATGGACAGCGACGTGGCAACTTACGGGTCTTGACGAAGATCTGCATACCTCCACGAAGGCGGAGGACGAGATGCAGGGTCGATTCCTTCTGGATGTTGTAGTCGGACAAGGTGCGACCATCCTCAAGCTGCTTGCCGGCGAAGATCAAGCGCTGTTGGTCCGGGGGAATGCCCTCCTTGTCCTGGATCTTGCTCTTGACATTGTCGATGGTGTCGGAGCTCTCGACTTCGAGCGTGATGGTCTTGCCGGTGACTGTGAGAGTGTTAGCAGCTGAGGCGCAGAGGCATGGCGGTGGCGGTGACTACTTACGGGTCTTTACGAAGATCTGCATGTTTGCGGTGTGCTGTGTCTCGGTGTGGGTGTGGTGTTGGTTGGGTAGGACAGCTTATGAGTGGGCTGCAGGAGTGTGAGAGTGATGTGAGAAGAAGGAAGAGAGGGGAGAGGCTGGTTTATATGCAGGCAGGCTGAGGCAGTGAGTGAGTAATGATGCGGCGAGAGCCCGTGCGCCAATCAGCAGCTGCGCACGGGAACATTCCGGCTGCTTCCACGCACACCGCAGGCAACGGGCCATTACTTGACCTCGCTGTTTGCCATCACTCGGCTTGTCTCTTCACGACAGTGCCTAATCCATTGTCTATTACCTCCTCACTGTGCTCCATCACCGTCGTGGCCGCCCTTCACAGCTACACCGCGCAGGTTCCCCGCTGGCCCACCGCCCGTTATCGCCTGGAGCCTGGACCAGCATGCGCCCGGCATGTGACGTAGACGCCACAAAGGCAGCTGCGCCCTTGCCTCTACGGTCCTCAACCGGCGCCTCCACGGCCGAAGACATTCCATGACACTCGCCATCCAGATCTTGATCAAACTCTGCATCCCGAGTCTTCACCTATCGCGTGGGCAGAGGCCGGCATGGGACACCGGAGTATGGATGCGCGATACGACGTTGCGATTACGGACCCGCTTACTCGCAGCACCCCGCATACCCGGCATGGGTCCGCCGAGCGATTCACCTTCCTGGCTTCAAGTGGCGAGCATCGTCTGGCAAGCTTGAAATCGCGTAGAGAAGATTTCAACCATGCAAGACTGTTGCGCGGCCATCGCGTAGGTCCCGTGGCGCGCAACCTTCCTCTTTGTGAAGGCGCGCTTTTGGCTGGTAGACCAAATCAATTTTGCGATGCGACAACGCATAGCTGCGACACTGTTTCGAATAACGTCGCATCATCTTGACACGACGATACCGACGGTAAGTATCGAAAACGCCACCCAGGCAAGCATCGACAATTGGAAATGTGATGTCACAATGGCGTCGCGGGGTAGGCTCTGCCTTGAACGTGGCGCCATCATCTTGGCCGGCTCACTATTGCAGCACTGCAGTAACTTAGGAACCGCCAACACTTTACCCGATACCAATCTCAGTCATCGCGACATTCGAAATCACTATGACGATGCCAACGCTCACGAACCCGTCCTTGACCGCTGCGATATGCTCGCTCGAACACAAAGCCTGGGCAGCGCTATGCAGTTCCGGCGCCGAACTCGTCCCGCTTCTCTCCAGCAATCCCGTCATGATCTTCCCGAGCGACCTCATCCTGACCTCCGTATCATCTCCAACAGTCCACAACATGCTTCAAGGCCCCGACTTCGAGCCCTGGAAGTCATACAAACTCAGCCACGATGAAGTCGTTATACTGGGCAAGGACAGCGCGCTGATCTACTACCGCGTAGAGGCGACAAGGGACAGCGAGACGTTCAGGGCCATCTGCTCGAGCGCATGGGTGCTGAAGGGTGCTTCAGAGGGCGTGTCAGGCGATTGGAAGATGGCGCACCACCAGCAGACGCTCATCTAGGGACCTATATTGCTCAGATACCATGTTTTAGGCCTTGGAGTTCTGGAGTTTTTGATACCCGTGGACAGTTCCAAATAGACTGGAGGCAGCTGGTCGCTGTAGAAGCGAGAACTGTGGGTCTTAAAATACGAGCAAGCATACATTGCGGCGGTTGAACGCTCTGGCCTGCTACATATACTTAATTATACTGCGGTACAATACTTCGAAGCTTACGACTCAATGCATCTCCACCTCAAATCACGAGGTTTGGGGTACTCCCGTCCTATAAACCTAAACGCGATAGCTTGAGGCATCTCCACATAGCGCGGGCGCATCGCTAGTGGCCGTCGAGTGACGTATGTGATCTTCCGAAGTTCCGTACAACATTTCAAGGGGCAGCTCATGGAAGTGCTCACATCACCAGCCACATTCGCGTTTTCGATGAGAACTGCTGTCCTCAGGCAGCTGGGTCAATCTTTGTCATCATCACTGTCTAACGGAATCACATCAGCAACATCACCACGATTTAGCACAATGGCAGTTACCTACGCAGCC
This sequence comes from Alternaria ethzedia, assembly GCF_023757985.1. Lineage (NCBI taxonomy): Eukaryota > Fungi > Ascomycota > Dothideomycetes > Pleosporales > Pleosporaceae > Alternaria > Alternaria ethzedia. Next base: position 104,751 of record NW_026056208.1, on the reverse strand, counting down.
GCCGTCAGCACACCCAACGGCGGGGTTCGGCAGCCTCAAATCCAAGCCCGAGCCTGTTCAGACCCAGATCTACGCGCATCCTTTGAAGCAACGCAAGCACAGCAAAAAGAGCAGACCAAGAAACCACAACGCCCCGGCGCAGGAATCAGGGCCAAAACTAGTTTCCGCGGCTGGTCAACCAAAAAGGAAGGCAAGACCAGTCCCAAGCAGGCCAACAATGAGCCATACGTCGTGGAAGAAAGCCGACCTTCAGGACACTATCCCCGACAAGAGCATAGACCGAACACCGCGAGTCAAGACGAACAAGTCTACGTCCTCACGCTCAAACTCACAGATTCCCTAGCCAAACCCATGGACGACATGCGAAACCAGTACTTCCCCAAACACCTCAACCGCACAGGCGCGCATCTAACCCTCTTCCACGCACTCCCACATTCGCACATGGAAGCGCTAGAACAAGGGCTCGCACAGGTATCTGGAAGCATCCAGCCCTTTGACGTCTCCACCGGGAAGCCCTTCCGGATGCGCAAAGGCGTAGGCATCAACGTCGACTCAGGCTACACAAAGATGAAGAACGTCCACGCTGATCTACAAACCCAATGGTCTGAGTTCCTCAGCGAGCAAGACGCAGGCGGCTTCCGGCCCCATTGGACCGTCATGAACAAAGTCGACGAAGAGACAAAAGTAGACAGCGCGTTTGCGACGATACGCCAAGAGTTGAGCGAGAGGAACCAGGAGGGTCGCGCCGTGGGTTTGGATCTGTGGAGGTATGAACGTGGGAATTGGATTTTCGCAAAGGAGTTTGTGTTTGGCGAGGGGCTGGTTAAGACGCCGACGAAGACGGGGAGCCCGCGGAATCAAGGGCAGCGTTTGTCGCCTGAGCAGAGTCCTACGGATGGGCCCGGGAGGAGACCGGGCATGTTTAAGCGGGGGAGTAGTGTGGGGGATGCGTTGAGGTCGATGAGCTTTCGGAAGAGGAGTTGAGATGATGTGTGAAGACGAGAATGCGCCTTTGATTCAGACTGGGGTCTGGTATAGGTTAGATGCTTTGTGAATCTGTGTATAGTACGTGTTTTGGGCGTTTAGGCGAGGGTTTTGTAATATAAGCCTGGTATGAAATTGTTGTCGTGGAACATTCAAGACATTCTCAATGGCATCCCTCGGAACCAGCTTTTGGATGATGCGGAGAAGACAGTCTGGTACCGGTGTGTCATGTCCGTGGTTTGCCATGGCCGGCGGGAGTCCGCTGGCGAACATCGTAGAAAGTATAACAACTGCGGGATCTGGATACATCACGCCAGTGAGTAAAGCTGAGCAGACGGAGGAAGCGCCGTTCTATTTTATCCCCCTCATTCAGAACTGCGTAAGCGCATTGGACGCATGATCGTGGCAATCTCGCCACCAACATACGACGCGCGTCGCATAAACGCTGATTGAAGCGGGAGCGAACATCGTGAGTGTGGCTGTGAGGGGCCGAGTGGAGGTACCATGGATCTGCAAATCCAAAACGTCGTGCATTGATGATTGATCAGGTGCACCATTCGCGACGTGACAGATACATTGGCGTTTGTCAAAGGCTTGGTAGTGTTCTCGGTCAGCCACAGCTAGCCACATGTCGGCGGTACCAGGGGCGCGGATAGCTTTCAGGGTCCCGACGTGGGGACCGAGGCGTGATCAGAAGATTCTGAGATGACCACGCCGCCCAATCCGCAGCTTCACGGGCACGTGGTGCATTTCGCTCTGGAAAAGGGAGAACAGAGCGGTGACCAGCGTCACGTACCCAATTCGCAGAAATGAGACGAGCTGATTGTTCCCTCGTGATGGAATACGAACTCAGCCTATTAGCAGTCACAACACGAAGCTACGCCCCGAATTAGAAGCGGATAGGGCGAGCGATCAGGAACAGGGCCCATCTGGCCAGGCCACGATCACGATAGCGGTTAGGGAGTTGGTTTAACGAGGCGTAGCGGGACTCGGGGGTTGCGCATGTGGTGGGTGAAAGAAAGGGGAACCGGCGCCGGTGTGAGCTAGAACATTTCCAGGGAAAGCATTAGCTCCGCTAATTGTGGACGCGGGTGCTTCGACGCATATAACCTACAGCTGGCCTCATCACCAAACCGCTCCCTTGCTCTTTGCCCTGCGCTTTCACTCGACCGTGCGACTCTCTTCTTCTTCTATACCCGGCAATTACTGTGTGCTTGTGCTGTGTTGAAGACTTGACTGTTTTCTTCCGTTCCTCCCTGCGACAAGTTCCTAGTACCTGCGCCTCTACACAACTACAACACCGCCAATATGAAAGGTACGTCTGGCCAATTGCGACTCTGCTATACGTAGCTAACAGCCAATGCAGCCATCATTCTCGTCGGAGGGTTCGGTACCCGTCTGAGGCCTCTCGTAAGCCCTCCTCCCCGCGCAGCCCTCGCTCGAGAGCCCCGCGATGCCAAAAGCAACGGCCATGCTAACGCCAATTGCAGACCCTCACCTACCCCAAGCCGCTCGTCGAGTTCGCAAACAAGCCCATGATCCAGCATCAGATCGAGGCCCTCGCCGCTGCCGGTGTCACAGATGTTGTCCTCGCCGTCAACTACCGCCCCGAGATCATGGCCGAGGCGCTCAAGACAGTGAGTATACCCGCCCCTCCGCAATTCAGAGCACACGAATAACCGGCTGCGCAGTACGAGAAGCAATACAACGTGACCATCACATTCTCCGTCGAGACCGAGCCCCTCGGCACCGCCGGCCCCCTCAAGCTCGCCGAGAACGTCCTGGGCAAGGACGACTCGCCCTTCTTCGTCCTCAACGCCGACGTCACCTGCGACTACCCCTTCAAGCAGCTCGCCGAGTTCCACAAGCAACATGGCGACGAAGGCACCATTGTCGTCACAAAGGTCGAAGAGCCCTCCAAATACGGTGTCGTAGTCCACAAGCCCGGCCACGCTTCCAAGATCGACCGATTCGTTGAGAAGCCCGTCGAGTTCGTCGGCAACCGCATCAACGCCGGCATCTACATCATGAACACCAGCGTGCTCAAGCGCATCGAGCTCCGCCCTACATCCATTGAGCAAGAGACTTTCCCTGCGATTGTCAAGGACGGCCTGCTCCACTCCTTCGACCTCGAGGGCTTCTGGATGGACGTCGGTCAGCCCAAGGACTTCCTCTCGGGAACATGCCTCTACCTCTCTTCGCTAGCGCGCAAGAACTCCAAGCTGCTGACCCCCGCTTCGGAACCCTACGTCTACGGCGGCAACGTGCTCATCGACGAGTCGGCCAAGATAGGAAAGAACTGCCGCATCGGTCCCAACGTCACCATTGGCCCCAATGTTGTCATTGGCGACGGTGTGCGTCTCCAGCGCTGTGTGCTGCTCAAGAACAGCCGCGTCAAGGACCACGCTTGGGTCAAGTCGTCGATTGTCGGCTGGAACAGCACCGTGGGCAAGTGGGCGCGTCTCGAGAACGTGACTGTGCTTGGTGATGATGTTACGATTGGTGATGAGGTTTACGTTAATGGTGGTTCGGTTCTGCCGCACAAGTCTATCAAGCAGAACGTTGACAGTAAGTTTGCCTTCACATCACGACGTGAATTTCAGTGACTAACACACTCTAGCTCCTTCGATTATCATGTAAACGCACCCACGAGATACCCGGTCGAACGACACGTCGACGCAAATCTTCTACACACTTTTTTTTTTAATAACGTGTATCTTTCTTGTATATTTCTGCATACACTCCGGCTGGCATATAGAACTGCGTGGTAGTAGTTGTGCATTTTCTACGGAGGCGTCTCTACAAGCACTCTACATCTCCCCTCTTCAGCATGGGGAGTGCGTTCACGATATGAAAAAGCGTCTGGTTTGGTACGGATGGATGGATGCTTTGGGTTGGGTTGGGTTTAGCGATGGGATATAAGCAAGGTTGTGCTTCGACGTGCTGCCTTTTCTCAAGAGGAAACGGGGAAGAATGGGGATGAAGACGGGGATGGAGATGGAAATGGAGATCATGTGTGCATGTACTGTACTGCAGGTACGAATACCAAAACCTGAAAACAAAGCTTTCTACCTGGAAATTGCGTACAATTACACGTTGATTATCCTTACGATTACCTACCTTCCCTCACTCCTTAGACTTATGCTTCCCACAATTATAATCATCTCCCTCCTTCACGTTCTTCTCGTTCTTACACGGCTCGCCTTTCGTCGTTCTTCCACTACACTTCACTTTCTCCATACCCTCACTCTTCTTCGCCTTACCGCCTTTCGGATTGTTGTTTGTCGGTTTTTTGGCAGGTGCTTTGCTCGGTTTCGGCTTTGTGCCTTCTTTTTTCCCGTCGTTGTTGTTGTTCTTCTTCTTCCTCGGCTTCTTCCCCGTCTCGACTACTGCTGGTTCAGACGGAGCATCAGACGAATTGTCGTCGTCGGCGTCATCCTCTGGTAACGCAAACCGTGTCTTCTTCCGCGGCGGCGCTTTGCGCTTAGTCGTAGCTTCCTCCTCGCGTTTCCGTTTCTTCGCTGCGGCTACCGCGCGGGCTACAGCAGCATCTGGGGCATCCTCCTCCATATCCGTTGTTGCATGTTGGTGTCCTGCTCTCGGAGTGATGCCCGCTGGCATGCCCTTCACCTTCGGCTTGTTCGCAGGTGGACCTGGAGACGGAGGAGGGGGAGTGGGACTTTTTGGGCCGAGCGGCGAGGAAGCTGCTGAGTCTACTACTACGACTGCGTCTGTTCCAGCCCGTTCTGATCTAAACGAATATACGGTGCCCGTCGAGGATGGCGTCCTGAATATGCGTTCTACGGGCTCTTCGACGATGACGATGGTGTCCGGGGCAACGACGCCGCTGGTCTGCGGTTCTCCTTCGTTTTCTCCCTCGTTTCCATCGTTTCCGCGTATTTCTTCGTCGCTATCCCAATTTATTTCATCTGAGAGTGGATCAAGTTCGGGTTCGGGTTCGTCGGTGTCGGACTCTGTGGGTGAGCCCGGTGGGTAGTTGTATCCAATGACTCCTGGCGCTGCGACTGCTTCTTGGGTTGGCTCTGCCTTTTGGACTGGCTCTACTTCTTGGGTTGCAGCTACCTTTTGGGTTGACTCCGCTTCTTGTTTGACCTTTGGTTTGTAGTCTTCTGGTTCTGGCTCTGAGCTACTGGAAGAGGAGGCGGAGGAGTCATACGTTGGTAGGCCCGGTAAGGATGGGGCTTGACGCTTTTTTTGTGACATGGTTGCTGTGCTGAGATTTCAGTGGGCACCTGTTTAGGAGGTAAGGTAGAATTGGAAAGATTTTCTGGTTTTGTTGATGTTGTCGTGCTGGTGAATTTAGTGTTTGAGTTTATGTCGAAGACTATTGCATGCCCATGAGGTCGTTCGATTTGCTACCTAGGTAAATAGGGATGGGGTTGAGTCCAATGTCACTCTTATGAGTAACCGGAGATGACCACGATACACAGGTATCTTTTGTTGGACAGTAAAGATGTTGTCTCTTTCTTCTGGTCAAAGAAGCGGAATCAATTTGATTGTGACATTGTATACCGGCTTTGGTCATTGTAAGTCGGCACGAAGTATTCTTTGTGGTCATGGCTTTGTTTCTAGGCTTGGTGAGCAGCTTCAGCAGATGTTTCACCCATGGTTGACATGTCTTGTTGGTGGCAGTAGATGATCTTCATCAAAGACCATCTGAAATCAAGATTTTAGACCATTCACTTTGCCCAGAAGTCAGGCAGTTATCTTAACCCGAAGTTTCGGGCGAGACGGTAGAAGAGCTCAAGCTTGTACTGTTCAGTTTGCACGTAAACCATCAGAGTTGTCTTAGACAAAGATGTTGGACCAGACAAAGAAGGGCCGAGTAATGAGACTGCAGCTAGATCTGATGCCATCAATCCCAGTTATGACGTTCTTTCCTTTGTCAATACGTGTAACTGGCCGAGTAAGACTGTTATTTTCCCTACTCGGCTGATGTTGTCGTGGATAGTTGCGTAGGCAAATGCGCTATCTTTCGTCATTTCTGGCATCATCACAACAGAAAACAAAGTTTGCCATGTGTTACTCTTTCGATTCCATGTATTCCACTACAGTCCTCAACACCCCACATCCCAGCCCCTCTATGCCATATCCGAGTAGAGGACGAGCGGCGGCGAGTTGACCTTCGGCTTAAAGTGCGCCTTGATCTTAGCATGTGCCTCATCCTGGTTGTCGTAGTAGTCCATATCCTCCTTAGACTCGAATATGCAACGCGCCAGCATCGTGTAGCCCTGGCTACGCGGGTCGTCATAGGTGGCATTGGCTTGTGCAAGCTGGATGTACGTCTTGCCGTCCTGCACAAAAACACAATGACGTTAGCATGCATCCTCTCGATAAGCAGCAACAAACAACAAACGGCGGACGACGATAGCCTCGGAAGTCAGTCGGTGCGGAGGCTGTCGGTATATCTCTAGCGTCAGTCTGTCCATCGTGAGGCTTCAATGGATCCAAGGCGGCCGATATGTGCGTCGTGACTCGGAGTTGATTCCGCGCGCTGGTGTCGCCCGCTTGCTGCAGCCTCGTCACCCCCACCCCATTTCTCCTAGCCGCGGCAATATTTCCAGCGATTACCCGCCAGGGACATTGCTCCGCGCGCGCGAAGAGGAGGGTTGACGCCATTATCCGCTCTTTTCTTATCGAGGGAGCAAGATGGAAATAGCCCGAGGGCGACTAGAATAAATCTGGGGTCCCGACGTGACGAGATGGTCCGTCGTGCAGGGGCGGGCGGTATGGACTGCACGTTCGATGGATATGTGCTGGCCGTAACTCGGCTGAGAAAGCGGGTATGTATGGAGATCTGGAAGGGGAATGGGAGGGCTTGGAGGGGATGTTGGCGAGTCAAGAAGGGGCTTCGACGTACCTTTTTCGCGTCTTGGGCGAGAGTGTTGTACATTTGGATGGCTTCTTTGACCATGTCCTGGTCGGGGATCTTGAACATGGTGAGGCGGACGATCTTAGGCATCTTGACGGTTGTCGGATCTGGTGATTTGAGAGTAGGTGTAGTAGTGGTCTGTATGATTCAGCTCGTTGTATGAAAGTGTGTATATTATGTGTGAGGCTGTCAAGTTGGTATATCTAGGTATCCTGTCGGACTCCGGAGTGGGCGGAGAGCCATTCGAAACGTCAACGTCAACGTCGGTTCCCCTACGCTTTGCACAGCGTATTGTTCAAGACGTAGTACATACTCCATCTACGGTCTAATTACATTTGCTTTTTGCGGACGCCGTAGTCTAGCCGTTGACCCCGCGTACGGCGGCTGTACGACGGGTGGTCTGTTTGTGAGCTGACAGCAATTACGTAGCCTGTCTGCTACGAGATGGCGAGGCGTACATTCTCGATGCGCAAGCCATGCCTGTCTCGATAGTCTGAAACGTGTCACTAGAGAGGGAATGTCGGTTTGAATCGTGGGGTAACTGATGCTACTGACAGTAGACGACAGACACCGCTGTCCGATGCCGGTGAAGGATGGCAGTCATATGCTGTTAGACGTCACACATGGAGCGTGGAAAGAGCTGGCCAGAGCCTTTACCGCATCCTCGAGTTGTGTAAGGGTGAATGGACCCTGAGGGGCTGCAATCTGCAATGTCGAGTTTCGGAGGGTCGGGACGGTGCGTTGTGTCCCTCATCGAGCATCGGTAATGGACGCGAAACCCGGCCCCTCTAGATTACCCTGCACCACACCCGGCTGCAGCACCACCTCTCACCGCGCGAGGCTGAACAGGAGGGTGAGGGTGCTCTTGGTTGGAAAAGCGCTCGAACATGTGGGTCTTCAGTAGCCTACCTAGGTATTGATGGAATCAGGCCGATTCGAAGACGACATGTCCACGACAGGACGCCTCCAGGGCCGACGACTCTGCGGTCCAAATGGCCGCCCTCTCTCGCGGTCGAGTAGGTCGAAGAACAGTCGTCTTTGCTAATGCGTAGTGTCAAGAATTGATGCGCAGAAAGAGGGGCGCATGGTTGACAGCGCTGGCTTCTTCACCGCCTGTTTTGCAGCTTGGGGCGGGTGGCCGTGCTGGCGCGCTCGCGTCATCCACAGATCTCCCGCGCGTGCGACATAGTTCTGAAGCTCGTTCACTCATCTCCGCGCTGATTCTGCTGGCCTTGGCCGCGCTCGTCTGGACTTCAAACGCTATTCTTTGTCCAATATATCAGTGGCTGTTCCTTGCGCTTCGTTGCCGCTATTCACAAGCGCCATCGTCCCGCTCCATGTATCAACCACCATCTTGGATCGGCGCCAGACAGAAGCGGTCCTTACTGGGACCTGGGACCTAGCCATGCACCGCTGCCTGTCGTGAACCGCGCCGGCCTATCGAATCGTCCGAATTTTGCTTCCGCTCCACGACGACTTGCTCTGTGCACCCTCAACCTTTGTACTGCTGCTATCCACTTCGCGGCAGGTCAATTGTCGAGTACGCTCTGCAGCCGCCCGACGCATGATCCCTTTGTGTCGATTCGAAAATTTCCACCCAAAGCTCCAGACCCGTTCGTGCTGAGCTTGGCATCCTGCTATCTTCAATGTCTTGACTTCGGCAAAGTGGGGACTGCTTGATGCCCTACCACCAGCCTTGAACATGGGGATCCCAGGGTCTGTGAACTCTTCATCTCTGTCTCTCTCGATTGACCGGGATCGCGTGCGCGAGAACGCCTGGCCCCTCCAGCTGTCCTCTCCTCGTCAATCATCGCCTGTCAAACCGTACTCCACTACGTCTCGCGAACGTGCTTGAGCGCCATCAGACAGTCTCCGCAATGCCAATTTATGCCTGCATGCACACGGCTTACAGCTAACAGCCGTTGACCCTTTCCCTATTCGAGCTGCAGGCGCGTTTCCCAGTAGCGATATTCAGAGGACCGTGCTTTCTGCATGTATGCGTTGGCAGTGACGCTTGATGCTTTCTGGTAACACCAACCCCAGGTATCTCCTCGAACCCTCGAACGCATCAATCAACTCGTCTCGCTCGCCCCTGGGGCTGTCGGGTAGCTCCATGCTATGCCTGTTGTGACGCGTTCTCGCTTCGAGCCACTATGCTTTGCATTGTCTTGCAGTCACACAATCGTGTCCAACTCCTCTCCAGTCGCGACTCTGGCGGTTGGTACCCTAGCCGATTAGCAGTCCCATTTTTTTGCTGCACGTCTGGTCTGGTCTCTGATTCCTTTCAGACCCTGCCTCCCAAACCATACGCCGATATCACGCATTCTGTTGCCAAGATTTCAGGGTATCGGTACACTTGACAAAGGGTGCAGAGTCTGACGTATTTGCGTTCTCCCCTCACTTTGCATATTGCATTAGTGGGCCCAGTGCATCCGGGAGATACGAGCAAAGAGTGCTGTTAGGATGCACGTCTGCCACCTCGTTGTTTATGCGCCCATCCTAGGCGTCTAAACCTGCACAATGCCGATCGAGACATGTCCAGCCTTGGGAAAACGGGTTACAGCAATTGTGTCCGATCGCCAGCCGTTTTTTCACTGCGCTACTGCGTGCAGCACGGTGGCAAGAGCGAACCGGTCAGGCTGTACCTTTTGAGGTTTGAGTCTCTTACTAGCTAAAATTCTGGAACCTCTACCGTTGGCTACCTTCTCGCCAGCACATACTATGGGTCTCCCTCATTCAGAGCCGCAACAAGACCCGCAGATTATCCATTTCCACAAGCCCAATTGCCCCTCCGTTTTTACTGGTGGGCGAGACGCGCTTGGATACATGCTACACTCGCCTGCTGCAATATATTCCTCCATCCCACAGTAGGCACATATGCTTCCCCCATCCCCGTCCGACTGACTGCAAGCCGCTCCCTCTACCTTGCTCTTCATACATCAACGCTTTTCATCTCTTTTGTACAGCTGTCAATGCTTTATTGGCAACTGTCACCCACACCCTAAAAGCATTTACTGTCGTACAACCACTGCCACGGATACCTTCTCGGCCTACTATCGTCGCCACCAACGAACGCTTGCCAGTTCAGCAATACTCCGCAGCAGTAGTCTTGCCCTCAGACTGACAGCTCACCATCGAAGCGCCATCAGTCGTTCCAATCGCTCCATTACACGTCAATAATCCTTTTCGACCACCTCCAACATGTTCTACGTTATGTACCTTACAGGTTAGTGCTAGAACTGTTCCTTTTCTTTTTAGACAGTTGGTACCACATAGCCGGATCTAGTTGAGCCAAATGAGGTCTTGACGACATGGCAATTGGTGCAAGACTCATGGGTGATAGCCCTGTCTAGTGTAGGGGATCCACACAACGGGGTGGAAGACCATGTCCAAGACTTTGCAGCACGATAGCAGATTCAATGTGTGTGTACTGGTTGCTGACCCTCGGATATAGGTCTTTGCCAAAGGCGCCACTGGCCTGACCCACTTTTCCAAACCTACCGAACACGCTACGGTTACGGATCAACAGTCAGAGTAAACAACCGAGAGTACTCCACGGATGTTGAATACGAAAGCGAAGAGCTAGCCAAGAATGCCGCCGCCACCCGAGCCTACATGATCTGCCGCAACTTCTCGGTAAACGATGGAATGTACCCAGGACAACGGCCCGGCCAGGGCGCACAAGGACTGCCAACACCCATAGGAGCGGGCCGACGCAATACTTCCTCATCCAACGACTACGACAGCTCCAGTACCACCAGTGGCGGCACCAGCCCAAGGAGCTCCGACTGTGGTCTCGATGCTGCACAGGCAGCCGCGGCAGGAGGACGACGACCCAGCAAGGCTTCTGTCGCGCCATCAACTACCTCGGCATGCTACTGCGGTCGTGGATATGTCCGTGCTTACGAGAGATGCTCAGGATGTCTCCAAGAGGCGGGATACAGGGTGTAAGATATCGATAGACTTCGCTTCCCTCGACGGGATCCACACCAAGCAACAACGAAACCAAAACCTTACGACGACCGCATCGAACCAAAAGACTTGAAGAGCTCGAGCTCAGCGATACCACGATTTCTACGACTCTGCATCCCTTACGGCCTTGCTACGAGCTTATCCTTATCCAGTACTGCGGTGATATCTTATCGGGCCCGGACGCCTTGTTCCTACCCCATCGAAACGAGCTGGGCTATGTAACGACCACCATACCCACGCCCATTTTCCTTACCCTGATCTTGCTCTTCCTCCCCAGCGGGGCTGCATAGCGACGGCATTGAAGCGTTTTTAGCGAAAAACCTATTCCTCTTATTGCTTTTCGGATCGGCAACCACCTTTCCCTTGATCCTGGGTTGGCTTCTTCATTTTCGCGCTCACGAAATTGCTCTCATATATTACGATGATGACCTTTTCCTTGATGTTTTCCTTTGGCACTCGCCTGTTTTGTCTGATGATTGAGCCAAAGATGAAAGATGTATGAAAGAAGATCACATGATGATGCTGGCCACGCGGCTATATAACGATGATGGTTATGATGCTTATGAAATTATATACCTTGTTCTGCTATAATGCATCTCTTCGTCTTCGATAGGTGTCATCATCATGTTGTGATTGGGCCAGATCTCAGCTACAGCCTCTCAGGCGGCATTTTGGGTGATTGGTTCGCTTGTCCGCTTTCAGCTTACCCACGTGCAGTTCGTAGGCAGCCGCACCAGCTGAAGTAGGAAGAGGAACTCAGATCCCGGCTCCCTCTTCCCAACATGCCATTCAGCGTAGTGCCAGGAAGCGCTGCATCTGACGATGTATTCTTGGCTCGATGCCTCGCGAAAACAGATTCGCCTCCTCCACGTTCATCCAGGTGCCTGGAACGACGATATCAGATGCCACCTGCAGACCGTCTCACTCAACGTCAAACCGAAGTTCTATGCTATCTCATATGTTTGGGGCAACCCAACGATCACACTGCCAATCACCATCGATGGAGAGCCGCTAGAGATAACGCAAAACCTGCACAACGGGCTCCGACGATTGCGAAAGGCAGACGAGGCGTTGATTATTTTTGCTGATGCAGCCTGCATCAACCAGTTGGACCTCGATGAGCGATCCCAACAAGTACAGCTTATGGGTGAGATATACGGTTCTGCGGAGGAAGTCTTCATTTGGCTTGGCTACGGAAACGACAAGCAAGCCCCTACAGGACTACCAGATACTATTGACTGGACAGGAGACGAAACAGACGATGAAATAGTGGATTCCTATTTCAAGCGGAGCGATTATCAAGAAGCAGGAAGAGAACATCAGAATAAGACAGAGGACGTACTCGGACTCTTCGTTTACTTAAGAATCCGTGCCATGGACAAACACTTGGCTGATACTTCTTTCTTCACCGTGGACAACGACAGACTGTGTCCTCAGGAAGGCTGGCAGGCAGTCATCCGCGCAATGAATACGTTCAGTGCCAATCCTTGGTGGAGTCGGATATGGGCCGTACAAGAAACAGTCCTGGCGCGTCGAGCCACTGTGATATACCATAACTTCACTTTCCCTTGGAGATCTCTCATCAAGGCAGTTCATTCCTCAAAGGAACACGATTTTGCTTGTTGTCGGAGTCTGAGGTCATCACTGCCTTTAGATGACAATGTGACTACAGACGAGCTATTGTATGCTGTGTACAGCGGTGCAGCACCGTTGCAGGATTCCAAGCAGCGAGGGGAGAGATTGTCCCTTCGTCAGGTTATGCGTCGAGTCAATCTTCTCGAAGCCACAGATATCAGGGACAAAGTGTTCGGTGTGCTTGGGCTCGTCACAGACTGGCAAGGCTTACACCCCATTATTCCTGACTACAGTCTTCCTCCGGAGGAAGTCTTTGCGCAAGCAATAGTGAGAGACATACAAGGCACCCGTACGTTGACAGCATTGATGGGTACAACCATGTCTGGGACACCGGGGTTACCTTCTTGGGTGATCGAAGTCAGTCCGAAGACCACGGCTCGCTATATAGCAGCGCTAAGTAGGATATCCCGATCGGCGCTGTATTCTTCGGCGGGCTGGACGACATCCCATGCTGAGAGAAGAGGAGCTATACTGATAACAGACGCCTTGGAGCCGGCTCAAACAATATCAGAAGTAGGGCCAAGACTGTATGAAGCAGATTACAAGCCCCAAGACATCGTCGATGCCATTGCAACATGCGATCGCATGATCGAAGCTGCAAAGGAAAGAGGTCGTGAGGTTCCTACACCCCAAACATCAGACGAGGCCCTCTGGCGTACATTGACCGGCGACAGCTGGAGAACGCTCCAGTCGAACGAAGCAGATTCATCCAGACACACTCCTGAGATAAGTAAGCGACAAAGGTTCGGAAACACCAACGTTGCTCGATTGGGGAGAAACCTACAGAACTGGTATCAGACCCGCGCTACCGGTCCTGTTGCTGCAAGCACATTGTACGGCGGCGATCTAAGCGACGATCGCTTCTTCTATGAAGCTTGGTTCGAATCGAGTTTCCATCGAAAGTTCTTCATCACGACAGACGGCCATATGGGCGTCGGCCCGCCGGAGATGCTTCCTGGTGACTTTATTGTAATATTGCTGGGCGGGAATGTACCATTCTGCCTCCGAACAGTACCAGATGAGCCCAAGGGCCACTATACGCTCGTTGGAGATACATATGTGCATAGCTTCATGGATGGAGAAGGCGTTCCGGCGGATCTGAAAGAGCACGTCGTTAAAATACACCTCCATTAAGAAGGCGTCGATTTGAAGAAGCTTACTGTTCATGCACTCTACTTTCAACACGTACACCTTTGCTGAGATTGTACAGCGTACGCCACCCTAGGATATGTAAAGATGAAGTGCAACACACTGTCAGTGGATAGTCGAAGAATTTGTGGACAACGAGGACCCTGTTGAAGTGACGTGTAATAAACATACCAACACTCGACTCATCAGTCGAAGCGGTATCATAAAACTACCCAGATATCTAAGCGTACACTCCCCTGCGTACAAATGTAGTAAACTCCAAACAATACCGTATCGCTCATACAGAAGAAAGCGGAAACAGCCTTTTGCAACCTCACCAACGCCACGCAGCAAGGGCTTTACAAACACGTACTACTACCACATCTAACCCCCACCTTCAGCGATGGCCTTGAGTAGACCGCCGACATAGTTCCGGAGAGTAAGATTATGGCTCGCTGTGAAGGCGATCTGATCCCGCAGCGGAGCAAAGATGCGGGGGACCCATCCAGCGTTCTTGGCTTCTTCTTCCTCTTTCTCTTCGTTCTCTCGTCTTTGTTCCGCTGCTGCATCGCTGAGACGGGGCTTCTTGCCGCCGGCTGTGGCTCGTCTTGCGGCTTCGGGGCTTCCTTCGCTGGCGCTGAATGTCCGCTTGTGGGCGGGGGAGGATGGTGAGGTAATGTCGGTGACAGTGGTTGGGGGCGGGATCTTGTTGAGCTGGCGGGCAAGGTTGCGAAGGACGAGGACAGAGGACAAGGGAAGGCCGGCGGCATCGTTCGTATCGTCGGTTGCCGTGTTGTAGTAGCGGAAGTTGGGTGCCGATTGCGCTCCTGTTGCATCATCTCGACCGCCATATCTACTTGCAGAGCTGGTCGATGAACTCTGATGTCGCCCACCCATACCCAAACTACCCAACCCGACCGGTTGTCCGAATTGGGGCTGGAAGTTCTCATGCCGTGCTTGTGCGGAAGAAGTCAGGGGCCGTGACTCTGAAGGCGTGCGGTTGTGTTTCGCGTGGATGGCCTGCTTGATACTCGTATCAGGCAAATGCGTCTTGACATGCTGTCCAGCCTCGAACGCGGATTCCGTGCCGTCAGGCGAGAACCGAGTGCAGCCGCCCCAGTGACAGTAGTATTTCGTCGCTTCTGGGGTGTCGCCGTTCTCGATATTGACGATGTCCTTGATGTCCAGCTTTGGCTCAAGCAACCACTGCCCGGTTTCCTGATCGCGAGGAACTTGAAGATGGACACTGACAACGTGTTCCCACATGGAGCGTGCTCCGGAAGCGAACTCGCCGCACTCGATATTGGCTGTGGAATGTTTCGAGTCGGCATGGCCGTTCAAGAGGCTCGGTGGATGCCAGCAGCAGCGCATGTACGGCCTCTTGGTGCTCGGGTCGACTGGTACGGATCGTGGCCGTATGCCTCTTATGGTATACTTTGGCTGCCCACCCACGGTCAACACCTGAGCGGAGGCGCCACCGAACGTCGTCGATACATTCGTGATGAAGTCCTTAGCTGGCATCAGCGCCTTGAAAGAAGCCGGATTATTCGTCATGTGTTCTGAGAAGGCTGCGTTGTAGGCCGACCAGAGCTGGATCTGAGTAATCTCGCCAGTCGCATCCTCTTCGAAACACGTCTTGAGCCATTGCGAGCTACGCTCTGGTTCGTCAAGTGTCACGAGATGATCTATAATTGCAGACGACAGCTTAGGCGCATTCTCTGGAGGTGCAGAGGTCTTTGCCGTCTTGGCGGCACTCCTTCGTTCTTCGTATGCGATTGCACCGTACTGTAGCAAGCGTACCAGTTGCTTTGCTACTCCCTCAATGTCGACTTCGTGTACAAGCGTCTCAACGTTGTCGGGGAAACCGGTGAAGAGATAGAGGAAGTCCAGGCACGCTATGCGCAGATCTTCGTCTTCTACTAGCAGCCAGTCGCAGATTGACTTAAGGGTCTTGACTGGCACGTCAGAGAGCTTGTTCGTAGCCTCCAGATTCATTGCTATCCGGGCGAGTGCTCTCAGCGATGTGATAATGCGGCCACGGTCGTCGGAATCCACTTGGGCGAGCAGAGAGCGATACAGCGGGCTTTGCGAGTCCAGTATCCAGTACTTTGTCAGCTGCTCGGCAATCTCTAGGGCGTAATGCTGTAGTTCCACGATAGTGGAGTGGCGGGGCAGGTTGAGTGCGATAACGATCATGTCTTGGATGGAAGGCACAGAGGCCGCGAAGATAGCATTCTCTTTCAGCATTACCATGTTCCGGATGATGAGCGCAGCCTCGTTAATCATGGTGAGGGCCTTTGCGGATTGCTCGGGTAGGAGGTTGTCGTGCATGTCGAGTGGGCGGAGAGATTTGATGCGCTGCAGCAGGTCGCGGGTGCCGGTCAGTCCGTTCAGGGTTTGCGGCTGAGTAAAGTCCTCTTCGACGTATGAGATGTCCCAGTTCACATCGAAGAACAATGTGGACACGTCAATGACCTTGGCGATGAGTGCATCTGCGAGTCCCGGGAACTGATCGAAGCGGTACTTGTCTCCTCGCTCGTGCGAGATCTTGACTAGGTGGTGCAGCGCGTATGCCTCCTCCTCAGGCTCCTTTGACCGCAGCGCGTTCAAAGCGCGGATGTATATGCTGGGCCCTGAGAAGCCGGTACCGGGCAGCATCATGCCCTTGAGCGGCACCGGCCTGTTCTTCTTGTTGAGGATGTACTTCTTGCGCGACTGTATGTAGGTATCGAGGGAGTTGGACGGGGTAACGACGGGCTTCATGGTGGCTGGTACGGCGGTCCGTGGCTCGTAGTTCGCGATCGTCATGGCTGCTCCGCTGGTGCCGTAGCCGTTGGCTTGCGACGAAGTCAGATGGCCCGTCGATTGGCGCGTCTGTCGGGTTGAAGACTCGGGCTGGAAGAGCACTCGCTGCGGCGGCGCATGGCGGAGGGATCTGGTCGACCGCCCAAGGCTACCGGGCTCGTCCACGTCCATCTTGTCGTCTTTCGGCGTCTTCTCGACGTCGTCTTCGGAATCGGAGTCTTCCTCTCCCCTTAACCGTTCGGCCTCTCTATTGCTGGTTGGGAAGAAGTTGTCGACGGTCCGGTTGAGCAGGTCTCCGCCCTTTGCAGATACGTTCTCGAGGATTTCGGGCGGCGGGGGTTCGCGCTTGTGAACGGTGGATATTTCGTAGGCGCTAGAGCAGGCGTCAGCAGTGGTAGGCGCAAAGTTGTCTTTCACCATTCACGTACGCAAGGTTCTTGTAGTAGGCGGTCTTCACCAAAAAGGCCTGGGTAGTGATGCTGGGGCTCTTGGGTAGGAACTCAGTCGCGATTTTGCGCCACGCAAGCTTGTTGTTTTTGGTATCTGAAACCCTATCGTACCCTCCCTCTTCATTAACGCGTTTGTAGAGTCGCAACAGGTCAATGTGCCGGCTCCCGACCTTGGGTTCGCGATCCAGGACAGTGCTACACGTCGGGTCAATATGCGCTCATTGCGGCGAGACAAAGAACAAAACCCACCCGCGCTTTTCGTGGTATTCGGCCAAGGTATTTAGGAAGTCTTCATGTTCTTGGGTGCGCTCGACAGATTGTTCCTCTGGTTTGTTTGGGGCCATGGTGCGGCTGTCGCATTTACTCGGGACTGCTCGGGCACGGGGCGCGACGCATGCGTGGATTCAGCTGTGTGCCAGGCGCAATGGTGGATCTGCTCGTGAATGCGCGGCGCGCGTCGTTCGCGATGATGGATGGGCGAACACCAGAACTCCAGACTGCACCAGGTCCCTCGCGTTGATTCGCACGGACCACATCATGTGACTGAGGTCGGTCGCGACTTCCTTCGACCATCTCTCACGTCTCTCAGCACCTGCGTGCGCGACCTCGACGTGTCTCTAAGACGACACGGTTCATCGCGCATATGCTATCAGATGAACGATTATTGATCTCCACTAACCACAGCCTTGCTAACCATCATGCTATCCCTTCCGCTTCAGACTCTGTCAACAGCGCAAGACACCGACGCCAGCGAGCAGAGGTTTCACTGGCAGAAAGAGACCAATGACCTCACATTGATCATCGACAGCTATGGTGCGCGCGGGGGTCTCCAGCTCATGAAACTGTGTCAAGGCTCGCAGGTCCGGGTACGACGCGTGCATGACTGATTACCCGCCCACCCACTCAGACTGGAAACCCGCTTCAAATGATGTGCTAGCTAACCGTTGGATGACAGCAAACCATCGAAATCGAGAGACTGATCAACGAAGGCAATCACATTACGCGTCTGAGTGAAGAGCGCGGAGTGCAGGTGCAGCCCGACCACCTACACATATCCGCCATTGTGCGCTGCCCTCTGCTCGCTATCAAATGGCAAGTGGCCAACAACAAGATCAGGCGCATCCAGATGAGGTTCAAGTCGGACAAAGACTTCGACACCGCGTTCGGCCACCTTCTTCATCTCGGTCTCTACATGGGCGGCCAAAAGGCAGTCCCGTCTCAGCCAAGGTCTACGGCTCAGCCACCATCTCCAGCGCGAGGAGGATCATCCTCTCGACCAAGTCTGACTGCTGTTGCCTACCCTCAGCAGCCTCATATGAGCCCTGCCATAGGTGGACCATCGTGCCCTCCTTCACGACTGGCGGAGATCTCTAGTCGACCGTCCACAAGCTATGACTTCTCTGCTTCCTTGAGTCATCAACTACCCACAGCATCATACACCCGTCCAGTCTCTGCCACCACAGGCTATACTAGAGAAGCGGGCGGTGTGCCGGCATCATTCTCAGGCGCTCTTGCTCCTCCAGTATTGTTCGCTCGTCCTACCTCAGCAACCTCGGATATCTTAGGACGCTCGCATGTTGACTCTTCATATACGTCAGATCAGCACATGCCGGACCTTCAAGAATCTCATCGTATGTCTACGGACCGACCGGATACTGCTATGCTGTTCACCCGCCCTGGTAGTGCAAGTCGTCCCGATACTGCGGATCGCCCTGGTAGCACTGAGATACTACCACCGAGACGCGAGCTTCCTTTCCCACGCTTGTCTTCGCCGCGCTCCTCTGGCAGCGACAGCGTGCGGCCCTCTACTGGCACAATGGGGCCTCCTCCTCTACCAGCACGCGTAGCCAGTAACCGACCTGGTTCCAGCCGAAGCGCAACCAGCAAGGAGATCGAACTCCCACCTCTGCCCCAACCCACTGTCATCAGCAAGACCGCACGTGGAAAGCAACCAATGCAGCAGCCTCCTCGCACACCGAACCAAGATCAGTACAGCCCTGTACGCGCAAAGACATCTCCACATGGCGGCATCGAGAATCAGTCACCGTTGACATCGTCTCCAATATCCTCTCCGTTATCTTTCAATCGGTCAAGTTTCAGTGCCATTCCGACACCGCAACCTCTTGGCGAACGAAGTAATGCTACACAGAATCTTCATCACAACATGTCGTATAGTGGTCTCGACACCCCACCTACGTCTGTTGCTGGTCATCGTGGTGTGAACATGTCCAATCCAGGTGCTACTATGAGTGTCAATGAACATGACCAGCTGGCGACATATGCGATGCAGTCTGACGAGGGCCGCAGAGCAGCGCTCAACGAGTTTGTCTATCGCCACCTGGAAAGCGACGACTTCCTCACGCTCGTCCTAGACATGGAGGCAACTTGGGCGAGAGTTACAATGTAAACACAATGAGAGGACCGCTGACCATAAGGATTTCTAGCAAAGAGTATGTGAATGAAGGGGACTTTCGTCGAGACTTTCAGGAGGACGTAGTAAAGAGTATGGAAAAGGGCGCGATTGCATCTTACAAGCATCGACTCGTTCTCTTGTTTCAAACTCTTTCGTACTTCTGAGATAGTGATACTGTCAACAGATGCGCAGCATAGAATCTCTCGTTTTACATCCACTCAATGCCTGCTCCCCTGCTCGCCAACAACATACCCCCTCGCAATTCCACTCCTCCCCTCTTCCATCTTAGCCGCCCTCTTACCCCCAGCCCCCTCTTCACCATCTTCCGCATCTCGGTAATCAGTACCCAAGCCCTGCCACGTCCTATTCGAGCGCAAATACTCTGCGCCAGGCGACGCGACGCCCCCCACAGCCGCAATATCCCCATTGGCCCGTTTCGTCAGCGCAGAACTAGACGACGACGTCGCTCCATTGCCGTTAACGGCTTTCGTCGCGCCACTCGAGCGCATAGGTCTCGCATGCGAAACATAGCGCCCAGTCCTAAGATCAAACTCCGGAGGCGCTGATTCCTCCTCAGAATCATAATCGCCATTCGCATCTCCATCCTCCTCTCCCTCCTGCGCACTGCTACCACTCTTCTCTTTCACACCCCCCTCCCCCTCATCCAAAACCTTCTGAAAGTCGCCTTCCCACCTCCCCGTCCAAACCCTCTCCTCATCCCCCATCAACGCCACCTTGAGCTCCCACGGCGTAATCATCGGCCGCCAAAACTCCCTACTCTCAATCAAACTGCTCTCCCAACACCCTATCACGACCCACCCCCCGACCTCACTGAAATTAGCCACCTTGGCTGCATTCACTTTGCCCACGACAAACGTGTAGTATTTCTTGCCCGCGGCGCTGATTTGGCGTTGGACGTGTGAGAGGATGTGCATGTAGTTCTTTACCGAGAGGGTGTTGATCAAGATGCCGAAGATGGGGGTTGTGGAGAGGGAGGTTAGGAGCGCGTAGCGGCGCATGAGGGTTTGGTGCGTGCGGGCTAGGGAGGCGGTGGGTGTGGCGGCGGAGGGGGTGTCTGTGGGGTAGATGTGTATTGAGGCGACGCGCGAGGAGAGGGTGAGGAGGAGGGAGGTTGGGGGGTCGGAGATGTGGAAGAGGGCGTAGTCGTGGAGGGCCTCGTCTGTTTCTGTTGTGTTCGGTGGTATCGTTCGGTTTGGGAGCGGCGATGAGGGATTATGTACGATTTCTGTGGCGTGGATGTGCGTGTAGCCGGCGTCTTGGAGGCGTGCGTGGAGCGTGGGGATGTGGTGCGAGTATGGTATGTCGGCCATGAGTATGATCTTTGTGTCTTTTTCTGGATATGTCTCTTGGAATGTTGCGATTACGGGGTCGAGATCTAGCGGTCGTTCGGTAAAGACGTATACGACTGGTAGTCTTGAAGGAGGCGAGAGACATGAGCGGCCATAGTGTACGACAACGTCCGCGTCGACGTGCTCTGCAGCAACTTCGTCTACACAGCACGCGCCGTATGATGTATCGCCCAGTATAAACAGACTCTCATCCTTGCTCTCCTCATCACATAAGTCTGTCTTCTCCAAGCCCGCGCTGATTTCCTCCACGCCTGTTGTCCCATTGGTGTGTCCATTCTCCTCTTGCACCCCATCCCGCGCCTTCCTCGCCTTGCCCAGTCCCCGACTTAGCTGCTCATACACTCTCGGCGCATCAGTAAGCATATGATCCGGGAACTGCAATGCGATCCTCTTCCACCTCCCCTCGCGGATTTCCCTAACCGTCCGTTCGATCTCATATGTGAGCGTGATCTGCTCATCGGAAAGTCTGGGGAGACCCGACGTGTCTACGGCGGGAGTGGGGTCTTCGAAGATGTGCGTGTCGGGCGTAGAGAGCACGGGCGCGCCGGCGAGCGACGGAACGGCGGCCATTGTGTGTGGTGATTGCGGAAGAGCGGTGTTGAGTGCGTGAAGCGTGGCGGGGTTGTACCTTTTTTTGATGGGTGCGCAACTGGCGGGGCACGCCTCGGTGATGCAGGGACGGGCGGCGCCGAAGAGCCGCAATGCACGGCATGGTAATGTCGCACGTGTGATAGGTGAATGGCAATGGAACGTTCGGTATACGTGTATTGACTCAATTACTATCTACAAAAGAAAGGTGGTATCATATTTCAACCCGCGCTGAATTCAATCCCCATGTCGCCAAAAGCAAACTGGAAAATATCTCACATCATCAGGTATCCTGACACGGCTGCTGCCAGAGCAAGACCGAGGACGTTGGGCACGAACTTCCCTACACCACTGTCGTCGTCGCCGTTGTTTGTAGTGGCGAGCTGACCAACGATCAGCTCGGGAGTGTATGGCTGCGATGTCTCGACTGTGGTGCCGTTCCAGCAGTAGTCAGTGAAGCACTGCTGGCACACTTGTGGGATAGCTTCGCCGTTGCGCTCCAGACTCCTAGAGAGGATAGCGCATCCGACGCAAGTAGGCCAGTTTGAGGCACCCTCGCGCGTCGAGTTTGCTTGGGTGACGACGTCGTAGCCGTTCTCGATCATGCCGTTGCGCTCTGAGATGCTGTAGTCGAGCTTGTTGAAGGTGGAAGTGTTGGACCAGAAGACGTAGGGGGCGTTGGGGAGGTAGACGACGAGAGGAGGGATGTTGTCGCCCTCAGTGACGTTGCTGCTGTTGCAACCGAAGAAAGCGGGGCGACTGTTGAAACCTAGGGCAACGAAAGTGTCCTGGCCGGGGATGTAAGGGAACGAAGTCCTGTTCATGAGAGTGCCGCTTGCACGCTCGTAGGTTGCAACCAGAGAAGTGCCGTTGGGCCAGTTCTGCGATGGGTCGTCCTCCTCGACGGTGTCACCAGAGGAGTCGATAGCAAAGACGACATCGACCTGGCGTACGGGCTGAATGACCGGGTTGAAGGGAATGTTTTGACCATCCTCACCACCGTCCACGAGAGTAAGACGCTCCCTGTCAGCACTGGGGTTCGTCTCGTTGTGGTAGCGGAAGAAAGGGTTGGGCGAGTAGTCGGCGATATCGTCACCATCTTCACCGATACCCTTCAAGATGTTTGACACAAAGTTCACGAGGATCTGGGGTACGTCCTGGATGGTGTTTAGTGTGAGGAAGATCTGGTTGAACAAGGAGCTGCTGGTTCCCATGACGAAACCCAGGTTGTCGAATCCCTCAACACAGCCCTGGTCTTGAGCAAGTTCCCCCTCGCTGAAGTTGGAACCGATGTACTTCAGAGGAGCAAAGCCGTAGGTTGTAGGGTCGAATGAGCCCATTTCGAACGGGTTGAACTCGAAGTTGGTGGCGTTCAAAGAGATGATCAAGTCTCCGGGCGAACGCTCATCTGCGACGAGGATAGGCATCGGTGCGTTTCCGGATGAGAAGTCTTGGTCGTCCTGAATGGAAGAGAAGGTATAGGCTGAGGATGTTAGTTTGTGGGAATGAATGATATAGCGGTAAACATACCTGGGGCTCCATCGCTGGCGTTGATGAGTTGGAAAGAAAGACCGCGGCCGTAAACATCGGTAATCGACGTGTTGAAGTCACCAGCCGGCGAATCACTCTTGTCCTTGACCGTGCTGACCAAGTTGTCGTAGTACTGCGCAGTCGAGAGCAGCTGGATTCCCTTCGTGGGAGGTCCCTTGAACAGCGAGTTCTGGAATTGCCAAATCGCCGAGTCCTCACCCTTGTTGATGATTGCTTCAACTGAGGTAAAGTTGTTGGCGTAGATGCTGCCGATCATCCAGCCTCCTCCTGATAGTGCGGAAACATATGTGGATGCCTGCAAGATTCCTCCCAGGTGTCCTGCACTCGTCGAGTTCGTTGTCCGGCTGTCAAACGCTGCTAGAGCACCTGCACCATTCAGCAGAGCCCGGTATCCTCCACCAGAGAACGAGATCGCGATATTCGGTAGGGCGGTAGTGTTGTCACGGTGGTTGCTGATGTATTGTCCAACGTCGAAGCCCTCAATGTTGACGCGTTCGAGGAACTCGCGCATAGGATCGACTGTGTTCGGCCTCCTCTTCTGGAGCCATTCTGTCTCTTGCTGGGAGAGTTTGTCGGCGGATCGAATGCTCGGGCGCGTGGACGGGCAGTTGACTTCGGCTGGCGCGTAGCCGTTGGGAGCCTGGGGCGAGGCACGCTTCAATATATCCAGGCCATTGGGAGGTACGACTCTAGCTTCCCGAGGAACAACCGCAGATGCTGTCATGCGTCAGCTGGGTCCCTGCAGGAACACAAGGAGGCGCATCACTTACAGGTCGCTAAACTAGTCAATGCCGAAGCAGACAACACAGAAGAATACTTCATCCTAACGAATGGATGTAAAGAAAGGAGGGGTGAGAAGGCTGAGAAGACGCGAAATGAATCGCGAACAAATGCGGAATCATGGCAATGTTAAATGATGCGCTCCATGCTGACGGGAGGCTGCGGAATGACCCACACTGCACAGGCGGCTATGCTCCTGGCTCCAACGCACCAAACGCCCGGAAGAGCTAGGAGGATCTGACCTCATAGGCGTGCTACTAGGCGTGCCACTTGTCGTGGCTGAAGGCCCTGACGATCAAACTTTATTTTTAGTCCCATCTCTTCTCGTCGAGGTTTTGTCCGCGTTTGGTTTGTAAAGTGCTGTCGCATGCTCGCCTGAATCATCAGGCCTTCAGCCATCATCGGTCCTTGACAGATCTTCTTCGTGTGCAGCAGTTGCTAGCTGACACCGCCTTTCTGCGGTAAGGCTCTGGTCAGCGGGCACCGTTGTGGCGCGTCATCTCCCGTGAGTGGTTGGCGCTCATTTCGAAACAAGACGCTTTCGGCACTCGGCAAGCTGCCGGTACGAAGGGTACGAAAAAGAACCTTGATACGACCCTGTCATCCTGGCATTGAGTGTGGTGTGTTACTTTCTCCATGTTTGAGATGTCGAGACAAGCGTTTGGCGCAAAGTAAGTATCGCTGCCCTGTTGTTATGCAATAAACAATGTCGTCATCTTCATTAGGCCCTGATCGCAACTATTGCCGTACATCGCGCGTCGCGTCCTCACCGTTAGGCAGCCTGCGTACGGTCGTTTGATTCGACCGAACTGCTCTACATTACTTGAACAGCGTGATTTTCTTCACTACAGCGTATGCGCCATGCGCAGCGAGGAGTAGCTTCGCAAATAGTTCTGTTCCGAGGCTCCGGACTCCGCCATGACGATCAACGGGCGACACATAACGTCGCGGCGGTGCTATGGCCTCGCGCTACACAACGAATCGCGACGGTGCATAGTACTAGGCTATGAGCTAGATGCATGTATGGAGATGAAAGTATTGTTGACGCGGCCTGCAGAAGATGTCGCAGAGCGTAATCGTATACGCCGTACGAAAAGAGACGTTCTCGGCAGTCGTGCCCCGCGGCTTCCACCCGAGATCGCTTCAACGGCAACTGCGTACTGCCATGTTGAGAGTACGCCACCTCCGCCTTACAAATCGTTCGTTCGTCCGAACCTAAGCCTCCACCTCCACGTCTTCTTCCAACTCATGAATCCTGTGGCGATGATCCGCCATCGACTACTCAACAACGCAGAGGCACTGCTAACGGGTGGCTTACTCGCTGGGAATCAGTGTGAGGTGAACCATGATTCATGCATATCGAGCACAACGACAATGAAGAAGAGCATGCGCCTTGACTCATACTGGACCCTGGTCACGGTCAGGCTAGTCATTGAAGTCTTACTGTACATCTGATGAAGATCTGCGGCATACAACCTCACAAGCAACGACGATGATAGTCGCCATCTTCATATCATCATCATACATTGTATCAATTTCTCTCCCTGTATCTCGTGCTTTCCATGTACATTCTCCAACTACTCATTTCGTCCATTTGAAAGACCTAGCTACCGTACTTGTACAGGCCCAATCTCCCTCCTCTATCATCGTATCTAGCACTGATCCCCACAGCAACGTTGTGCATACCTAACACACTCTAAGTACGCCGAAGTCTACCTGGCTTCACTACTGGCTCCTCATCGGAGTCATCAGACACCATCGTATCCGGCAACTTGCTCTTGCCTATAAGTCCGGCCAGACCATCCATCTCGCGCGAAGCCATCGTGCCAGGATGCGCAGCCTCAAAGGCCTCTTCACCCAGATCAGCATCACGCTTGACCGCTTTGCCCTTGCCGCTAGCCTTCGCATAGCGTTCTTTCTTTGCATCCTTGACCGCGATCTTCTTGTTGTCCTTGGTCTCCGGCCACACGGAATCGAGGGCATCCGCAGCCTCATAAAGTGCCTTGATGGCTTCGCGAACGTCTTCCTCTTGCAGTTCCTTTGAACCCCAAGGGGTGTTGTCGAGACGAGCCTTCTTCGCATCGATGAGCGCATCTGAAGCGATCTCGTCGTTACCCGCTGTTGCTTCAGCGAGAATCGCGATCAGAGCGAGGACCCCCGGCTCAAACTTCATCGCCGTGTCCTTGATCCACCAGAAGCTCTTGATGTCGCGCTTCGACGCGGACACACTGTACTTCTGCTTCAGTGTCTTCGCGTTCGCAGAATCGAAGTCCTTGATCAAGCTCGCGATACGGCTGTATGGCTTGACGAGGCGGAGAACGTTCTTGCGGAGAGGGGCATCGCAACGACGAAGCTTGCTCATGTGGTTGCGAAGAGCTTCTTTTCCGAGTGCCTGCAGGTACGTTAGTATGTTTCAATGCAGAAATCGTCATCGTCGTCATCGTCTTCCTCCAAAGATTGGACCTTGCGTGTGGCCTGGATGAGTAGACCCTTAGTCATGAGGATAGTAGGCAGTGGGCCGATGTGTAGCCGTAGATGTAATCGCTGAGTTCTCTGGGTAGGTGGGCAAATGGGAAAGTACCAATCGATTCCCTTCCTCAACAAATCTCGAAACTTACCCTGAGTGACCTCTTTAGTAGGCCTGATGTATCATCAAGATACAGAATGACCTCCAGCTCAGGCTCCGGACTGATACGGTGGTAGTCGTAAGTACCGATCAGCAACTTCTCTCCATCGGCGACATTGTTGAAGTGGAAGGAGTTCATGTCGCTATTGTAGAGTAGCTCGCCATTGATGTCGCAGGCCCAGATCTCTTGATCACGAAGACGAAGTGTGCGCTCAATGTTGAAGATGATGTCGTCATGTGTCATTGACGGTGTAATGAGGAAGTTGTCCGCTTTGTCACCGGTCTCGGGGCAGTAGAGCTCCACCTTGATGGCGCGCGAGCGGTTCGGCGGGAGGGGGGTAGTGGGAGCCATGATGTAGACGTAGATGTAGATACGAATGTAGTATATGTAGTCAGGGGATGTGTGAGGTTGGAGAAGAGAGTATTGCGGTTGTAGAAGAAAGATATATACCCACTGACGAGATACTAGTCGCGGTGAAAATGAAAGTGAAGGTGAGCGCGACTCAAAATCTGCGCCCAATTTCGCAGTGACCTCGCCTCCCTGGAAGCCTCCATTGCCTGTCCGTGGACAACAATAGAGGTCGAGGTGAAGGGGTGCTGCCTAGATATGTGCGCCATCTCGGGGGCTTCCTTTCACTGAATCACTTCGCAAGTTTTCGTATTTAGCTAGGTCGAATGATCACGAGCAAGGCTTTACAAGTGGATTCTTGGAAGCCCTCATCAGACGTTCATGTTCTGTTGCTGTAGGGACAGTATTTGCGCAGCGGTATTACACCGCACGGATGGCCTGTGTACAAACGAGCGCTCGCTCACCTTCACGAGTGTAAACAACCCCACAATTCTGGGGCGCCCACCATCAGCCCATACTAAGCGGATATTGAACTCCTCTATATTTACCAACTAATTCGTCTATATTCCACGAAGAAACAACGAACAGTCTGGCTAGTGTTCTACGCATGTTTCCCTATAGTCTAGGGAGTTTAATCCGTGTCTCTAGTGGCTTAGTAAGAGTTTCTTTTTGCCTCTTTCTGCGGTCTCGTGTTCGAAACTCTGCAAGATTAAGTATTTTTTGCGCTTTGATGCGAGACCGTACCTTAGTGAAAGTGAATCATAAACGTGATCAGGTTGAGTAAAGTCTAGTCGTTTGCAAAAAGAGGCAAGCTTACGAAGACGTGCAGTAAATTGTGTCAATTACCATGTTCAGAGATGTCGCCAGGCGTACACGAGTACGAAGTGAGTGTATATGGCTTTCTACGTAAGCATATGATAAACTTCCAGGTGTGCTATAGACCACTAGAATGTTATCCCGAAAACTCTTGACATACTCCCAAACGTCGCTAACTACTCGTATTCGTCACGGGAAAGTAGGACGTAGATGCCTGGGGAAGTCGCAACAGTGGTATGATTGTGATTTCCAGCTTCGTTCGCCGCGGTTAACCTCAAGAAGGATGTCAAATACGTTGCTTGAGATGAAAGATTGGGGCGTCCGTACTACAGAAATGACCAAAAACCTTATCCGAGACCCGGGGTTATTCGCTACGATCGATTTCTTTGGCAAGATCGTCCCTGGTGAACAGCTCTCAGGTGAAGACTTCCTCCTCGCTAGCGCCGAGGCGAGCCGCCAGGCTAGCAATCCTTCCGAGCCCAAGGATCTCCGGGATTAAGATGTGTTGGACGCCGTCCAAACCATGTAAGAGGCCGCCGAAGCGATTGATTCCATATGAGACGACAACGATCCTACCCGCGTGAATTAGGTTAGTGGCTGAGCCTGGAGGGTGTCAGTGAGATTGAAGTGAGTGGAGTGATACATGCCGAGACGTCAACAACCTCCTGGGTCTGGCATGACATTCAAGTGGCTACTTGGGAATTCACAGAAGGTGTTCTGGGTCTACTATGATGGACTCCCGATCCATTGATAAGCCACTGGAGAAACTCTGGATACCATGAGAATTTGACTACTTGATCGAACGCACGATGATAATAACACGCCTACTGAGCAGATGCTTGATCCCATAGCCTTGAAGCACAGAGGTAGTACAATACATATGGCCGCTCTCGATCGAACGCCCTCTCGTTCACCGCATATACTTCTTCTCACCACCAAATGCCCAAGCTTAACACCCTAGGCCGCTTTCTCTACAGTCAGATACCTCTTGTACAGGCCGATACTGCCCTGCCTCTTGTCATATACGTAAGGGCCCCAGACCACCTTAGCGCCAGATCCGAACAGTCTAGTGGCCAATCTTTCAGCCAGATCAAAGGTCTTCGTATGGAAAGCCTCGTCTCCATATTCGCGCCTTGTAGGAATCGTAATCTTCAGCTTTTGCAGCCTACCCTCCCAATAGCCAAGATCCAAAGTGTCCCACTGTTCAATACAATCTTCTAGCGAATCCTCATCATCCGATTCATAGTCGAGACGATAACTCCATTCCAGATCCATCGTCAAGTTTTCAACTTGCAGGCCTTGAAGAAGGACCAGGAATTTCGGGTCGTTGTCCATAAGCTGGTCGACCTCTCTCCTGATTGCGATGTGGCGAATGACGTTCCTATTCATGACCAGCGAGTTGGTCAAGCCAGCCATGTCGGGAGGGTTACTATGGGCTTTTGTGTAATTGGTGTAATCGTAGTAGTCGATTATGACGAACGTTCGGGTAGCGCCAAAGCACAGGAGTGCTTCTGAGCAGAACTGCTTGTTGCTGCGAAGCCAGTTGGGAAGACCTTCCGGGACGGCTGAGTTAAGACCCATGTACCACATATCATAGCGACCCTCATACCATTCATATTCTTCCCACATATCACCTCCGTAGCCACCCTCATACCATCCCCATTCTTTATCCCTCTCGTCTTCTTTATCCTCTTCCTCCTCAGATCCCTCACCGTTCACCGCATCGATTTCCTTCTGTTCATTCACAACCCGGAGACCGTACTTTTGAGACGTCTGGCAAGTGGCTAGCAACAGGAGATTATCGGCGCGGAATACTCTGGCCTCCGTTCCTAGGGCGTACTTGTATACCGTATCGCGGAGTTCTCGTGGAAGGCGGAAGAATGGAAACACACCGGGCGGAACCCAATCTTCCGCGATCTTGGCTACTTGTCGTGCTTCCTTAGGTGTGGTGGGCGTTTTCTTGAGCTTGTCGCCGTCGATCCTTTGAAAGAGCGGCTCCCGAACGCGAACGTCGAAATAACTCATGGCGGCTTAGAGTAGGTGGATGAAGATATCTCACCGGAGAGAGTAGTCTGAACGCGAAGAAAGCTGGCGGAAGGCGACTCGTAAACAGAAATGATAGCGCATGGTGGGTACTAGCCCTGATCAGGCAGCAACGGTCCACTCTCACTTCGGTGAGTGAGTGCGAGCGCCCGGGCGCCTTCACTGATACACCCCGCAAGAGGACAACGAAATTTGACCAAAAGACAAGACTTGTATGCACTACCAAACAGCAGGGTATAGTTTCAGCTTTGCGATCATCATTTGCTTTCGTTACAGGTGTCACAGATGTACAGCATTGATAGGGACTTGGTCGAATGTTTGATGACGGCTACACATGCATTAAGAAGGCTTCTCCTACACATGACTACATACGGGCACGGCTCATAGCAGTACCAGCTACTCAGATCCCTCCGTTCAGGTAGTAATCCAGAGGGTACCCCAGCCAATCACACTGCTCCACATCCGTGTATCCAGCGCTCTTGCTAGGCCAATCCAACAGCCTAATCTCATCTCCTGACTTCTTAGTCGCATCAACCTGCATCCACTGACCATACTTCGTCACACCTTCAAGCACCTTGTAATACCCTCTGACATCAAGATACTTCAAGCTAGGGTTCGGGTCGCCATTTCTGATAAAGGAAGCGAAGTAGCTGGTAGTGAGTTGAACACTCCACAGATCCTCTGGTTCGCGGATACGGTTCAGAACGCCGAAGAACCAAGGCGAGTCTGCGCCGTGGAAGCGGAAGTACGGGTTCTCGGGGTTGTCGTTGGCAGGGCCACCCAGGTTGTTGGGATCGTAGCCGTCGATAGAACGGTCAAGTTGGTAGTAGTATGTCTTTGAGAAGGCTTTTGATCGCGAGGCAGAGTAGACGGTCGATTGGTCGGCACAGCGGAATGTCTTGTCGGTGGCAATACGCTGCGAGACATTAAAAGAGTCGAGCGTTAGGTTACCGGTGCTGGTAAAGGGAAAAAGACCGGACTGAATGACGCGTTCGGCCCATGTGCTGTTGATACCAAGCGCTTCCTGAAGGCCTTGAGAATGGTTTGAGATGGGGCTTGTGGGGTATGTGGAGAACGAAGCGCCGTCATCGAGAACGGTACCGAAGATTACAGGAATGTGTGCGGTACTGGCATTGCGAGTTGAGATGATGAGTTCGGGCGTGTTGACGTAGGTACCGTCTTGGACGACGTATCGGGCTACAGTGTTAAAGCCAACTAGGTCTGCAGCAGGAACCTTGTCGAGACAAGCGATTTGGGCTGACACATCAGTGCTGTTGCAGCCAGCGGCCGCAAAGATCTGAGGTCCGGCGACGGCGTAGCTCTGATTGACCGTGTAGTAGGTTGAGTATGTTGTCCCATAGTCACCGTCTAGACCAAGCGTTACGCCTCCTCCGAGGTTGGATAGAGCAACTGCACCTTGGAATTTTCCGATGGCTTTAGGAGAGCCCAATAATGTTCGGACAGAGCCAGCTCCAGCAGATCCTCCAGCGATGGTTATCCTCTCTGGGTCACCACCAAAGGCAGCGATGTTTGCAACGGTCCAGTCAAGTGCCAAAATCTGGTCGGCGATACCGAAATTGCCCTTAATGTCTGTTCCAGGAATGGCTAGGAAGCCGAGGGTGGAAAGACGGTAGTTGATGTTGACAACAACAAGATCCTCCTTGCTGGCAAGGTTTCCACCATCAGAGAGTGGATCAGCGCCACTTCCTCCGGTAAATCCACCACCGTGGATCCAAAACAAGACGGGTCGGAGCTGCTTCTTTGATCCCGCTTTGGGAATGTATGGTGTTTGGATGTTGAGGAAAAGGCAGTCTTCGCTTCCACCACCGCCTTGGATGCAGTTCGAGCCGTACTCGGTGGCCTGGATTGTTTGGCCCTTCTTGGAGTAGAGTGAAGAGTACTTGAAACGAGTAGGCGTGTCGGCATATGGAATGCCTAGGAACCTGAACGACTTTTGGTTGCGGTACCCGACGAAAGTATTTCCACCAGATGCTACTGAGATGGAACTTCCGTTTACAGGCCCGGCGCTTGCTGAACCGTTGTTTGCCGACTGTGTGCACAAGACTGGGAGTTGCTTGTGGTGTGATGAAGCAGACATATACTTCACTCGGTTGCCGACTGAGACCACGCCGCTGTCGATGTAGTACCCTCGTTCAGCGTCTGTGTATTTGGCATAATCTTGGTACGAGAGAGCATCATTGAAATCAGCCTGGTACTTCTGGAGCGTAGCCTTGGAAATGAGCTTCTCGTTGAGCGAGGCACAGGCTGCTGCTGCATTGGCTTGAGGGACCGGGTCGAGGATGATGGCACCGATGTGGTTCTTGTCGTCTGAGCCGTTGAGGTTGTTCTGGTAAACGAGTGTCAAAGAAGACTTTGCGTTCGAAACGCCGACCGCAGGTGCTGATCCCACTGGTGAAGCCTGAGAGACAGCAACAATACCAGCCGCTGCGGCGGCAACGAGGGTGGTGATGACTGTCATCTTGAATGTCCAGCTTGGCGCAGAGACTTGATCGACAGCTGGAGAGCCATGGTCGTTCATCTTGATCCTCTTATACGGCACCGGTAACCCGGATGGCGTCGTGCTTGCAGATGAACAACCGTGGCGCTAGCCACAAGCAGTTCCCCTCCACATGAGGCTATTGGAAATAAGCATTCGAGAACGGACTAACCCCAGGAAACGAGGTGTAGATCGATCACTAGGCAGGGGCAGTGGCAGAATGCTTAAGCAGGAGACTGGTACCGCAACGATACTACCGAACGACGAACGCGTACTAACATTCCTCGTATTCGAAGCCAATGCACTCGCCTCAACATGAGGACATGATATGCATCCTTGGTTGTCATTTGATATCGCAATGGATGTGAATCCTTCCAGATCGATGTATCGCTTGGCCTGCAGTTGGATCACACCGAGCGCAGCATCGCGATAGTGGTCTATGCATCTTCATCCGAGGTTCAGGTCCGATGTAATTTAGCCGTTTAGGCACTGCATGTAGCCCGCCGGCCTCGCGGCGATGGCATCATGGATGCTAGACGATGCAGGGGTCGGGGTGGATGTCTTCGCTGTCCGTTCGCGGGGTGTGGCTTGAACTGGGGGGCGGAGGAGTGGAAGCTGGAAATTTGATGGGGTTCCGGGGTTTAAGACGCGCAGCTTGGTGCTAGCCATGTTGGGTGCTAGTCGCCATGTTCCCCTCACACCTGGGCACAACCTGGCAGGTTTGATCCTCCCGGTAATCGACTACTTCCTTGCTTCAGGGAAACGGCGGATGTATCTACACGATTCTGACGGCTGTGTCTATGGTCATTGACAGAATCCTATATTGCCGCGCGACACGACAACTCAAAAGTATCTTTCATGCGTACCGCTGGGCATCCTTCATCTCATTGGAGGATTAATCGGACGCTCTTCATCTTGGCAAGTAGAATAACATCCTGAACACAGTAACGACTATGATACATGACTGCGTAGACGGGAAGGTGCGATCTCATTTAGATACCAAAACGAACAAAGCTTAACATGTCTCCTCCTGCTGATAAGTCAATGTATTTGCGTGCGTTCGCACCATTCAGTAAATCGCAATACGAAGCAATGCACAGAGACAAGAATTGGAGTGGGTCGCGATAGGCAAGATAGATTGGCAGGCGTCATTGCACATCATATGCATGTCAGGAATCCAGGAGTTTGAATGGCAACCTCACGTTCTACCACATCTCTCTCTCTTTCTCTCTCGACCACGTTCCATCGTCTCAGGTTTCCATCGTCACTTTCAAGATGCGGCTGAAGCTACTACTTCTCACGCAACTTGTTGCGACAGCATTTGGCGCGAACACGGTTCCACCCAGCATCTGGAACTACACCTACCCATGGCCAGTACAGTACTTTGAGTTTGCGTCGCAACGCGCAAATCTCTCCATGGCTTACATGGATGTACCCTCTCAAAACACCAGCTATGCCTCAAACAAGACCATCATGCTTCTCCACGGCAAGAACTTCTGCGGCGCGACATGGGAGGACTCAGCGCGTCGCCTCTCAGCCCACGGATACCGCGTCATTATCCCCGATCAAATCGGCTTTTGCAAGTCATCCAAACCACCCGCCTACCAGTTCTCGCTGCAGCAGCTGGCGCGAAACACACATCTCTTGCTGCAAAGCCTAGGCGTGGAGTCAACATACGTACTAGGTCACTCGATGGGTGGTATGCTAGCCACACGCTTCGCCCTCATGTACCCAGAGCAAACATCCCATCTCATTCTCACGAACCCGATCGGCCTGGAAGACTGGAAGGCTCTCGGGGTACCATGGCGCAATCTCGACGCTTTGTACAAAGACGAGCTGGCCACCAACTACACATCAATCCGGAAATACCAACAAGCTACTTACTACGTCAATACCTGGAAGCCGGAATACGACGTCTGGGTCAACATGCTAGTCTCACTCTATCAAACATCACCCGAAAACATCGACTTTGCGTACAATATGGCGCAGACTACGGATATGGTCTTGACTCAACCGATTGCATATGAGTTTGAGCTTGTACAGCCTAAGACGCTCCTCTTGATAGGAACCAAAGACACGACGGCTATCGGGAAAGCCTGGAGCCCGCCAGAAGTGCAGGCTAAGATAGGGAAATACGAGGTGTTGGGTAAAGAAGCAGCGGCGCGAATCCCAGACGCAGAGCTTATTGAGTTTGAGGAATTAGGCCACAGTCCACAAGTTCAGGACAGTGAGCAATACCATAGCGCGCTGCTAGGGTGGCTGGAGGGGTCTGACTAAACCTGTTGTGGCAGTGCGGATGCGTGAAGCGTGACGTATAATGAATTGAGCAGTAGCAAAAAAAGATAAAAGATCATCGATTTTGATGGACGAAGTCAGTTTCGAACCCAGAGCAAAAATAGATCGCTTCAACCGAAGCCTGTATGTGAACGGATCACACCCTGCACGACAGGGTAGACATGCGAAGGACATACGCTACGGGCCCATCAGATTCTATTTAGATATTAGTAAATTATTGCGTATATATACTACAATACAGTGTTTCAATTGCCTGGAGGTGATGGGTGAGAGTGCGTTTGCTGGTGTGACTGTGAGAACTGGGATGAGCAAACAGTGTCCGCACAGACTGGGTACGTCACGTCGATAGGCCGGATAAGCAGACTATCTGAGTGAAAGGGACCACATCACTTGCGCTGTCTCATTGCTCACACATCGTGGGATGAGATAATCGCTCAGGTGTGTTCAGTGTGTATGCAACCGTCACAGTATGTCCGACTGAGTCACTGGTGTCTCAGGACATCCAGAACGCCCATCTAAAGATCTCAGTAACTACAAAATACATTCGATACCTTACCATACACCCTTCTATCCATTCCAAAGCCACGGACACACTCCACACTCCACGCCCCACTCACACCCTCACCAATCCGTCCTCATACTATAATAAAAATTCCCACTAACCTTCCCCAACAAATGATCCCCATACCTCCCCCTCCCATACCCGCCCTTCCCGCCCGTCCTCTCCACACACTTCCCCAACGGCTCAACCCACGCCTCAAAATTCGGTTCATAGAAAAACGGCACACTAACCCTATACGCTTCCCCCCTATGAATAACCCGATGTTTAGTACTCTTCCACAACCCATTCGTCCACCGCTCAATCATATCCCCGATGTTGACGACAAACGCGCCGGGGAGGGGGTCCGCGTTCAGCCAGGTCGTCCCGTCTTTGAGCAGGACTTGGAGGGAGGAGGGTGTGGGGTCCGTGAGGAGGAGGGTCACGCAACCGTAGTCTGTGTGGGCGCCGCAGGAGAATTGGTCGATGTTTTCGTCGCCGGAGATGGGGGTTGTGAGGGGGGGGTAGCCGATCATGCGCATGACCCAGAAGGAATCGGAGCAGTTACGCAGGAAGATCTCTTCGTCTTGCGTTGATTGTGTTGCGCCTTCTTTGGGCGGTGGACCGAGGTCGAGAGCTACGCCCATGGCGTGCACGAGTGCTTCGCCGACTTTCTTGACGCGCGAGATGTATTCTTCGTACACGGGTCTTAGCTGTTCGGGTTTCTCGGGCCATAGATTGACACCTTGAAGGCTCTTGACGCTGCCTGGTCCGCCATCGCCTGGTTCTCTTTTCTCGGCGGGCCAGTCCCGGTACCAGTCAATGGCTTCTTGCATATCTTGCAGACCACCCGTCACGTTTTCGCCGAGCCCCTGGTAGCCGCGTGCGCCGTCGCCCCCTTCCGGGCTGCCGGCATCGAAGCGCTTGATTTTGTTCTTTTCTTCGAGCGGTAGAGAAAAGAAATCACGCGCCAAGTTGATGATTTCGTCGAGTTTGGAAGTGGGGATGCCGTGGCCGGTTAGGTAGAAGAAGCCATAGTTTATGCAGGCGGCGTTTATGGCGGAGGCGGTTGTGGAACGGGCTTCTTGCGAGGAGGAGGGGTCCATGAAGGGGGATATGTCGATTATGGGCAGTCCATCTTGTTGGGCGGCGGCGATGGGCTTATCGTAGCGGGAGCTGGAGTCGGGAGTGGGGTTGAGGTTTCCGGGAGGTGAGGCTATGGTGCCATTTGACTGTTTATCTTCTACTGGATGGGAGGCTAGATTCATCTCTGACATTTTATCTTCCGTCAGATGACCGTCTCTTGTCTGGTTTGCTAACTCTTTTTCAACTCAGGGATTGATGATAGACCGTATTGCCTCTGACTCAGACACGATAACGGTCCTGGTAACTCACAGTCAACTGTCCTGGAAAGAAGTTAGCAGTGATGTAGGATTTTGTATGAGCACTGCGTGTAAAGTTTGAAGAGGTTGGCAAGTTGGTACAAACGTGTGTTGGAGTGGAAAGGTCGAGATGTTGGATGTTCGGATGGCGATGCCTGATCGAGACTAGACGCGGCTATTCTAGGACATGTTCAAGAGACGCAACTATGGGGGATATGCGTCCAGATCATGCTACCACGAAGGATCTTGTCCAAATTGATGACTGCACACGGTATTTGTTCATGATAAAGATCTTCCCCTCCACGTATGGTGCACGTTAACCAGCTTGCTGTCAAACAAGGCACGCCAGCAGAGAGCAGCGCCCCAACATACGCATCTTCACAAATGTAAGCGCAAGATCACTCTGGCTATCGTCGTGGCTTCATTTCAAGTACAGTGGTATATCGCTCTATCCAGTGAACACATGTCATGCATCGCATCATGATTAATTTCTATAGATGCACCTGTATCGCATCATCACGCACTGCTAACTAGCAACACACTGTTACCAGTCGTGGTCATTTACATGATGACCTCGTTCGAGACGTCCTGTACAACGCGTTAGCACACGCTGAGAACTCAGATGTTGATTGACTTACCCTCTTGAGCTCCTTGTAGGGCAGGCAAACACAGTTTTGCACGCGAACCTCATCAGCAACAGCACACTCCTTTCCGAGGATGGTGATGCTCTGGACCTTGACGCCATTCTTGATGACGCTGGTCGTGTGGCTGGTGACGGGGGTAGGAGTGCCCTCGACACGCGCCCAAGCACCGACCTTGCTGTGCCAGCCGATGATGGTGTACAAGACGCATGCGTCGTGCTTGATCTCAGAATCTTCGAGGACAATGGACTCCTTGACACGTACACCAGCGCCAATGACGACGCGGGGGCCGATGGAGACGTTGGGGCCGATCTTGGCGGTTGGGTCGATCTGCGCGGAGGGGTGGATGTAGACGGGAGGGAGGATGTTTGCGGAGGGGGCGGCGAGTTCTTCTGAGCCTGCCTGGAAGGCCTTTAGGAGGTACAGAGCATTCGCTGGCACGGCGGAACCAGCGGTCTTGATCTGGCGCCAGAAGTCCTTGGTCTCGAGGACGAAGAACTGCCTGCTGTCGGCAATGTCAGACAGCACATCCTGCTCCAATCGGATAACAGCATTCTCCTTGTTGTCATCGTCGTCGTCGTTTTGGTAGAAGGAGGATTCGAGGTTCTCGGAGGAGGGGTACGACAGCAGCCGTGGGCGCTCGGTCCGTCGCTTGATGGCGCTGCGGATGGCGGGGAAGATGCACTCGGTCGCGAAGAGGTAGACGCCGCAGTTGATAAGGTTGGAGATGTGCGACTCGGGCTTCTCGACATAGTGAAGCACGCGCTTCGTATGCGCGTCTGAAACAATGCATCCAAAGTTGGAGGCGGCGTCGTTGGCGACCCGCGTACCCAGCATTACCGCCTCCGCATCCTTGTCCTCGAACAGCTTGAGCATCTCCACCAGCGGGAACGAGGAGCAGACATCGGCGTTGAGCACGAATAGCTTCTCGGGCCTGCCCTTCAGTATAACGTCGCGGAAGTGGTAGAGACCGCCCGCCGTGCCCAATGCCTGGTATTCGCGGAGGTACTTAACGCTCAGGTGCGGCCAGCTGGTCGAGACGGCGTTGATGAACTGCTGGAAGACGGACTCCTCGTAGTAGCCGACAATGAAGACCTCCTTGATCTCGGGGACGTTCGTGATGGCGCGGAAGCAGTGCTCGATTATCGGGTGGCCGGCGATGGGGAAGAGCGGCTGGAGCAGCGTTAGCGGGGATGTCCTTGGGCTGTCTATTTCGCGTCGTCGCGTACTTTGGGCAGTTCCATAGACAGAGGCCTGAAGCGTGTGCCGCGAGAAGGGCCTCCGACCTAGTGCGGTGAGTATACATGGCGGCGTCGGTGTTGTGGGCAGTATCTACCAGAATGACGGCCTTGGTCGAGCCTCCAGACGGAGACTTGGGCCTCATGGAGAGGGAAGGCGGTTGCAGACTCATAGTGGCGTAGTTTTGGGTGTGAAAAAGCAAGCTGGAATCAAGAGATTGTCGGAATGTCTCAAGATCAGAAGAAAGGTGCAGTGAGTGCAATTGCGAATCTGGCCTTCAGGAACGAGTTGGTGGACCCTGGAAATCCAGCCCACGCTGGCGTTGGCGGTGAGGCGCCCTGGCGAATCGGGGCGTCGGCGCATCGTCAGGTGCATGTCGACTTCATCCCTTTTCACACGCCAGCCGTGAGGGAATACGAGCAAGCTAAATCCGTCGCGCAGATACGATGTCACGATGCTACCAATTCTGCTACCAAAATAGTAATTTGGATTTAGTGATAGCTGCTAAGCATATCATCTGTCGAAACCTCCTACCACCTAGGTATACATATTGGGGATTCCCATCAACTCCATGCCACCACTACTTTCCTACGCCAGTCGCAAGCTTCTTGTTCTTCTTGATCAACGCGTTGAGCTTCTTCTCCAACACGTCATGCTCTCTCCTCGCCGCATGCATGGCCTGCTCCGCCTCTTCTATGGTCAGCACACTACCTCTTCCTCTTCTTGTGTTGCCATATCCACCCATTCCAGCTGTCGTCTCAATCGCGTTCATTAACCCCTGCATGTCCATTCCGCTTCCACCGCCATTTCCAAAGGTGATGTTGCCGTTGCCGTCAAGGCCGAACTCTTGTGAAGACTGGTAGCCAAGTCCAGCACCCACGAGCGCTTCGAGACCCTGCACAAACACGCCGCCAAGCCTGTCAGCCGCCATCAATCCCATGCCGTCTATCTCTGTGCTTCCTACCGCTCCTCCCTCAACCACTGCTTTGGCCGCTTTGGCTAGTCGGTTCGAGTTGACAGAGATGTTCGCTGTTCCGGCGCCAGGTGCGCCACC
The DNA here is from genome assembly GCF_023757985.1 of Alternaria ethzedia. Classification (NCBI taxonomy): domain Eukaryota; kingdom Fungi; phylum Ascomycota; class Dothideomycetes; order Pleosporales; family Pleosporaceae; genus Alternaria; species Alternaria ethzedia. The sequence continues at coordinate 65,703 of NW_026056208.1, read as the reverse complement.
AACAGCCGCCATCTCGGGACGTGGCTGGTTTGGCGGTGGGTTGTCCGTCTTCGGGAGAACGTATTGATTTAGGTAAGCGCCGGCATCTGCGGGTGTTTGCTGTTGTTGTGGAGGAGGGACCTGGGGCATGGACGCGTCCTGTCCTTGTACGGGTGGCAGGGGAAGGTTCGTCGAACCGAGAAGTCCAGAAGAGTTGTCAAGTCGCGGCATTTGCTGTCCTCCGTTGGTGTTCAGCTTCTTACCTGCCTCCTTGAGTGCAGTAGCGATAGCTGGGAGGACGTCATTTGAATGCGCTGAAGTAGTCATACTGTGACCGTGTGCATTTTGCTTACGAGGGTGGAAGCGGGCATGGCCTTTGAGCTCCTCGATATGCTTCTCAAGCTCAAGTGCCTTGTTCTCAAGCTCTTCAGTCAACCCCCAGAAGAACTTGCCGTTGGGTGTAATCAGAGTCCTGGAGTCTAGCTTTGCGTCCTGGCTGTTCAGACGTACTGGCTTCTTCTTCGCAAGCGCCTCAAGGTCGGCTTGGGAAAAGTGCAGCTTCAGATCCGGAGGTGTAGACACATTACCGTTCTGAGTAGAGCGGGTAGCATGAGCAAGTGACGAAGACAGCGGTTTGAAGAACTCAAGGGTCGATGCAAGGAGCTCGCCCGTGCGCTGCAAGTCAGCCATAATCGACTGAGCTGAATGCTCCCGCTTTTCCTTGGGCTGTTCGGGCTCCGGCTCTGGTTCAGGCGTTGCTGTTGCCGAGATCTTCGCTGACGACACTCTCCGTGAGGCCACTGTCGGCACTTCAGGTTGTTCCTCTTCGACAGTAGCCGGCTTAGGCGAGGCTGGCTGACTCTTGAAGGCAGCGGCAATAGGTTTGGCGTTTGTTGTCGGCTTTTTGGCTTTCTTCTTGCGCCCAACGATTGGAGCTTGCATTACCTCAACATCCGACTTGTTGTCTTCCAGTATTTCTTCTTCTATCTGCTTCTTCCGCTCTTGCCTATCCTTCTTGGCCTGTGACTTTGTCTTCTTCCTAACAGGCGCAGTCCCGACCTTACCGCCGATCGGAGGTGGTGAGCTGGCCCTGGAAAATGATGTAGAAGTGACTGAAGCAGTATCCGATATCATTTCGCTTGGTGTGCCTGGTATATTGACGGAAGCGATACTCGCTTGCCTAGATCGAAGCTTGTCGACCGTTGGGATCTGAGGCAAGGACGGTTGTGATGCCGCCGAAACAGGCGGTGGCACTTCCGTCTTTGGTGTTGCGACGACACGCAAAGTCCTCGGAGCACCCGCGCGCTTGATTGGCGATCCAGTCACCGCTGCGGCGGGACTTGGAGGTACAGAACCAGCTGATGTCGTTGGCACAGAACGACTGCTTTTTGCCTGAGAGTCTGTTTTAGATGAGGTTGGAGCTGGAGAGCCAGCTTCAACTGGCAGTTTAGTTGCTGCTTGAATATCGAGCTTGCCAGGAGGCTGTCGCTTGGTCGAAGCTGGAGGTGTCGCAGTCGCCGCAGGAGTGCGCGATGTCTCTTTCTGTGGCTCTCTCTTTGGGGTGGTCTGAACTGCAGCTTGAGTCTTCTTAGAAGCACCCTTCGACTTTGGCGTGTCCTTGCTTATCGTCTCCGCCATTGACTTCTTAGCATCTGGGGTCGACTTGGGTGTCTGCATAACTTCTTCTTTCGCTGCTTTCGAGGCCTCTCTGGGTGTGGGTTCCTTGGGTGTCTGGGGAACGACAACTGCTTCCTTGGGCGTCGTCCTCGAGGGCGTCGTAGGTACAGGCGAAGGCTTGGAGACTGTGGTCGCACTAGGTGCTGCTGCAGGAGTCGCAGGTTGGATGATCTCACTCTTCTGCTTGCCCTTGGTATTCTTGTTAGGAGCTGAGTTGGGAAGCGGCGTGGCAGGTACAACAGGCACGGCCGGTATGATGGTCGAAGATGTAGTACGGGACATTGGTCGAGATCCAGCACGCGAACGTGACTCTTCAAGGACTGCTTTAGGAATTGCTGGTACTGTGAAGCCAGGCGGTATAGTAGGAGTCGATCGGCGAGGGTGCTCGAAGAATTGGCCGCTTAGTGGAGTGCTTGGAGCGGGTCGTATTGGCTCATTATCGCTGTCGTTAACCAGTGCATCGACGTTGATAGATGCCTGTTCCTCTACACTCAAAGATCCATCATCTGCAATACTACGTCAGCACTAGAATCTTCAAAGTGTAAATTGACAAAAGCGAGGTCATGATCTAAGTACGGCGGCCGCCAGACGATGGTCAGGATGGGTTGACAAAAGCGTAAGGTACATCATGTTGCAAAGTCGTCTCTCGAACATCTTCGTCACTTGGTGGGCAAGAAAATAGTGAACAGGCCATCTCTCTATTAGAAAGTAAGCATGCCGACATGATGCGGCAGGAGGGGTAGTTACGTACATGCGATGGCCATGACGAAGACGACGAGAGAAGCCAACCTTTGCAGCGGCAGGACAGCGCAATCCACCAAATCATGACAGAAAATGAAAGGAAATAAGAAGGTATAGGTGCCGTGAAGACATGCCGGGGCCATATGCTTTGACAAAATCCGTGCAGTCCAAATCATAACGCCAGGCGATCCAGTGTCGAAGCACTGGATATGTGCCGATGCATTCGCCGTAAATCCGAAACGCCATGCAGCCATCATTGAAGTAAAGTACTAAGACAAAATGTCAAGCCGCGAGGCCGACCCGAGTGCAGAATGAAAGTGACTACCATCGTCCAGCGCCGCCGTAGTTGTTGTTGGAATAGAGCGAAGAGAAACCACCTTGGCCTTGACCATACATGCCCTGCCCGGCCATTCCGCCTTGGTGCAGCCTCGCCTGCAAGATACTCGGGTCTTGGACATCGGCAAGACCGCCACCCCCAGAGGAGGAAGTGTTGGCATGCCTATGCTTCTTGCCCTTTTTCTTGGATTTCTGCGAACCAGACTCCTGGTAAGCTCCAGGCGAAGGTCCATAAGGGAAGCTGAGGAGGCCAGGGGCAGGGGCAGGTGTGGAAGTTGAAGGATGTTGATTAAGGAAAGAAGGAAACATTGACTCACGCTTTCCAGCATCAGCTAGTCTAGCACCACCGTCCATGTTACGGCTGCGGAGCAGGTCCTGATACATGGCATCATTGTTGTTTCTCGCCGTTGCGCCAGCCCCGTAGGGTAGACCACCAGTGGCGAAACCGTGGCCTTGACCGAACATGCCAGTCCCGCTGACTGGGGGTGTGCCAGTAGGCTTGAGTCCTGGAGGGGGTCCCTGCACGTTGGTGAAGAACTGCCCACTCAACTGCTGATGCTGAGACATGGGGTTGAATTGATTGGCATTCTTGGGCATCATCGAGTTTTGCTGGCTCATCAGCTTCTGGTTTGCGACAGGCTGCACATTCGCAGAAGCGGAAGCGCTGTCGTTGGCGAAGCTGAAGCGTGAAGTGTGCCTGGTGTGGCTAGAGGCATTCTGCTGTTGAGGATGCTGAGCACTTGGCATGTTGTTCAGTAGGCCCGTGGCTTGGGTGCCAGACTTGAAGTTGGAGAGCAACAGCTGCTGCTGTTGCTGTGGTGTAAGGCCTCTGTTGCTCAGTCCCAGGCTGCTGAAGTCCTCGGCCAAAGGCGTGTTCTGTCCGAAAAGGCTGCCTCCAAAACCTTGCTGACCAGGTGGTGCAATCGCGTGTTGATTGAGGTGGTTGGTGCTTGTCTCGGGACCGTCTTCGGGCTCTCCACCTAGCTGCAAGCTGCCGCCAGCCGTTGCTTCGTTGTCTTCACGCTCAGCAGCTGGGGCATGCTGGGACGCTGCCTTTGCTACAGCAACAGCTTCCGCTTCAGCCTCGCGCTGCAGTGCCAGTTCCTTCTCCTTCTTTTCTTTGATGGCACGACGCTTAGCACCGCCATTGGGATCCAGGAGTTGAGGAAACTCGGTGACAGCTTTCAGTTCTTCCTCAGATAGAACGGCGCTCGAGAACACGAACTTGAAGTCTGGCGAGCAGATGACCTTCAGTAAATCGTGAATACCATTGTCGCGGGGCTTCGGCGGTCGGGCAGCGGGTGCGGGTGTCGGAGCAGGCGGCGGGGTTGCAGCCTTCAATGCTTGTGCAGCCTTCTCCTTTTCCTTCTCTTTCTCCTTTTCTTTTTCTTTTTCCTTGTCCTTGCCCTTCTTCTTTGGTGGCTCAGCTGCTTTCGATGGCTTGGGTGGTTGCGCGGGAACAGCATTCGTGACCATGGGACTGGCGTTGTTCGAAGCGACCGTGGAGCGGCTGGCTCGGCGTTCCAGCAATGCCTTGCTTCCCCAGCTAGCGGTTGCAGGCAAACCGGGTGCCTCGTGTATTGAGCTCGACGTATCGGTACTGTCTTGTCGATGCATCGGGATCGCGGCAGCGACAGCGGGACCCTGGTGGGCGGGGGGCGCGGCTCGAGACGTAGACGATTGTGACGGTTGTTGCGTCTGGATTGAGTTCATCATGGAGAGATCTTGGCGAGTGAAGCTGTCGTTATCTTCGCCGGGTTCGTGCAAGAACATGCAATTGCGGTTATTGCAGGTCTCGCCGCGAAGATACGCTGAACAGTACTTAGTAGTACCAAATTGAGCCCTGCAAGAGACGTGAGCTTGTTACATGACACGTGTGCATGTATAGGGATTCACATACCTTAATGTCCTCTCGCCATTTTGAGAACCGTCGACAGCATTGATGCACTTCTCTGCATCTTCCTTGCGAGCGAATGTTACATAAACACCCACCGACTGTTGATGCTGCGCGTTCTCCTTGGCTTTGCTAACGACAATCTTGAGGATCTTGCCGTACTGGCCGAAATAGTCGTCTCCACGAAGAGTCTTGAGCAGTTCGTCTTCGCGTATCGTCGGCGTGAGACCGGTCACGTATACGAGGTTCTTCTGGACGACACGCAGACCAGACAGGTGCTTGCGGCTGAGAGAGTCGGCTTCGGCCTTCTGTGCTTCCTTCTGCCGTATCTGTGCGTTCTTCTTGGCCTTTTGCGCGATGAGCTGCTTGTGTTGTGCCATCCTGGGTAGTGTCAGATGTGTTTAGAGATGGAAGGTGCAGGGGACCCACTCTTCGGGGGAGATGGTCTTCCACTCGATCGTGGAGTCATCGTAGGGGCGGCGGCAGGCGGGACACAGTCCGTTCATGGTCGTCTTGATGTTGTTGTAGCAGAACTGACATATCTGGCACGTGGGTCAGCATGGGACTCGAGATGGTTCACCGAGTTTTGGCACAAAGGCGTACTTGGTAGCCGCATGGGCAGGGGCGGAAGTTCCTGTCCGAGAGGTCGAACTCTTCGACACAGAGCGGGCAGCACTCCTCCTCGTCATCGTCGACGAACTGGTCCTGCTGCAGTCGAGACATGGTGCTGTGTGGTTGCGATGTGTTGTTGAGAGCGGGTGGCGCTCAAAGTAGAGATACGTGGGGTGAGACGAGACCTGGGGGGTCGGGACGAGAGGTCAGTAAGGAAACCGCGGAAGTACAAATAAACGCCGGCCGGAGTGTCGCTGTCGCTGGAAGAGGGATCCACAGGAGGTGATGGGGGTTAAGAGGCTGCACCTGCGCGATGGCACACCAGGTTCCGCTTAACGCTAGCGACTTACATAAGCGCGCATTTGCGGGTGGGAGCTGCGAACTCGACGACGTCGACGACATCACCACCCGCAGTCGCCCTCACCTGCTACATCGCGTAGCCTCACCACTCTCTCACCGCACACAATGGCTATGCGGCTAGCTGTCGGCCGGCCATTGGGCGCCGCCGTCCGCGCCTCGGGCTCCTCCCGCCATGCAGTTCGCACCTTTGCCTCCACGGCTCTCCGGGCAAAGGAAGTCGCCGGTCCCGAATCGGAGACGCCAAACATGAGGGTGCGCATGTCACATGATATGGTGAAGACGTGGTTTCTAATGTGATCGCAGTTTGCCCCCCGCGACGAGACCGTCACGCTCAAGCGCGCGATCGTGAACCCGGCCGACCACTACAAAGAGAAGGGCGAGGCTCTGCACAAATATGGCCAGTACATCATGTCATGTCTGCCCAAATACGTCCAGCAGTATGTCAATCCACACCTGGGAGTAACTACCGTCTGACCATACCCAAGATTCTCCGTCTGGAAGGATGAGTTGACCATCTACGTCCCGCCCGCCGGCATCATCCCCACCTTCACCTTCCTCAAGTACCACACCGCCGCAGAGTACACACAAATCTCAGATATCACCGCCGTCGACTACCCCACGAAGGACCAGCGCTTTGAGGTTGTCTACAACATGCTCAGCATCCGTCACAACTCGCGCCTGAGGGTCAAGACGTACGCGGATGAGGCCACTCCAGTACCCAGTCTGTGCGATCTCTACGACGGTGCCAACTGGTACGAACGTGAGGTCTATGATCTGTTTGGTGTATTCTTCGTTGGACACCCGGATCTGAGGCGAATCATGACCGACTACGGCTTCGACGGCCACCCACTGCGAAAGGACTTCCCCATGACCGGATACACTGAGATTCGATACGACGAGGAGAAGAAGAGGATTGTTGTAGAACCCCTGGAGATGACACAGGCTTTCAGGAACTTCCGTGGTGGCTCATCAGCATGGGAGCAGGTGGGTCCTGGTGATGACCTCAAGCCAGAGAACGTAAGCTATCCTTCATACCACGTTCTGGACTCAACCTCTAACAGGCACGTAGTTCAAGCTCCCAACGCCAAAGCCAGAGCCTCCCAAAGAGGGCGAGCAAAAGAAATAGAATGTTCAGAGCATTTGGATTGTATATACCTGCGAATGGATGTGATTGTACAACATCCGATGGCCCACAACATATACCCGCTGCTGTGATGATTTGCTCGGTGTAGTTGCTTCACTTGTCGGCGCTTTTGAGTCTGCACAATCCAGATTGCACGTCGGAGTAAGATTCACAAGACATTCAGATGGAATTAGCCATGCTAGGCACAGGTCCGACTACTGCAGCCCGATCGCGTCTCGTATCTCGTATTTGAAGTCTCAATGCTCATGCCAAGCAGATCTCGCATTTCCCCGCCCAATCAGGGAAGCGCCTAGCACTGCACCTTCCTCCGTCAGTTCCCACTTGTCGGGTAAACATCGGTACCCGCTAGACAACGTCTTGCATGATCTGCCGTAGTATGGCTTGATGTGTAAGACGAACCACCATAGCTAACCATCGGAAGTCAAATCTTGCACGTTCTCACCCGGAACAGTACCCCGCTTTCCCCGTCCGCATCACAAGATGCCGACGTCCCAGGATGAAGGGGCTTCGGGGTAATCTCCTTTGGTATCCTCAGTGGGCTCTCTCCACCGCCATCACAATCATCCAGCTGTATCATACCGACGTTCTACCGCACTTCCGACTTCCAGCCAATCGCATGCGTTACCATACTTTAGCAGTAATCGCCGTCGTCACACCCGTAGAGCTGACCTGCATCACTGCGCCAAGGTATAAATACAATCAGGATTCTATAGATTAACATGCATCACCAAGATGAAGTCCTCCATTCTCTCTTTCCTCGCAGCTACAGCCACAGCCGCAGTCACCATGTCCAATACGACTACCACAACCATCAAGCCCTTCAGCCTCTCGGCTCCACCAAACACTGACATCTGGCGCAAGCCTCCCATGCACAACGCCTTCAATGCATCGACCTACCCAGAGCAGCTCCCAACCTACACTCTGAAGAACTTCCAGCGAGCGCAGCTGTCGTTCGAGCTTCCACCGTCTGACCAACTCCGCCAATACGATCAAGCCGGCCTCTTACTGCACGTCACCAAGCCAGGTGTTCCAGACAACCAAACCAAATGGATCAAGACTGGTATCGAGTTCTACTACGGAAAGCCGTATGTGGCGACCGTGGGCTGTGATGCTTGGGCTGACTGGTCACTCACACCTATGCCTGAGTTCAAGAACGGTACTATGCCCGGCGCCACCATTGAGGCGAGAAGGGAGAGCGATGCGCTCGGCAACAGTCTTTGGATTTACTGGATCATCAAGGATGAGGCTGGCAAGGAGGTCAGCAGGCAGCCATTGAGGGAGGTCACCTGGGTCCTTGCTGAGGAGTACGAGCGATGGAGCGTGAGTATCGCAGGATACGTTTGTCGTCCGACTACGGCAGGTGGCGATGGAATGCTTGAGGCGGAGTTCAAGGACGGTCTGGAGATTGAGACTCTCAATCACGTGTAAGGGGAGAGTGCGAGATGGGCGTTTGTTATGGTACGTGATATTGTCACCTGCGGTTGCGATAGTACCTGAGAGCAAACAGTAGATGGTTTATAAGTTGCAGTGACGCGTTGATAGTCAGTAAATATCATCGTTTACCTCCATATATACGAACTTGCCCGCATGTATCTTGCTCAATAAGGCTATCAAATCCATATCTTACGACTGCAGTGAGCACAATATGACCCAAGTTTGCCTTCAGGATAGTCAAGTGAGCCATCACTGGCTCCCGAAAAGGGTCAGCCGAGCGTAAGCGACAGTTTCTCTCATTCATTGAGCAAAGCACAAACTCACTGCGACTGCCTGGAGAGCACTGACCTCTGGGCTATATATCCTCATCGATTTTGATTTCTTGATCCGCACTCCCTCTTCGACAAGAACAGTCGTCTGATTCAATACCCTCTACGATTTCGCGACAATGGTCAACGTTCAGTTACACTGCCCGTCCACGAAGAAGACCGTCGAGCACTTCTTCGTCACACCGTTCCAAACTCTCGAGCAAGTTCTACCAAGTGTACGACTTGCCCTCGACATCAAGTACGCCGCGATATATACCACAGAGGCCAAGCGCATCACGGAACCGAGTACTCTCCAAGAAGACCAGCGGGTGCTGGTAGCAGCTAGTGCGAAAGAGATCATGTTGCCTGATGCACCGTACGAATGGACTCTCTACGAGGGCGAGGAAGGCGACGACGTTGACATGAACGTCGAGTGCTACGGTCTGCAGTGGATAGTAAGTATACGTTGTTCTTTCTCCACATCAAAGGAACGCTACTGACTGAAGCGTAGGAGCTATGCGACCACGACAAGTGCCTGCACATCACCAGTCTGAACGAGCAGAAGCCCACAACTCGCAACAAGCTTCGTATCACCCGCGAGTACAAGCTTGTTGAGGCCGACATCGAAGCCTTGAATTCCACGACTTCAACTTCTGCACGTGTTGCCGAAGACGAGGACCACATCGAGAAGTGTTGGGACATCGCTGTCGAACACTTCCTTCCTACTTCGATGAAGCCCGCCGCCGCCAAGTCCAGTTCGAAGTCGTGCGATCCTTCCACACTGGCTATTCTTAGTGTCCTCGCAGGCTTCACTCAAGGTCAATCTCGTCTCGTCCTCGAAGTTCTCGAAGAGGCCGTCGCCCTTCGGACGGAAGAGGATCAGGGTGATGACAAGAATCCCACTTTGCGAAAAGACGATGTGCTTAACGCGATTACTATCATCTACGAGCGCGCTGAAGTCATTGAAGCCAAGCTCATCAAGGGCAAGGGTGCGAAAGGAAAAGGGAAGGGGAAGAGGAGGCCTTCGAAGGGCACTCCGAAGAAGCTTGGCGCTATGTCGAGCTCGAGTTGAGATTCGGTAGATTAGGCGGCGACAAGATGGGTCTGGTGTTTACGTTGAGTTACCTGAAGGTGCGAGGATATACCCGGAGTGTTTTGAAAGTCATTTTGCGGGATTAAGTTATACACAGGCGGCTACATTTGGTTTGTACGGCATACATAAACGATAGGAGATACCTATGTAGCTGGTAAGACGGGCTACAGAATACGATTACAATGAATCTGTCAAGTTTGTATTTGTCTACCAACCACCTTCATTACTAACAAGCAGAGACAGCAGGGTATGTATGCGTATATCTTCCGATGCTTTTCCCCTCATATTTCCCACAATTCTTTCCAGTCACACCACTACAGAATGTCCGAACAACCAACACCACCATCAAGTGTGCAGCCAACAAGTGCGCAAGCTACAGAAGAGCGCGTCATCTCTAGTAAGTTCAATTCCAAGGCTGTTCCCCAAGAGAGACGTACCAGTTCTTTAACCAAGCAGGCCAATGGCTTATGGACAAGCTCAAGAAAAAGTCCCGTGAAACCAGAGAAGATTGTAAGCAACCCTCCCATCTCACTCCTTCTCTCCCTTTATCTGCCTTTAGCCTAGTACTGTACAATTCTGAGCCATCCTACAGACCTCCGTATCCTCCGTTGCCGAATCAAAGAAAGCGCCGCAGAAAACAAATTGCAACAGGCACGCAACACCACAATCTCCGAGTTCGTACTACAGAAACTTCAAGGTAAAGGCCCGGAACACGATTTCGATGCGGCGAGGGAGTATGAGGTAATGATGAGGTGGAAGCTGCTTATTGACCAGGCTGTCAGTGATGCTAAGCATGAGGGGCTGGTGGAGCTGGTGAGGAGGGTTGAGGAGCTCATGGATGAGGATGGGGGAAGTTAGATTGAGAAAACACATGAGCACAATGGGTGCGTGGCTTGCGTGCTCCTTGTTTTGGTAGATCGATGTAACGAGTAGCAAGCCAGAAAGCCTATTGGATCCATCACGAGGTCGAGTTTCTGTTTGTCTACCAAGCACTTCTAGTACTAACAAATAAGTGTCACCAGTACATATACGACCACATACACCAGCGTTGTGCACTTTCCGGTATCTTCACTCCATCTATCACACACCCAAAGGACATAGTACCTGACTTATCGCTCAAGTATCTCCAAACAATTCGATCAACATGGCCGAACAAGAACAGTCACCAGGCCTGCAAATCTACATACCCCAGGGGGATAAGCTCTCTCGTAACAAAGCCCCCAAAGTCCCTTCCTAGAAAAGCCAACGACTTGCTAACTCGATACCGTAAAACAGTGACAGACTACTTGGATTTCCTCCAGACCCAATCGCGACATACTAAAGAAAAACGTACGTACACCACTCAAGCTATATCGTCTCGCTCTCCGCAAAGTCGTCATCAACGCATTCTAAAACTTGTATAGGCCTTGCCGTTCTGAAAAAGTACCTTGCCAAAGGCTGGGAACAGTTTGCTGAGCAGTGTAAACGCGAGGAAGCAGCCATAGAACTCGCTCAATCACAAGCCAAGGCTATGGAAGAGGGCGAAGAAAAGCAGCGTGCGGTGTTGCAGCTCGCGGTGAAGATGGGGATCAGGTTTTGGGAGTCGTTGGTGGAGGCTGCAAGGCATGACGGCTTACAGGAGTTGGTCGAGACGGTTGAGGAGATTGTGCAGAATCATGTGCCAAATGAGGCCGATACTTCTCACTCGTAGATGGAGAGGGTTGGCTAGGTTTGTAGTTTGCGAACTCTTTGTTTTGTTTGACCGACGTAGTAAACAGCACAGTGCCATCACATATATTCCGGCAGTGCGATACTTCTTGCCTGAGAATCTCTATCACTCTTCTATCAGTCAGCTCTCCCTCAGTCATGAACTCACATCTGACCTCTGTATCTAAAATGCGGCATCCGAAAAGCACCAACGACTTGCGAAAAGCGCCAACCATGATTGCAGATGCAGAGCCCCTAAACCAACCAGTTCGTCCAAACATATCCAGTGAGTGCTACCGCAACGTCCTTTTCCGAGAACAAAACAGCAGACTAACGAACAAAAAAACACAGGCTCATGGTTTACTTCCAATCTCCCCAAAATGACTCTCAAAGATTGGAATGCCTGTACGTGCCTAGCTTCCCTCTTCTCCCTCACCATACTCACTCTTCTACCTACCCCTGCCAAGATGTTGCTCGCTTTACTTTACCACCTCACAAAGTCCACCTCATAGCTACCGGTGGAGCTCAAATCTTCTGACACGCATCCAGATGAACGCACCCTGAGCTCCTACATTAAAGACAGCATTGTCGAGAGAAAATCAATCACTGACAAATCCGACGATTACATCAAATGGGAAAAGGATCTTGTCGAAGATCTGGAAGAGCAGCTGAAACGTGCAAAGGAGCGAATAGAGGAAGAGAGGCGACGGGTCGATCTCGAGAAGGTAGTACATGATACTAAGCACGAAGGCTTGGTGGAGTTGCTGAGCAAGGTCAAACAAGCGTTGTGGCCAAGATATTAGAGCGGGAGGATCCAGCGGCTTTGCGGTTTGCCGACCTACCAGTCATGTCACCAATCGACGGGTTATATAGCAAACCGCACGCGGTCTATACATTCATGACTACGCTCTCTTATTAGCAGTTTCCCAGATCCGTCTCTCTTCTACCAAACCGCTATTGCACCTTGACCCACCAAACTACTTTCCACATCTCCATCCCAAGACCCTCTTCATAAGCCCAAACCACAATGTCCGACGACGAAGAAGCTCCACTCCCCGCAACCATCGAGATCGATAGTAGGCGACACTCCCCCCTCCCTCTTGCAGAACCGCTACCGTAGCCATAAGAAAGTGCCAGCTAACCAGCCCCTCCTCAACAGCAAAATGGTTCCTATCCAAACTCCCACGGCTGTCTTATGAAGAAAGACACGAATGTAAGTAACCATCACCATGTTACCTACGTATTCCAACACAGCCAAAACACGCTACTAATCCAATCTAATCCTTACACAGACAACGCCGTTCTCATCCGTAACATCGAAGTCATGATGAAAGAGTTGGGATTGCCCGACCCTGATCACCACGCCGCCAATGTGAACGCCGATGCTGAAGTCGTGGCAGCAAGGAGATTAGTTGCGGAAATGAAGGAGCTGCAGGAGCTTGCGGAAGAACGTTTGGGATTGCCCGACCCTGATCACAACGCCGCCAATGCGAACGCCGATGCTGAAGTCGTGGCAGCAAGGAGATCAGTTGCGCAAGCGAAGCAGCTGCTGAAGCTTGCGGACGAACGTTTCCATCGTGTGCATGATATATCCATTGCTATGGGTGCGGAGAAGGGCAGGAAGATTGGAGCCTTGCGTACGCTAACGAAGAAGACTAAACAGGCTATGAAGAAGACTAAACAGGCTATGCGGGAGGAGGGGTGGATAGATCTTGGGGAGGCAAGTGAAGAACATGATGAGGGCTCTGATAGTAGCTAATTTCCATGCTGTAAAAGAACCTGGTGATATGTAGATTTGGTAGATGATGCCTTACATGTTACTTACACCCCAGACCCACCCATCTCATTCCTGATCTTCATCCCTTTACGCCGCCTGCGCAGCTCTCAACCCCCCTCTCTGTCCCGCATTCCGACTCCTGACCTCAGTCTGCCCAACCTCCAAATGCGTGCCTGCCCTGCTCTTCTCCAGCGACACGGCCGCCCGATCAGTCACCGCAATGTAATCCTTCGCATCATGCTCCACCGCACCAGGAGTAGAGACGTGGATACCCTCAACGAGAACCTTCTCATCATCCGGTATCTCCAGTGTAGTCTCCTTGATCTCGGGACCTTGTGTCTTTGTGCCAAAGGGCGGGTCGAAGCGCTTCCGCAGGGTTTCGATCATCTTGCCGAACCAAAACCAGTTCAGGCCGTTGAGGATGATGTTGGAGGCGAGGTAGGCGGTTATGAGCCAGAGAGGGACGGTCTGGCCTTCGGCGAATCGGAGGATGTCGTGCTTGAAGCCGGCGTTGTGGAGGGTGGTGTTTTGCGATAGCTTTCCGACGTCTGGGTCTGAGTGTGTGTATGCGCCGGCGGCGTAGGCATGGTAGACGTCGGTAAAGACGCGGATGGAGTTGTAGGATCCCCACACGATGCGGCAGGAGAAGAAGGTGCATAGCAGGATTATGCCGTTGACGAGCTGGATGGTGGTGCCCGTCATGTTGAGCTTATCGCAGAACCAGTGGATGTTCAGGAAGGGCGAGGAGAGTTCGTAGAGGATAAAGGTGCACGCGTAGTAGTTCACGAAGGGACGCTGTCACACGATCAGTACTCTGAATAGCTCCCATGTGCTCTGGGAAGCACCGTGGTCTACTTACGAAACCCAGCGAGAATACGCAGAGGGCACAGATAGCATGGAACAGCATGCCGGTACCGAATGCCTTGACATTCTGCAGCGTGATGACCAAGTCCCACAGGAAGTAGCCTCCTGCCATAGCTTGGATCAAGCCAGATGCTCCAGTGTATCCATGCACGCGCTCCGTCGAGTCCATCTGATTCAGCTCCTTATCCGTCCACATGACCCATAGCGCCATTCCGCAGACCAGCGTGCTCTGCACAAATGACACGATGTGCACATCCCAGTTGAGCTTGGTTCGCGCGGTGAAGTTGGCGTATATCCGCGGGAAGAAGAAGCGTGAGATGGCGGGGGCGCCGTAGCTGAAGATGATCTGGTAGAACGTGAAGGCTATCGCGACTTCGTGGAAGTGCAGCGGCAGCGACTTCATGTTGAGGAAGTCGGCGACGGGCTGCACATATTTGACCAGGCTCTCCGGCGGCGCGAAAGGGAACGGGTCGTGCATCGTGGCAGTCGAGTGTGGGGTGCAGTAGACGCGGAGGTAGGTGGAGGTGGAGGTGCGAGGCGTGATGTCAGGGCGGTAAGAGTTGCACGCGAGCAGGAGCGAGGGTCCCTTCTTATGCAGGGAAGCAGCGGAGGGGCGTTCGGCAGGAAGGCAGAGCAAGAGCGGTTTTATACTCGGGTAGATACGAAGATCCAAGGCCGCGGCGGCACAATGATGCACGCCGCTCGAGGATGCCTGGGAAAAGGTGCGGATGACGACCAAGCTTGGTGCAGTCCCTTGTTCTAGGCCGAGATGCGATTAGCGAGCCGAGGACCCATCGCCCTGCGCCAGAGGCACACGAAAGATTTCATGTCCACCGGGTCATTTTTGTGGAATGCTAAATCACTGCCACGGGACCGCGTCATGTTGGACGCTGTTGGATGTGTTTGGGTACAATGCACCGCCACTAGAGGCGTCATGCCGTGACAAGTCTCACCCTCTTCGGACGCCGCATCACCGCATACAAGGAAGAAGTTGAACACCTAATAGAAGTAAATAGCTCCGAGGTTTTTATTGACCTGGCTAACTTTCGTTTTATAATAGAGTAGACTGCGGTGCAGCTGCCTGGCGTTTCCCTCGTAGAGGTGGTAGTGGGTATCTTAAAGCAATAATGTGATGATGATGAAGATGCCGCGCTCAGAGCCCATCAAGTCTGACGTTCTGATTGTGCCAGCAGTTGATGCATTTATCCACCTTCAACCTCGCAGCGTATGCTACGAGGAACATCTCTGCAACGTACGATGTTCTCTCGATTCTGTCGAGAAGGAAGTAGAAGTCCTGCAAACTCCTATAGCTGATGATCCGATTGCTGTGACTGAGTAAATTTGCCGGGTGGGCGGTGAACTGGCTCTGTTGTGCGGCCGGTACAGGTGAATTGAAGAGGGCATTCATGCGTCTAGCCTCCTCCATGGAAGATACTGGCGGCGTGGGTAGTCCAGAAAGATAGTCCGGCTGAGCAGACGAATGATCATGTGATGCCATGTTGGTTGGTCCTGTCCATCCTCCTGTGTTCCCTCCGAGCAGAAGAGTACCTGCTACTCTGTTTTCGGCCAGTCCTCTTTCCATGTCCAACTGTGAACCAATCCACAATGACCACACAGCTTCTGTCAAGTTGTCATGTGTGGGTACAACGTTGAAAGCGAACCCCATCTCGTGCTCGTTGTTGAAAGGATAGTATCTGTTGGTCTGGCTATGCCTCCCACCAGGGAAATAGTCTTGGTAACTGACAGTGGCATTTGAAACGCCGAGTTCGTCGTTGACCTGCTTGTTGAAGTATGCGTTGCGATGCTTCTCACTCATCGACACCAGTCCTTCTTCCCACATGAGTCGCTCGGCGACTAGGAAAAGTTTACGCACGTGGGCATGCGCCTCACGCTTCCCTCTGCAGATGGGGCAACAGTAGAATGGCATGTACTGAAGGTTTGGAGTTTGCGTGGCATGTGCCTTCAATCCTTGTAATGGATATGGAATGAAGTCTTGCCGCGGGAATGGTACAGTCGCGGACTGTCCTTGGCCCCGACTCGTACTTGTTCTGCGCCTTCTCTCAGTTTCAGCAATAGAGCCATTTTCAAAGCAGATGTTGGAGTCTTCCGGGTCGGCCAGAGGGTCGCATGCAGGGTCAATTGGACGATTGCCAGGATTGGAAGTCATGGTGAGTAAGTTGTAGGAGAGAGAGGCCAAGAGAACTCATGATTTACACAGGTCTGTCAGGCAGGCTTTTACACTCTTATTTGAAGCCCTGACCCAACATGAGGATGTATTACGAGTACTTGCGAGTGTCTCACTGGGGCTTTAGAGGGTCACCGCGGTACCGTGGTCGTGAGCGGGCCAAGGTGAGGGGACAGGCGAATAAACATTCTGCCCTCAGGAGTTGTTGAATTACCGCACAGAGTTACCATCCTGCTTGTCTGACTGATCCTCAACAAACACATCCTGCGAATAGTACACCCATGTAAGGCGGAGTGAGAGAGTGCGGGGAGGTTTCGTGACGCGACTTACGCGACGGCTGCGTGCAGGGATCAAGGATGCTCAAAAGTTGGGAAGGCGCGAAAGCGGGACACAGCAAGAGATCCGACTGCAGTTCTCATATTACAACCATGAAAGCTGTCCGACCATCTTTCCGCGCCAATGCAACATGTCAGAGGCAAATCTTCTGCAGCAACTTAACGTCACGCCGCATAAGTTCAATACCACGACGAGCATACACACGACCCGCATTCGCACCGAAACCCTCCATCGACATCAAACACATTCGACAGAACCCAGGACTATATGAGCAGAACTGCATAGACCGCAACTATGCTGCACATAGCAAATCGTCATGGCGGATCATAGAGCTGCACGAGCAATGGCTCGCACTCCAGCAAAGCAGTCGCGACCTACGAGAGCGCAACAATCGCATACGGGCCACTCTAGCTAGGACAGCATCGCGCGCCAAGGACGCCGACGGCAAGCCGGTAGCCTTGAGAGAAGGATTGATCAGCGATGCGAAGGCATTGAAGGCGGAGTTGAGCTCTATTGAGGCACAAGAATCCGAGATCCAAGAAGAGATAGAAGGGCTGGCGCAGGATCTACCCAACTTAAGCAGCACATGCACGCCCGTCGGCACCGAAGCAGATGTACTCGGCTACATCAACGAGTCGTCGAAATCGCAAAATCGCAAGTCGCACGTCGACATTGGGCAGGAATTGGGGATACTTGACTTCTCGGGCTCAGCGCAGACTTCGGGCTGGGGCTGGTACTTTCTGGTCGGGGACGGCGCAATGCTGGAACAAGCACTCGTACAGTACGCCCTAAGTGTCGCTAGGAGGAAAGGATGGAAAGCAGTCGCACCTCCATCCTTGGTGTACTCGCACATTGCATCTGCATGCGGATTCCAACCGCGGGATCAGAATGGGGAGCAACAGATATACGCTATCGAGCAGTCGGAGAAGGACAAGGCGAAGCCGCAACTCGCTCTTGCCGGAACTGCAGAGATACCGCTTGCTGGCATGAAGGCCAATCAGACCCTAGAAGAAGCGGAGTTGCCGCTCAAGGCGGTCGGCGTGAGCAGGTGCTACCGTGCTGAAGCTGGCGCAAGAGGAGCCGACACAAAGGGATTGTACCGTGTTCACGAGTTCACCAAGGTTGAGATGTTCGCCTGGACAACGCCCGATAACATGGGAGAAGATCACTTCACCACTCCAACAGCACCGAGCTCAGAGTCAATCTTTGACGAGATACTGTCGATCCAAAAGGAGATACTAGAAGCACTTGGGCTGCACTGCCGCATCCTGGAAATGCCCACAACCGACCTCGGTGCCAGCGCGACGCGGAAAATCGACATCGAAGCCTTCTTCCCATCCCGAGAGAAAGACGAAGGTTGGGGCGAGGTGACATCATCGTCCATGTGCACAGACTACCAGAGCCGACGACTACAGACTCGCATGCGCGTGAAGGGAGGCAAACTAGAGTTCCCGTACACGCTCAACGGAACAGCACTTGCTGTGCCCAGAGTCCTTGCGGCTATTCTAGAGAACCACTGGAACGAACAGGACAGCACGGTAACAATACCAGAGGTACTGCGGCCGTTCATGAGTGGGCAAGAAAAGATACAGGTGGAGCGTCGTTGATGGTGTGAGGAAGTACTGTACGATATGTATCATGTATCTAGACTATGATGTCAGGTGGTTGGATGTTACTGGTGCCGCAACTAGATGCGCGACACCACTCAAGAAACATGCAGTCAACACATCCTATGGCCACAGCCGTCTACAAAACCGCGCTGCTCGCCCCCTGCATCAACTTTCAAGCTTCGGACCGTCAGATGCTTGCACTCCCCTGTTTTGGCCGCGACATCCCAGCTGGCCGCAATCGAGGCTGACTCTGCGCTTGGCCCGGTTATGGCCGGCGATTGGCGCACAGCCTCCAACCTGTTCGAGCTGGGTGGCAGGGTGCATGAGGCCAGGTGCATATTGGATAGCGGCCATGTGAACAACCGCCACAGCCACTGCTGTCTGGTGCTGCACGGCTCCTGAAACATCTTCTCAAGACTGCACATGCGTCGCAAAGCAGCAGAGTCTACCCTGTCGCGCTGAACCGGTTCTGGGCCAAGGTCCACCTTTGGCGCCATCGCATTCGAGGTGGGGTGGTTAGCGGGCCATTCTCGTCTACGGCCTACGCACCAGCCTCCAGCGCTCACCAGCATCAACAACCCGGCCGCCCACCACCAGCCTGCCTGCACCGCGAGCTGCACCGCTGCGTGCAACCACCGCACCACGCAGCTTTGTTGCTGTCGCCACCTGCCCCCGCCCGACCAGTGTCACCCGCCTCCAGCCATCCGCGACCCGTCGCAATATTGTTGGAACGCATCATTGTCGCAAACCACTCCTTCGGCCACCCCGAGCACCACAACACCAGACCTGGACAGCGAGATAGCAAACGTCGCGGCGCATGGTTTCCTACCCAGACTCGGCGAGTGCAGAGCGCTCACTGCCCATACGGCGTCCCTCGTCGGTTGTATCGCACTCGTCGCGCGCATCCACCGTCCGCAGACATCGCCAGCACCGCTCCAATGTGGGCGGCTCGTCGCTAGCACCCCAGAATGAGTTCCCCGTGTTTACGCATACCGGCGACGTCGAAATCGTCATCAGCAATGGGCGGAAGGAAATGCGTTATCTGCTGCACAAGTTGATTCTGACGCAGTGCTCGGGCTTCTTCGAGGCTGGCACGAGCGATGAGTGGGCGACTGCTGGTGATGTGACCAACGCCGGGCCCAGCAACGGCACCGCCCTGTCGAGGATACCATCAGGATCACGACCCGAGCAGAAGCGGAAATGGAGGTACGAGATGGATTGGGGCAGCGGCGATGACGACCTGCCCATGCTCGTGCAGAAGGTGTGTTTGTTTACCGTCCGCGACGGCGACCATGCTAACGAGAGTCCAGAAGAACCAGCCTACCATGTTTGGCGGCGACCCAAGTCCACCCGTGCAACCCCCTACTGCGCGCAACAAGCCTGCCGCACCGCAGTCAGGCTTCTTCCGCAGCATGGCCAACTTCTCCACCCTCCACGTGCCCGCAACAGCCACTCCCGAGACCGACCCTGACGACGACACCTTCCGCGACTACGACAACCTGTTCCGCATCTTCTACAACTACCCTCCCACGCTCGACTCTCTGAACATCGCGAATGCCTACGTAGAGTGCAAATCGCTTCTGCAGCTCGCCGACATGTACGACGCGCTTGGCGTCATCGGACCGCGTGTAGACCATCATCTGCTGCGTTTCCAAGGCCGGCTATGGAAGCAGATTGCGAAATACCCGCCCAGCTACCTCAAACTTGGCTACATGGCACGGAGTAAAGCCATCTTCGCCGAAGCCATGGTGCACGTTGTCGGACAGTGGCCACAAGGCATCAATCAGCTACGCGGCCAGATCGCTGAGCCCGTCATCGAGCTGATAGAAGACAAAGTCGACGAGATGGACGAGCTCAAGGCCAAGATTGAAGTCAAGCTCTTCCGCCTATCCCTCACAACTAGTCGCGGCGAGCGTGTGAGCCCATCGAGCAACTGGCTGGACTGGATAGCAGTCTCGCTATTCCGACAATGGCTCGCCGAGAACACCACGCCACCCCCGGCCCCAATCCTCAAATCGCCACGACCCCAGAACTCGAGAGACGGTGCGCCGCTGCCACCTCCACCAGTCTTCAATACCGGCCGCATATTCCGCTTGCTCGGCCAGGCTGGCTCAAGTTACCTCAACCACGACGAATGCAAGCGCTTCCTGCGACTGAACCCCGACCACTACAACCGCGACAACCTGAAGCGCTTCGAACGCAGAATCGAAGAGATCAAGGTTAAAGCCAAAGACGCAGTCAAGCCGCTGATGCGCAATTTCCTCGAGCTCGACCTACGAGAAGGCGGACTGCCCTATTTGACATGCACAAGAATCGATCCGCAAGACTTCCCATGGGACGACATATAAGACTGGAGGGAGGAAACGACTACATTGAGAACACACACCCACTCGCTTCGACGTTTATGGATTGGCAGCAATCTGGCGCTCTTTTTGATCTATTTGCCTTTTTTTTTGGTTTTGTTACGGATGCGGGATGTTTTGGCGCCTGATACCCTAGGATGTTTACATGTAAATACGCCGTTGTTCTTCTTTTCTTCGCTATTCCCACCCCCGATTTCCTTGACGATTTGATGATGTGGGAGAGATAGAGAGATGTGTATGTATGTAGAGAGACAGATGGTAATTATCGTGCGTAAGAGAAGGAAAAAAAGAAGAAGAGGGCATATGCTGGCCATGTGCTTTCTTCTTCTTTTATCTTTCCATTGGGGCAGATGAAGAGATAAGATGAGATAATCGACATTTCCACCTTCCTCCACTTCTCTCGTGACATCCCCTGTTCGTTGTCTTACACTGCCGAGCCAATATCCCCTTTCATGCGGGTGTGGGTAGTGATCGTCCCTCGGTTCACAAGTCCACTCCACACCTGCATCCTACAGGCTCGAAATAACACACTACCATAATTCCTTCTTTGGGTCCCTGATATCAAGAGATAGCATGCGGTACGTACTGCACCCGGGCATCCGAGCGAGATAGGCTCGAGGCGGAAAGGCTTGTAGCTATCTGCCGTCATGATCGACGCTGCAGCCGCGCCAAGCCGTGGTAGCGTGTGGGGGCTGGTGACGCGATACGGTGGGTACGGGGAGGATGGAGAGATAGGGCGGAGGGATGGGGATTGTTTTACGGAATTCTGGAGTTGACATTGATGGAATTGATGGGTTGATTGGAAGTGTTAGTGCTGGTATTGGTGAGTGGGGAAGATCGTCGAGGTGGCTGGATCGTTGATCGTTGCGAGCTTGTCACAGAGATTGGAAGATGTGGAAGATAACGTGGCTAATGTCGATGACAGGCATGCCAGATCTGTCTGTCAGGTTGTGGGTGTTTCTGGGGCTGAGTATGCAGGTACCGTTTCAAAAATCTGAAGGTATCGAAGGAGATCATCACCTGGCCATCTCTGCCATGACCTCAACCACCGAATCTCACATACAAGACCTTCATTACCTACAACTTCACCGCACACTTGTCTTTACAGCGATCATGCGGGACAGAACCAAACAAACAACCCTCCGATAACACCACCCCTAATCACTACCAAACATTTCCAAGAACCTAGATTACTCTTCTAGTTCTCGCCGACGGCCCAAACCCTCCCACAAGCATTGCTTATGCTAGGCATACGTCCAAAACAAGAGCTTATCAGATCTACATGTCGCTTCGTCCCTAGCTCGCTGCGAAACACTAAACACCAAAGCACTACCCTGCCGTTCATCAGGTCCCCACATATGTCGTTGCCTTTTCTGCACGGCAACGCAGGGTAGGTGACCAAACAGAGAAGGAAACCTTGACCCAAAACGGGCGTGACGTATCTGCTTGTAGACTACGTGGCGTACGGGGGAGGTAGATTGGGCGTGCTTGGCGGATGGGGATCGTCACTGGGTATCTAAGCCTCATGGAGATCGGCGTGGTGGCTGATAGCGGGTAGTGGAGTTTGGATTGTGAAGAGTGAGAGGAGGGCTAGGATGGTCGGCGAGCATTGGGTAGTTTGTGGGATGTAATGACGAAAAAAGAGATGGGGAGGAGGGTATTGGGGATATTGATCGGCGTGTCGTGGTCTTGGACGTGGGAGCATGGGATGGGATCGAGCAAGATCGAGTATCGTACGAGGGTAGTGTAGGCAGTGTAGCACAAGGGGGCAAGGCAAAGGCTGGCATCATGGGCAAAGGAATCATCTCCGCCATCTCGTCCATCAGAGATATATAAACCGCACTCCGTCCCTCCAAAGGTAACTCATCATCACAACAGTTCTCATCTCATCATCTACAGCACTTTCATACAACCACCACAACCAACTCAAACCACCAAACCACCAAACCACCAAAATGCAGTTCACCATCTTCACCCTCACCGCTCTCCTGAGCCTCACCTCCGCCGCCGCAGTCACCAAGCGTTTCCCCTACGCTGCCACCTCCGTCCAGGCCCGCCAGAGCGAGATCTGCGGTGGCCTCGCCACTCCATTGTGCTGCCAGACTGATGTCCTTGGTGTTGCCAACTTGAACTGCGCGAACGGTACGTTACAACATTCAGTCAACTAAATTGAGGAGAATGAGTGCTAATGTGTATGACAGCCGGCGCTGGTATCGAAACAACAGAGGACTTCCAAGCTGCTTGCGCTGAGGACGGCACCACGGCTCAGTGCTGCATTGTGCCTCTTGGTGCTGATGGACTGCTTTGCACTGCTGCTTAAGCTGTCCTCGACCTCAGAGACATTGGATACGTCCAAGACCAAGCGATATTTCGACATGCTAGGTTCGCTGCTGAAGCAGTGAACCATCTGGAGAGCGGATTTATATGAGTGGCGGACGAGAAGTCGCTGAGATGTAGTGCAAGGGGGTTTATTGTTCTTGTTGTCACTATCTACCACTCCTTTAGGTGGGACAGTTTATTTGTAGATATACTTGGAGAAGGATGATTGATAGGAAGAGAGGCGTGTATGATACAATGAGAAATCTGTTTTTCTAAGCTACATTTTATACCTCACCTCGTGAATTGAATTGAAGACTCTGTTTACTTACTGAGATTCTTCTGCTGGTCGAATGATGACCCTCCATGTGATGCCCGGTTCGACGAGTCTAAAACCACTTGCTCATCACAGAGTCCGCAAAGCCTATGATGAAGCACCAGAACAGATTCCGACTCTCACTACAATCCGATGACACCGATACCATCAAAGAACTCACAGAAGAAGTTATCATACGCATTCAAGCCTCCCCGAGAACAGTCAAAAACACCGCCATGCAAGCCATGACACAATCAGATAATCGCCTACCCAAATACCCGTCCGCGCTTATGCTATCACAAAAGACACTTGGCTCCCTCCCTCTCACCCTAATCATCCACCTCACTCATAATCCAAGCTATCCCTTACACACTTCCTCACCCTCTTCTTGAACTCGGGCGTGTTATCCCTCCACAGGCTCGCCGCCTCCACATTCGCTGGGCTCTCATCGTTCGGGCTCGACAGCATGGAGATAACTGACAGGAGAATCGTTTCGGGTGTTTGGACGGGCGACCAGCGTTCTGCGGCGGATTCGTAGCCGTATTTGTCTTCTTCGGGTGGGTGGAGGATCGAGATGCATACTTCGCCGTTTTGGTAGACTGGGAGGTGTTAGTTATGCGATTCGAGCTAAGAGGGGTTTATGAGGAACGAGACGTACTGTTAGGATGGAAGATGGGTGTCTCGAAGCGCATCTTTGGTGGAAGGAGGGGGTATTCGCTGGGGAAGGTGAGGCGCGCGCGGAAGAAACCTCCTGTCTGGTGTTAGCACTGGAGCTGTAACCTCTGAAGACCATGTCTGGGTCTGTACCTCCGTAGAACTTTGTGTCGTCGTCGATCATAAGCATCACCTCCCACTCAAATACATTGTTGTCCACCAGACCGCAGCTTATGCCCGATATACTCTTGTCGTTTTGCATTTGCTTGAGTTGACGAGCCAGCAGCCCCGCTGCCGCAGACGACGAAGCCATAGTACCCTTCTTTTCGCGTATGTGTATGTGAAGTGGCGCTCGAAGTTGAACCCTCGGTATGCGCAGAGAGATCGGGAACGGGTGGGGGAACGCAGCCGAAGAGACGGTTATAACAGCTGCGACGCAGATATTGCACACGTTCTACAGCGATCCGGATGCAGATGTTCTTGCGTGAGGGAAGTTTTGTGTGCGCCGGTTCTGTTGCGGAAAGAGGGTAGGTGGAGATTCCAGAGGCGCGTTCGGGCGCAGGACGTGGAGGGCTCTTAACGGCGGGTGTGGCGGGGCAAGCTGCGGGCGATCGGCAGGGGGCTCGCTGGCAGTCGTGGGTAGGGGATTACTGGGTGGATGGGAGTATGCGCAAGAGTCAGAGTGTCTTCGTGAGTCTTGTCAGTGAGCGTGCGTGAGCGTGATCATATATGAAGAAGCAAGTCTGCGGCATGCTCCAATGGCCGCGTCGCATGTGGCGGTATGCGCCAAGTCGAATACCGCTTTGCAGGGGTCCCTCAGGGTATTCAGGCCTTCCCTTTTGCGTCTGCTCTGCATTGAGGACGGGTGCTTGCCGATAGTCAGCCCTAAAGGCGTGTGGGAGAGCTGGATTCGGTGCTTGGTAGATGAGCAACGTGAGAATTTGGACCTCGGCTTGAAACTCGATAAGCCCTACGACGCCTTTACACCAAAGTAGCTTCTGTGGCTGCAAGGAAGATCACTATTTGCTTATACAGGTATACCGATTCATGTCCCCATCTACTCGCCCAATACCCGTCCATCTCCGTCTGCCCAGTTCCCATTACGTCCCAGAACGCCGTCGTAACCATGATAGATGCGATGCCACTCCCCGAGGACCCGTATCTAGGGTATCATTTGATCCAAAGGGGATATAGATTGGAAATAGCAAGACTCTAGAAGAGACAAAACGTAAAATCATACATGTAGGGAGCTTTGATCAGCCGAAGATCCGGAGAAAGCCCCATAGCCCGGCTCCACAAAGCACGGGGATGGTGAGATTGTCGTCCCAGCCAAAAACATCGATCGCTTCACTGGCACTGGCGATGATACCAGACGCCAGAGACATGGCGCCCAAAGCCCAGTATCCGGTAAGGGAAGCTTGCTTCACAGAGAGAGCAAAGGTTTCCCGCACCTGTGGAGGGAGCGTCAGGGCGCCTTGAAATGCAAAAGCGTATTCGCCGTGATTGTACTCTGAGTAGAGAGGACCTAGCCAGCCCCACCATACAGCCGCCGTGATGACACCCGTCACGCACGCCGCAATGGAACCCGCAAGACTCTTGCCTTTCCTGACTCTGGGCGTGAGGTGGCCCCAGAGCCTGCCGAAAGTCGAAGCAGCGGTATCGCACCAACTCAGTAGTAAGATGCTCATGACTGCTATGTCTTTTGGGCAAAAGCGCATGACTATCCATGCGCCCAGAAGGTAGGAGATGACGCCGTTGTATCCATCGACCTCTGACTCGCGCATGAAGGCACCGAGACACCGGATGTAGAAGCGATTCACTTGCCAGTAGCGGTGTCGGATGACGTCGGCGAGGGCGATGGGTATCAGCATGGTGAGGAGGACATTGTGTATTTGTGACGTTTGCGTGCCGGTGCAGTAGAGGAAGATGGTCAGGAAGCCGATAGAGACGTGGAGGATTTTGCGAGGAATCTCATGCCGGTGAATCTGTTGATGTCAGTGATGAACTGGCGAAGTCACCATGTGTACACTCACGAATGACCGCCATTTCTGATGGATGGGAATCAGGCCTAGAGGACTTGGACTCCTGCTCATCTCCCTCCAATAGTTCTTGTTCGCTTGCGCGGGTGACAGGTGGCCGTTTGAAGTGTTGCCAGGCAGCGCGAGGTCCTTCTTCATGCCTCCGTTCATCTGTCTACGACTTGTCAGGCCGCTCATCCTCCGCCGTCCTGCGCCTCCATCTAGAACAGGACTGCGGCTTCTGGCATTCCGGCTCCTTGCGCGAGCCCTCATGTCGGGGTCTGATCCTGAGTCCTCATCGATAGGCGGGGGTGACGTAACCCGTTGTTTGCGCGTCGAAGAACGCGTCACGGGTCCGAAGTAGCCATCTTTCGTACTGCCCGCCTCCGAGGGCGTTGGTGACGGCGAGATCACACGCGGCGTGTTAGGGATCTGGTATTGGCGTGAAGACTCCATGGCTACGCGCCAGCAGGTGGGAAAGTAAGGAAAGGTAGGAGCCCGGATGACGCCGGAGAGAGTGGAGTGGGCCCTGGCACAGAGTAGGGCGATGTTTACCAGCAGGGACTGGCGATCGGAGGGTTGCGAATAAAGGTAATGAGGCTGGGTTGGCGCGTCACAGCTAACATGTGGGAGGGCGGCACTTAGGGTGGCTTCGACATTGATGTCAGCATCAGGCGTGATCAGAGGCTCATGGCCCGCGGATTCGTCCGGGCAGCGCGCATCGTTTAGGGAGGCAGAAGATGCCACAGTGCGTGCAGGCGACAGCAGCGGTCGTCTTCTTTGTTATAGGCGGGTGAACAGGGAATGGGTCGGGGCGTGACGGCTGTAATCTTGCTGCATGAGCCTGGGAAATTTGGTCTCACGGCTACGCATGTATGATCCGGTCTCGCGAATGCGCCTATGATCAGCGTGGCGGCGGATCAGTCTTGGCGATGCGATCAGGTTCGAGAAAGGAGACACGGTGTCACTGTGTCATTGCAGGCTCGCGAACTGGATGCATCATGTTTGAGTAATCAAGCTTTTGTCAGATGCGCTCGAAGCAGTGACAGTTCCACATGTGACGACCCCGCGTGCTCTCGAGCGTACCTGCCTGTGAACGACAGTGTGGCGCAGGGTGGCCGTGCAGTGCCCCACTTTATTTTCAAAGTTCGCGCGACTTTTCTGTACAGCCATCGCGACTCCAGCAGACATCTTCACGATATCACAGTGCATCATGGCGCCCCAAACTAAGATAGATCGTTCATTCAGCGCATTAACGCCTGCCTTGTCAGAATGGATTCTCGAAGCTGTGGATTCCATGGGCTTCGTAAAGACCACGCCTGTGCAGCACGCAGCCATCCCCATGTTCATGAAGAACTCTGATGTTGTAGTTGAGGCCGTCACAGGGAGTGGAAAGACTCTAGCGTAAGGTCATACATTGCCAATCTTTATGCGCATCTAACAAGCTCCTAGTTATCTCATTCCAATCGTCGAGCGCTTGTTGCGACTGGATGCGCCTATAAAAAAGCATCACGTGGGTGCCATTATCATCTCACCTACCAGAGAACTTGCAACACAGATCCACACAGTCCTTTCGTCGCTTCTCAGATTCCACGCCCCTTCTGCTGCGCTACTGGATCCTGAAGATGAAGATACTGATATGGAAGACGCCGATGCTCCGCCAAAACCGACCTTTCCTGCCGGAACGTTGAAGGTCATACCCCAGCTCCTTCTCGGAGGATCAGTAACGCCCGCTCAGGACCTGAGCAGATTCCTCAAGTCATCTACCAACGTACTCATCGGTACACCGGGACGACTACTCGAACTTCTTTCCTCGCCACATGTCCATTGCTCACAGTCGTCCTTCGATGCTCTCGTTCTTGATGAAGCTGATCGTCTTCTAGACCTTGGCTTCAAAGATGACCTGCAAAGAATCCTCTCACGACTACCCAAGCAACGCCGAACCGGTCTCTTCAGTGCTAGTGTTTCTGAGGCTGTGGACCAGCTCATTCGCGTGGGTCTCCGGAATCCCGTTCGTATCGCTGTCAAGGTCAAGGCACGAGCGGCACCCAACAGTGCGACAGGAGAAATGGGTGCCATCGAAGACAAGAAAACGCCAGCAAACTTGCAGATGACATATCTGACCATACCAGCATCGCACAAGCTACCCGCCATCAAGAAAGTCTTGAAGTCATTGGATCCGCAGCCGCAGAAGTCTATCATGTACTTGGCGACATGTTTCTCAGTCGACTACTTCCAACACATCTTACCTGAAGTTCTGAAAGGATATACCATTGTGCCCCTGCACGGCAAACTCCCGGACAAGGTCAGGAACCGCAACTTTATCAAATTCGTCGAAAGCGTCACACCTTCGATCCTCCTCACCACAGACGTCGCTGCCCGTGGTCTCGACATCCCGTCAGTGGACCTGGTCCTTCAACTTGACGCACCAAGCGACCCGAAAACATTCATCCATCGCTGCGGGCGCGCAGGTCGCGCAGGTCGCAAAGGCTTAGCCGTCACATTCCTCAGCCCGGGTCGAGAAGAAGATTACATCGAGTTCCTCCGTGTCCGACAGACCCCAGTAACGCCGTTAACAATACCTGAAGTCACAGTATCCGCGGAAGAAGCCACAGCCATGAGCAACCGGATACGAAAGGTGGTCAAATCCGACAGAGCATTATTCGACAAGGCGCAACGCGGCTTCGTCTCCTGGGTCCGCGCCTACAGCAAACACACCGCCAGCTCCATCTTCCGCATCCCCGATCTCGACTGGACAGAACACGGCAACGCCTGGGGTCTCCTCAAACTACCCAGCATGCCTGAACTCAAGAAGTGGGACGGAGACCGCAGTCTAGGCGTAGTCCTGGATTTCAGCACATATGCATATAAGGACAAAGCGCGCGAAGCACAGCGACAGGTCGAGCAGAGCGAGTACGAAGCTAGTAAGGCGGAAGGAAAGAAAGAAGGCAAGAAGCGATATGTCACGGAAGATAAGAAGGCGTCGGCGTGGACACAGCAGAAGGATGCGAAGGCGCTTAAGGAATCACGGAGGGAAAAGAAGGCTGCGAAGCGCGAACATGACCGTGTTGCGGCGTTGACGGAAGATGAGCGGAAAGAGGAAGAGAGGGTGAAGGGTATGATTGACCAGGTTAGGAAGAAGGTCGCAGAGAAGGAAGCCCAAGAAGCGGCGGATGAGTTTGAGGGTTTTAGCGATTGATTGCTGGGCGTATACATACCTTAATCATTTCCAGTGATTATTGTCCTACTACGAGAGCTCCGTGCATCTGCATCAATGTGTTCTGAGTCACTTCGCAAAAAAATAGGCAACAAGTTCGTGAATCGAATAGAGCAAAAAAGAAAGTTCATGTCAGAATCTAGAATCGAACTGGGCAGCAAAAAGAACATTCTTGGTCTGTGCTATCAACACTGCGTATTGGGTATATCAAACCCGTCGTCATCTCTCAAGCTGTGATCTCATAGGAACTGCGTATTGGGTATCTCAAACCCGTCGTCATTCCCATTTGGCCACCCGGAATGTTCTTTACGAAAAGTGACAACATTAGAGCCGTTATATAGTCAACACAAATCTTGTGTGGGGGAAAACGGTGGATCAGTCGCTAGATCTATGGACCCTGAGCGCAGTGAAGGCGAGGCGGTGGAAGAGCGCTCGCGAGGCAGCAGTGACGCACTGTCGCACAATGCAAACGCTCACCTTCACTTTCGACCTGAAGAAACTTCTAGGGCGACAAGTCTCTCGTCGCTCATCCACTCGCTCTTTATCTCTTCTCACGATCTCGCGTCTCCTGACCCATCCATCTCCTTGCGCTCCCCTGAGTACACAACAACGTCAACGCTACCATGGCGCACAAGATAACTCTTCACTGCCCGTCCATCGTCAAGACCAAGAGCGACTTCGTTCTTGGACCTTTCGACAAACATGACAAGGTCCTCCAGCAAGTACGCGCGGTCTTCAAGATCGACTACGCCGCCGTCTACGACATCCGCACTCAACCGATCGACGACATCTGCGCCTGCGAACCGGGTCAGATTGTACAGGTCGCCGCGTCAAAGGGCGAGATCATGAAGTACTACAAACCCAAGAACTGCATCTTCTATAACGGTGAAGAGGAAGTCAGCAACGAGTGGGTCGACGGTTACGGCTTGCCTTGGAAGGTAAGTGATGTCTATTGAAGCGCAATCATCAAACTCTGACCAAATAAATAGGATCTCAACGACTATCAGAGGTGCTCGCACGTCATGAGCCTCGGCAAAGGCCCAGGAGGTTTTGTCTTGGACAACACCATCCGAATCACCCGCCCGTACGCCGACGTTCAAAAGGACCTGAAGGAAGTCGCCGGTGCCGCTCCGGACGGTATGGAAAGCAAGCGCAACCTTGGCCTGGCGATCTTCTTGAATTGGGCTTGGAAATGGGAGATGGTTAGTAATATCCTTGTCCGAACTGATCTGAGACTCATACTGACGTATCTATAGCTCCTACCCGCTTCGATGAAGCCCGCCAAGGATAACGACATGTCCTCCAAGGTTCTCGGCCTCCTAGTCGTCCTTTCCTCTTTCACTCACGGCTCCGCGAGCCTAGTACGCCGCTACCTTGTCGACGCCGTTAACGCCCGCGTCTCTGGTGCGGAAGACGACGAGACGAAAGACCCTCTCCTCCGCGCTCAAGACGTCGTGCACGTGATCAGCACACTGTACGAGAAGGCGGGCAGCCTAGCTGCGAAGATCGCGCTAGCCAAGGAGAAGGCGATGAAGGACAAGATGAAAGAGAAAGCGCGGAAGACGGCCTGGAAGGCGAAGCAGAAGACGGGAGGAAAGGGCAAGGAGCCATCTGATGTCGATGATCTGGCTGACCAGCTGGGTGGCCCTCAGAACTACATCGATCTTACATAGAAGGATCAGCGAGGTGGCAGACCAGCAGGACGCCTACATACCTGATAGACAGCGAGAAATGGAGTATACCAAAGCCCATGTAGACATCTCCATGATCAACAGCAGCCAGGATTACGTCTACTAAACTCTATGTAGACATTATAGTGAAGCATGCTAATAACGATTGAAGTTTCTTAATTCAATGTAGTCACATCAGCGTCTCGAATTTTCAGGACTCGCGAGTCGTCTAATACCGCAACCACTGAAAATCATCATGCGCAAGTACTAAGTTGTGTCCTTCTCCCCATATCACCCCTTCCGTCGCAAACCGCAAAGAACCAATCTGTATCAGCGGGAAGAGCCGGTCACAGTTGTTTGCGTCAAATGCCTTGAAGTTATTCGACGTAATCTGGAGAGTGTTGCGCATAGTGTTGTGCAACTTGCGAGCTTCGGCTTGGTCGACACGAAGCCGCCGCGACAGGGTGATTGGATTGTGGCCGTTTCCCCCGAGCGCTACCACCTTCGTTGGCGTACGCAGGTTCAATATCATACGTTCGGTGTATAACACACTGAAGTGAGGGTTGCCTTGGAATAATAGATTCGCAAGTGTCTTCAGGAAGATAGCAATGTAATCGAAGAGCTGTTTGGCAAAACAAGTCGGCGAGTGCTCCAACAAATGAGCCAGCTCATGCTCATGAGGAACAAAAGATTCGCGCGGCCCGTCTCGGAGGGGCTCTCTTGTGCGCAAGTCGACGTTGATAAGGAGTTGATTGATGGTAGGCGAAAGCGCCGCAAACTGAACCCAGCTCAACGAGAAGTACGGCCGGCCATGTGAGAAGGTAATGTCGAATTCGTAATTTAGGCGTTTCGCAGCGACCAGGTGTTGGATTGCTTGTTTAAACTCTCCGTGTGTCTGGCGACACACGCGGAGCAGCCCGCGATAACACCGAAGCGGTAAATCGTTCCTCACGTAATGCTCTGACACCACCATAACCCCGCGAAAAGAACGCCCCAGCTCTTCGTTAAGCAACACCTCGTAAACATGGTTTCGGAGTTCAAGTGGAAGATCCAAAAAGCCGGGCATGGTGTTGGTGACCAAAAGTGCGAACGCGCCTGTCGAAGATCAGGGTCCAGCGGCAGGCACACGGATGTTCGGAAGCGAGACCGAAGGATCGTTGAGTATGGTTCAGGCCTGCACTCGCTGCTTGCGGGACCAGAGAATGGGGATGCGGGGGTGACGACTGGAAGCTGACGTGATCAAAGGAAGTTTGCGGAGAAGATTGAAGTGAGGTTCAGCCTTTTCGACGAGGTTCAGTGTTGTGAAACTGATCGGTCCGTGCTACCCACGTGATTGGATCTGGGCTCTGGGATTTGCGAGCGGGCAATGGCGGCGCGGCGACTGCATCGTCATCGCTAAAGTGGTGTCTTATCCAAGATGGCATTTCCAGCAGGCCTGACTGCTATGCACACACGGACAGCGCATCGCATAGATGGACGACTACGAACTGGATCGCGTCGCGTCGGATAATCCTGCTCTGACTGCGCCCGCGGCCCAGCGGGCTCCCATACGACGGCTGAAGTCTCAGGGCCCGACATCGACGTCAGCTGCTCAATCTACCGGTTCCAATACTACGGTCGCATCTGGGGAGTTGACGAAATACGATGTATGTTTTCAACACACGAGGCCTGGAAATGTACTCTAAACAAGCATAGGTGGGTTGGCGCAGGATTGTGAGGAACTTTTCGCCGTCATGGTTCTCCGTGACCATGGGCACGGGCGTAGTTTCTCTACTTCTCGTCGCTATACCGTTCAAAGCAGACTGGTTGTACTGGCTTGCGGTGGTCTTCTTTGGACTCAACACTATTCTGTTCGCCTGCGCCTTTTCCGTCTCTGTCTTTCGATATGTGGTATACCCTGAGATATGGACCGTTATGATCGCGGACAGTGTCAACTCGCTCTTCCTTGGAACCATTCCGATGGGATTCGCTACCCTCATCTCAGCTTGGTGCTCAATATGCATTCCATATTGGGGGCCCTGGGCCGTTACCTTTGCTTGGGTCTGCTGGATGATCGATTCTGTAGTCGCTGTCTCAGTCACGATATCGCTCACGATCCTACTGATCTCTGCCTCTGACCGTCAGGCTTTGGATCGCATCACAGCAGCTCAGCTGTTACCTATCGCTGCATCCATAGTCGCTGCAGGGACCGGTGCCAGAGTCGCAGAGCATTTGACCAACCCGCAACATGCTCTTGGTACGATCATTGCTTCGTACACTATGTGGGGTATGTCGACACCACTAGCGATGACCGTTCTAGTCATGTACTATACACGCCTGGCTTTGCACAAGCTACCACCACGAGAGATTGTTGTGTCATCCTTCTTGCCACTAGGTCCCTTAGGCATGGGCGGCTATTCCATAACTTATCTTGGTTCGGTCAGCAGGCGGGTCTTTCCAGAGACGGATTTCTTCTCAGATATTCCCGTGGCAGGCGACATCTTCTTCGTATTTGGGGTCTTTCTGGCACTCATCATGTGGGCGTTTGGGCTGACTTGGCTCTGTTTCGCACTGGCATCCATCTACAAGTCTCGGCCGTTTCCGTTCAACATGGGCTGGTGGGGTTTCACGTTTCCCCTTGGGGTCATGGCGCTTAGTACGATGGAGCTTGGTAACATCTTCCCAAGTCTGTTTTTCAGAGTTTTAGGGACGATCTTCGCCGTAGCCGTCATTCTGCTGTGGTGCGTAGTAGCAGTTGGCACAGCACGCGGTGCATGGAGCGGTCGTCTGTTCAATGCGCCGTGCCTCAAGAACTTACCGAAGAGAGATTCTACGGGGAAAGATGAAGCAGAGAAAGAGAAAGGGCTAGTGCGGACATGAGCCGGAGTCACTATCATCGACACAAGGGGTGCAAATGCGAAAGTCCATTGTCATCTCATAAATTGCGTTGCGTCTGATCGTAAGAGTATGTATGCTACAAGACCCATCGTCGCAAAGCATCAAGCCCCTCGCTGACCGTTAAAGGACATTCAGCATACCCCGGTCCACTGCCTCAAAGAGTAATTCTAGTTGCCAGCGCCTGCAGCATCGCATTGTTCTACCACATGATTAGTATCGTTCTAAAAGACTATCAATCATCGAACTCACGCTTCTGAGCCTGGCAATCCTGAGTGGAGAAGTCTCCCTGTCCGCCGTTGGCCAAGTTCGCGCAGCCGTTGAACTGCTGGTCGCAAGAGCGCTGGAGAGCACCCGAGAGGTTGACAAAAGTGTCACCCTTGACACTGAAGGGACGGTTCGCGATGCCGGAATCGAGGATAGGTGTAGCTGCGACACCACCGAGAGCGCCGGTGAAGGTCTGCGCGTTGTTCTGGCGAACATAGATGGCGCGTGCGTTGCTGAGAGCAGCGACGCTAAGAACGATGAGGGTGCTGGTGAACTTCATGTTGACAAATTGAAGTATTTGGAATGAAAGTGCGTTACAGTAATGGGTATCTTAATGTTGTATCGAATGAATGGGGCGACCGAGCGCTGAAGAAGTGAAGTGAAGGGAATGAAATGAAGTGAACGTGAGATGAATGAGTGTTGGCTTGATGATGGACTCTTCCCAGAGGCATCCTTTCCTACATATATATTCCTACATTTACCCCCACGGCGCCTACATCCAAATCTCCAGCGCTTCTGTCAAAATTACTAGGCGGAGTTGCAATGCCAGTGCCCGCCGGTGTTGGTGTTCCAAAGTGCTGCCTCAGGCACCTGAAACCCCGCAGGTCTTGGAGTCGACACACCAAATGCCTCATTACCTTCCAATCGGCTACGCGACTAAACAATTACACCATACAAGCTACTATTAAGAGTGAAAATGTTTATAGCGCAGGTTTGACAGGTGGTGACAGCTGCTTGCAGCCATGATCCTGGATTTCGCGAGCCGCGTGGGTATGGCGTCGTTTGTCTCGGTGTGTGCTTCATGTGGTGATTATAGCCGCGGCGCGACAATATGTGATACGTTATAGCGTTCGAGAATATCGTTGGATGAATCGAGGATTCTGTGGTGAGTTGCATCGACGCACATCAGGTGGCATGTAGTGTGTCGCGAGATCTGACGCGCGACCTTCCGAGGCATGATCAGGTATGACTGCGATTGATGATATGTGATGTACATTATTGCTCTTCTATATCTTTCAGATAGTTCCGGCAACGCCGCTTCGCTACGACTTTGTGGTCTCAGATGTATAATCGTTTCCTGTCCAGCTTTCCTACGTTCCTGTCGGCTCTTGCAAATGCTATCGCGCCCACGGCCTCATTCGGGCAGACATCTCCTATGCGCACAGGGTAGTCGCGCATCAACGCTGTTCTCGCCAGTCCAGTCAAAGTAGTTCCTCCCGTAGGTGTTGGAACATAAGGATTCAAAAGCGTCAGCGAGGATGCATAGCCGATGATATCCGGTGCGATCGTGATGTACTTGAGTACGAGTCCGGTGTATGCGGCGGCAAGCAGTATGAATGAGCAAACCAATAATGCTGCGAACCATCTCCAATCTGTCTTGTACATCGGCATGGTATCCTGTGATATGTTGGCTTCAGTCGCGACAAATGTAATGTTGGCATCCGCGCGTTGCGCCTGGGTAAAGTTCATGGCGCCGGTTTCCATTACGGATGCTGGTAGATTTCCGCCGATCGCTCTGCTGGCGTATGTGGACTGCCAGAATGTGTTGTACATAATAGTCAGACGGTCGCCGAAGACTTGCGGCGACAGCTTGTACAGTTCGACATTTCCAAAGAACACGCCGGTGAAATCGAGTGGGTCCTGCAGCCATTTCTCCATAGTCGTCGCGCCTCGAGCTTCTGCAGAAGGCATATTGAAGTTGTCCGCGCTCGTCATGGCGAGGAGTGCAGTAGCCATGAACTGCCTCCTTAGGGCGATATCATAGCCTATTGGGTAGTCCTCGTCGTACAAGTACATCTTCCTCATCTTGTAAGCGGCACACTCCGTCCCATTGCAGCGCACTCCGACTTCATATTTCTCAAACGAAAGTCCGCAATTCGCCACTGAGTACTTGCCTGTATCCGAATCGACGAGAGATTCACTCCGGATTGGGCAGGGGTAACTGGCACAAACTGGGGGCGCACAGGACGTCCCATTCTTTTTGCAAGGCGGCGGCGCTGTATCGTTAACTACTTGGAGTTGCCACGTATATTTTGACACAAAATCTATAGGTTCTCCTCGTGATGCATTGTTGCTTGAACAGGTCACGTCGAATTGGCGAGCTTCAATGTTGAAGGAGCTGATGCCGACAGAGGGAGGTCCGGCTATTGGGATACCGATCAGGGAAGCGTATGTGACGTTGTCGGCTGTACCATTAGGCACAAACTTCCACTCGTCAGACGTACTGTTCTCGATGGTGCGGTAGAGCGGGAGTTTGACATTTCCCCATAGGTCCATGGGTGTAGTACGGTATCTGGTGCTGCTGAGTATAGATGTGAGGAAGATTGGAGTGAAGGAGCTACGGCCTGAACCTATGAACAGTGTAAGTATAGAGCCGGCTTACGTCTGAAATGCGCTTGGCACATGTAAACTTACTAAGGGTATTAGCTGTCTCCATTAATGAATCCATAAACGTCGTCGGATGGAGGTAGCGCACTGGTTTGGTAAACTGGACGTTTCCAATCTCTTGGTCGATGAGACGAAGTGCAGACTGTCCACCGACTGGCGAAAGGAGCCAAATCAAGACGGATGCAAGTCCAAGCATAGACCAAGACCTCAGACAAAACTGACGCTCGAGTGCGGAGAAGACGGATTGGCAGCCAATTAGTTGTTCAAGACGGCCAAGAGTTGTGCCTCGTTGAGCAAGGAAGAGACCAACATGTCGAAAAAACCGTCCCATCAAGGCCGCGAAGATTAAAGGGAAGATTGTCGGCGAAAGGAGAAGTGTTTGTTCCAGTTTGTTACCGTAGTCCGATACTTCTTTCCCGTTTAATCTGGCAGCGATAAGGGCGAGAGCTGTAGCATGTTAGCATATAGTCGATTGGATCAACTTGAAGCCAAGACAGGCGAAAGCAGTCATTTTGAGATTCATCGTGCTCACCCAAAAACATGATAGGCGATGAAGCCAGAACCACATCGAAAACCAGGATCAGCGCTTTCAATGGCGTGATCCGCCCAACTTTCCGTAAATCCGAAGGCCATTTCTGCGATACACCCTTGGTATTCTCGACACTGTATTCCGTATCGCTATCCTGGGGAACATGCGGGGCGTTGTTGTACGCCCCAGGATCGTAGCTGGTGTTCAGGCCGCCATCATACTCCACCGACACATGTGGACCTTTCGCCCGGGGTCCAACAGGCTCATAAGCCATGGCGTTTGGGGCTATCGGAAAGTATCGTCGCCCAAGCTGAAAACCCGTAAAGCAAAATGAAATAGAGAAAGGGAAGTTTGGACAAGTAAATCGGTAGGAAGGATTCTAAGGACAGAGCATGAAATATGCTGCCTGCCACTTGCATTTTCGGCCCCAATCACACACATGCGGCATGGTACCTTGCAGCGGGCACCGCCCCATCTCGAAACGGGGTTAACTTCGATAGAACAGTCGCGATAAGCGGCTGAGGCTCTCGGTGAGGCTCTCGAGCTGTAGGATCGCAAATAAGTTGGCGCCGCATGGGGGCCATCATGTGTTGCGCGCGAAGCCGACGACGCTGTGTGGTGGATCGGATTGTTTTTTGCCGCTAGGATGCTAGCGTGGTCCGAAAATAGGCTAATGCAAGGGTCATGATGTCTGCACTCTGTCAAACGCGACATGGAACGCCGCCATGCATTCCCCACATCTCCAACACCATACCGCCACACGACAGCCTTGGACCCAAGTACGAGCAGACCGGATACCACGACACCGGAATCTTCTTATTTTCGAGTTGATCTAGCCCGTGCGATGTTGCCAACCTTGCGCGTTGGATAACCCGCGCAATGAGGATCACGGCATTTCTCTGGGCAACCGGGACCCATATCCCAAGGCGCATGAGCAGAAGTACCGTCAGGGAAACTCTGGGGCTATCTGAGAAACAATGGCCAATCTTCCTGGTACAACTCTCGCTCAATCAGTTGTCGCGACGCGCTCATAGTGCTAACTTTCTCTCAGCGTGTCTCCCTCGCAGTTTGCAAAGACTTCACACGTTCCACATTGACCGAGCTCACTGCAAAAGAGAAGGAGTATCTGATTCAAACGATCAGGGAGTCTGTAGTGAAGGAAGGGCTTCCACCTGTAGACGATGAAGGGATCGAGTGGCGTGTGTCAAAGGTTCTACCAGAGCTGCGCCACTATCAGCGCTGTATGCATACTCGGCGCACATGACGCTCATCGATGCTAACCGATAACAGTCGCAGATCAGTACGAAGCCTGGGAGAAGGTAGCTCAGAGATCGTTCCCTTATGTAAGTATAATGTCATGCATTCGCTCGGTTACACGGAGCGTTGTCACATGTTCTAACCCACTTTCCAGAAAGTACTTCGCGAGGCGGTTAACGCAAACATGGAAAAGATCCCCAGAAAAGGACTCCGCTACTGGATGGATATCCCCGAGGATGTTCGAATGGAACTCGCAGAAGACGTTAATAGGCGACTTGATGAAAGCGGCCTGCCTACGATGGACGAAGAGGCCGTGTTGTATCGGCTCAGGAAACACGTGAACCATTGGATAAGGGACCACCATGTGTCGCAATGACGCGCCTCACTTCAATGTAAGCAAACTGCATCAAGTTCCCTTAAATCTGGTGGCGTCAAGAGCATCACGATAGCGACGTCTCATGGGATAGCTTTGGGGCAGAAGTAAATTCGATGCCTGGGGTGTTCTTAGCTAATAGTGTGTGCTTAGGTAGAACGGAGCCGCCAAGACAGAATGATGACTAGCTTCAAGCGATCGCTCTATCAGTCGAGAGCAAATTCACACACTGTCCTCGCTCGGAGCATTCGTTCCGAACGACCAACCCAACTTCAATCGTTCGCCCACTCGTACTGCAAGCCATTGGCGCCACATTCTAGGCAACCAGCGCATGGATGGTAGAGTTGTAGACTGCTACTTCCTCCAAACAATGAGCTTGCCTGTTCCCTTACCCACAGCATCCAGCCATCCCTTGAACTGCCCCACGTCAACCCGGAAGCCCTCAACAAGCGGTATACTCCCAGCGTGCTCCATCTTGGCGACCGTTCTCTTCAACGTGAGCGCACCCTCTTGAGGCCCAATGCTCGATGCATCCACCTGAGGCAGCTCCGAAGTGCTCGAGGCTGAGTGGATCTCGCGGTGGAGATGCTTCTGACCACGGCTTCCGCTCACGAGATTCTGCAGGGAAGCAAAGCTCTTCAGTGGCTCCTTAGAAGATGTCGGGGTCATGGGCTGGTCGCCAGGAGCGGGAGCATCCTTCTCGGGAAAGACGGTGTGCAGGCAACTCGACACGTTGGTGACGGCGGAGATGTGCCACGCGAGCATGATGTGTGGCGGCGCGATGTCCTCAGGCGAGGTGGGGTGGCCCTTGATCAGGACATACGCCCATCGTCCCTCTCCGTGGATAGCAAGATGCATCTGGTCCTGGGATCGAGTCGCCTCTCCTCCCGGCCCACGGTACCCGCGTCCAAGCTTCAGCTTCTTCTTCATTTCCTCGAGCTTCGTATGCTTTTGCTCTTGCTCCTCGAAAGCAGCGCGTTCCTCCTTGCCACGGAATACGTCGACTTCTGCGTAGGCAATCTCAGCCACGTCGCCTGGACCCAAGAACCGGATCTCCTTGTGTGGGACGACGCTGGTGTCGTAAAAGCCGACGGAGATGAGGTGGTTATAGATCGGAGCGGTGACGGGGAAGGGAAATGAGGCATGGGCACGGAATGCCTTGGGGTTTGGGAGGCGCCGGTAGAATGACTGTACTGTGAAGGACCAGTTCAGGAGGATGGTGAGGAGCGCGGGAGTATAGCCGGGGAAATCGATATCCCATGAAGATGACTCAGGAAGGGTTGGTAGGCCGGTTGTACCGTCTACACGGGAACCTTTGGGCGCCGGACCGGAGACCTCATCGCCGCCTGGAGGGGCCATACGCCTCTTAGCTGACGAAGACTCTCCTCCTGATGGGCCGTGGATGGCGAGAGTAGCTTGAATGGGTGCCATAGGCTGCTTATCCTGGGCTGCTGGAGTAGACATAGGCTCTTTACCCTTACCTTTGCCCTTTCCTTCGTCCCAAGTCTCTGCCTCAACTTGAGGAGAAGGGAACAGCGGCTTATCCGGTAGAGGCTTTTGCATACCTGCCGCCTGACTCAGCATATTCAACCCAAGGTTCTGCATCTTCTTATCGAGTCCATACTCCTCCAATCCAGCCTCGAACTCTTCCTTTAGACCCTCCGGCATGTCAGGCGGCATAACGAACGGCTCTGGCGGTGCTATACCCAAGACGCGGTGCAGCCTCTTCGCTGCATCAGTGGCTCGAGCGATACCTAATGCGCGAGTTGTCTTGCTCTTTCGTGATTGGGAGGGACCGGGCTCGGGCTTGTTGTGCACATCAGGCTCTGGAGACGTTCAATCATCGAAGCCAGATCGAGGGGAAGCTGGGTTCACAACTGGTGTCTGAGGACCTGTTTCATTGCCCACTTTCTCTTTGTCAGTCGTGCTCAGTTGAGGTGTAAATTTGCGCAATGCGAAGTTCAGGGATGAAGTAGTATTGGGCGTGTCGAGCTTGGGGAGGTCGATAGGGGACTTTAGGTTAGTGGGTGTGGGCGGCTGTGAGCTTTCTGCCTTACCCTCATCGCTGGCTTTGGGGCCCTCTTCGGTGGCATCTTTGCCGTTGCCTTTGTTCTTGTTTTTGCGGCGGTTCTTGCTGCGGTTTTTGTGACCGCCGGCCATGGTGGAGGTGAAGAGGACGGGGATCAAGCGGCTTGCTAGCTAGAGTCGTACAGATGACCCCTTGGGGCTGTTTTTGGATAGCAAGTTCTCGCTCTCAAGATGGCGAGTTGTTTGGTGAGGGTAAAGGTGTAAAGGAAGGAGCAGTCGGCGAGATGGGCAGGGACGTAGGCAACGACGACGGCAACGAATCCGCGGTGACCGCAACTCCAAGGTGACTGCAAATCCAAGGTGACTGCAAATCCAAGGTGACCGCAAATCCATAGTGACTGTAAATCCATGGTGACCGACGAAAAGGAGTAACACAACAAAGAAAGCAAAGCAAAACTCGACGTGAAGTAGGAGTTAACCTCGATTACCATTACGACATCCTCAAGAGATGTCTAATTATACTATCGCACGTGGTATCATGTCGCCTTATCCAAGGCTCCGCTCTTGCGTCACAATAGTGCGTAATCTACTCAGTGGTAGAGAACACGTACTGGGCCTCGAGCGTGTAAGCTCCACTGGAGGGACCGAAGATCTGCTCCTTCTCGCGCCTCCATTCAGGGTGGTTGATGGCGTCAATCCAGTCCTGAACCTCCATGACGACGCAGCCGTACTTAGGGACGTAGCCGCTGCTTCCCTCAGCACCTTGGGTAGACTTGATAGGCAGAGTACCTAGCACTTTTGTTAGCGGTTTTACGAAAGTTTTGCATGTATCACACACCATCTTGACCGGGGCAGCTGTACATCTGGTACGCGGCTTGGTCGGAGTAGACATCGAGCTTGATGCCGGACCACTCGCTCCACAGAGAAGCGACAGGTCCAGAGTTGCGCCAGTCGAGAGCCTCGGCTTCGTCGCGGTTGACGAGGTAGCAGTTGTCGTAACCGGTGCAGTTAGTTCCGCAGTTGCCGAGAAGCTCGGGCGCAGTCTGGTTGGCACCAATCTGCTTGGGCGCCGACCAAAAGTCGTTGACAGAGTATTGCTCGTTGGGAAGAATAGTACCGGTGGGGATAAGAATAGCATCTACATCCATGCGCTGGCCAGAGTATGGGATGTGGAAAGTGTGGTTGAAGATGGTCTCATCTTCGGGGTTACCGAATCCGTCCAAGTTCCAGTAGGTCTAGTTTGCTTAGCATTGCAATATGCATCAAAAAGCAATTTACTTACGTGAGAAGTCAGCATGATAGGAGTTTTCTTGGTGGTAGCAAGTGCCACGATCTTGATGTTCCATGTGTTTGGGGTCATGGTGTAGGTAACGTAGCTTACGACCTCACCGGGGAAGCCCTCCTTGCCGTCGGGATCGACGATCGAAAAGGTGATGGAATCCTCGGTATGCGCCACAACAGTGAAGTTGCGGTAGTCCCATCCATCCGGTCCACCGTGCAGGGTGTTGTTGTTGTTGTTCTCGTTGGGCTCGATGAAGAACTGCTCGCCATC
Source organism: Alternaria ethzedia (assembly GCF_023757985.1). Lineage (NCBI taxonomy): Eukaryota > Fungi > Ascomycota > Dothideomycetes > Pleosporales > Pleosporaceae > Alternaria > Alternaria ethzedia. Next base: position 23,845 of record NW_026056208.1, on the reverse strand, counting down.
GATGGAAAAGGTAGAGTTCCGAATGCGATTGGCGTAACGACCGGGCACACCACCCAAATGGGGGTGAGCCTCGCCCTCGTAAGCAGTCGCGTTGTCGAAGCCGAGAACGATGTCGCGCTCAACGCCGTCCTTGCCCATGACGAACAAGTTGGAGACGGACGCGCCATATGGGATGAAGTGACCGCGAATGCCCTCCGACGAGATCTCGTACTTGCCGTCCTTGTCAGGTCCGGACGAGCTCGAGTTGGTCGGCGGGGTGCTGTACTGCGCGAAGGCAGTCGCAGCAAAGAGGGGGAGTGCACTTGAGAACCGCATCGTGACTTGCCAAGCTCGATCGAGTTGAGAAGTGGAGGTGATGTGATGTGGTGTGGAGAAGCGTACGGGGTTGAAGGGCGGAGGGTTATTATATACTGCTATAGACGAACAGGCTACCGGCGTAATTACCGTTCCACGATCCTGTGACTAGGATCCATCCCGCATATTCTCACTTCTCCAGCCTCCGGGTTTATGGTGCTAATGGGCTCGTACTGGGGAAAGTGCGGGTCGCCGCTCGAGGGTAGCGAACGTGCGCTTCTTCCCCGCAGGAAGGCCATGTCAATTTCCCCAGGAACGCGGCTATGACGAAATCGGCCCGCGCAAGCTCACAGGAGCTGCACACTAGTCACAATTGTGCCATGGAGCGCGACGATCAGCTGTTGCACAAGCTTGTCGGTCTCAATTGCAGGTGTCCTTCGTTGGTGTTGCACCGTGAGGCATCCAGCTCCATCGCAAGCTCGAAGCCTCGGTCGTCATAGCTCTCAGAAGCGCGACTACACAATCTCACTTGACCAGGATCAGTTGAGTTAAAGGCACCGGCAAAAGTCGCCATTCGCGGAAAATAGCGGAAGAAACTAAACGCGCCGCCTTCACAGGCAGAACAACGTGGAGATGGCTTGTTGTTTACGCGGAGAGCGGCTGGGGTGAAGTATCCCTGCCGATGAGCTTACCCGTTGAGGCGGAAGCTTGAACCACGCCACATGTCGTGTATGCAAGGTCGGGATGGTATACTGCATGCAGCAATGACACCGCCATTTGCATCCTTCTACGAAGCAGCTCGTCATTCATCATCACGTCCTCATCATGCAGATACAACATGATGTTGGAAGACATTAGATTAGATCGCGCCATGTTCTGTTGTTCTACGAACAACCGTTACATACAAGCGTCGGGTATTCTCGTTGATTATAGTCGTACACTCCTTCTGTAGCTCCAACCACTACAGCACTCGATGGATTCTGCTTCATTTTTGCTGACGCTTGCAGTCATTTTCCATACGACCTGCTCCGTTTTCGTCCCAGTAGAGCGCGCAAACTGGCTAGCTGGCCAAGCCTAGCGGTATTCTGCATCTGCACCAGGTGAGAACGGCGATCCGAGAGCTGCATACTGTCGCCTTGATCCGTCGAACTCCAACTCGTTGCCGTCATTCCAGTGTGAATCGGCGAAGGAACGTGAGGGAGGAGGGTACTGGTACGATCCATCAAGAACCGGCAAAGCCATGTGTACTGGCACGTGAACACCTCGAAGGCCAAGTCCCTGTGTAGTGTATGGGTACTGGCGACCGTATGCAAGAGACTCCTCACGACGATCATCTGAAGCGTTCTGCCAGTTGGTGATGTACTGCCTGTTCTGTTCAGCAGCAGCTGCCTGAGCATCAAGATGAGAGACCACTGAGTCGATGCGTCCTTGAGGTCGTGGCGCGTCGATCTCGGATGCGACGTTGACAGCAGTGAGAAGGTCGTCGAAACTTGATCGAGTTGGCAGCCGATGAGAATGATAAGAGCTCATGTCTTCGATAGGCTGCTCACTCTCTCGGCGGGGCCGCGAAGCGTCGGCAAAAGAGTGGTTGCGGTCTCCAGAGGTAGGTACCATCGAAGGCACCAATGGTGCTTCTTGGGTCAACGTCATCGGTTTCAGAACGGCCGATGAAGGCTTTCGTTGCGCTACGCCCTCCCTGCAGCTCGGGTGCTCGTTCCAGCTCACGTCTGGCTTGTTGTTCTTCGCCCAACAGCCGCTAGTTGTCTCCAGATCATCAAGCTTCTTACCCCAGTGGTGTTTCTTGACCTTTGACCTGCCGGAAAATCCCTTGCCGCACAGACTGTGAATGTAGGGCCCTCCTGTTCCTTGCGACAGGGTGTTTGCCTCTTTGATCTTCTTTTCCGGCTGTGTTGAGACTGAGAGTCGATCAGCGATCTCGGCATCTTCTTCTCTTGGTTCCTCCTTCGCCTTAGCCTGAATTGTTGAGCTTTGACGACGACGGCGTTTCTTCAATGGAGGGGGCATCTCGTCGATGGGCTGGCCGATGGGTACAGCGACGGGTACTCCAAGCACAGATGGACTGGCGGTGGCAGTCTTTCCCTTCCTTGGCGAGAGAGCTGGAGACAGTTGGGTTTGGTAAAAAACTGCTGGCGAATTGAAGTGATTGCCTGTAGGAGACTGCGCATGATCAAGCATCGGACCGTTGGTGACGGAAGACCAAGGCTGGCTATAGTAGGTATGATCATCCTCGTACCATAGTGGAGAGATTCGGGGTAAGCGCATCTGAGGCTGATGAGCCGGCTGCAGGAATTGAGGGCTAGGGCTAGGTTGTTGGAGTGGCTGGCGGAACCCAAAGTCGAAGTCGCCCACGCCTGGAGGTAGACGCACGACGTCAGTATATGTCTCACATGCATTCCGTATAGTCAAAACTTACCCCAGTCGGCCTCTCTGTGAAACAGGATGTTCAGAAGATCTTGCTTGAGGTCTGCGTGGTCTCCGAGCGTGTTCCTGATCGCAACGAGCGTGTCTTTCTTCGACATCTCTCCAGCTCGGAATGTACCAAGGATGTTCAAGATGCTGATGACCTCAGTCGAATGTTCACCGAATCGGAGCTTCGATAGTCAGTATCTGATGCTACGGGAATGTATACGATGATGATGACCCTCGATGGAGAGTGCAAAAGCAACGACGCACGTCAATGAAGAAAAAAACCGAACGGGTCTGCAGCCTACATCAACATGAAAACCTACAAGATAGGTGACCTGGCGTCGATGTAGGCTCTAGGCCTGTTCAGTTTTTTTCTGGTATGAGGTGAACGCACCTTGATGTTGTCCAGGAATATGTAAACGACCTGCCCGATAGTCGGTTGATGACCACGACTCACGTGCTCGTGTCTGCCGTTGATCGTTCCGGAGTGGATCATTTCGGTTGGGTGTCGCGATTGCTGCGCATTATTGAACATGCTGTCGCTGTCGAGAGCTTCCATGACGTTCGTCCAGGCGGCAGCACGGTCACTATCTCTTGGCCACAACCTTCAGTCCAATCTCAATACCGGCGTTGATGCGAGATATTTGCAGAATTGATGGGTGCTGGAGCCTCGTGGTACAGACGCTCGGTCCTCAAATAGCCGAGTCTGGTCTGTTAGCAGCGATTGCACCTTCCGGTGAAGTGAAGATGAAACACGTGAGCGCGTGTCGTCCACCGCTTTTCGGTCTCGCGGGCGCGGAAACGCAAAATCGCTCGTTTGTATAGTGAGTGGACGTGCGCGGTTAGGAGTCTTCGTGGGCTGTTTGCACACACTGTGCCACAAGCAGGGTCTCCTAGGCCCCATTGGGACGACTGTTGCATCTGAGGGAAGTCGCGATGACTGCGGAAGAATATTGCACTCCTACTCAACGATTCAATCCAAGGCAGCTGATAAAAAGCGACAGGCATATGCTCAGACTAAAAAGCGCGGAGTGGGTGAAGTTTTCATACGTACGTTTGAGACACTCGGTATGAGGTCGCATCCTAGAAATTCCCCTCCAGTGTCACCAACTCATTCAGCACCACTGAAGAGCCCTCATACATTACGTTCGCGTATCTTTCGATGCAATCAACCGGCCTCCGAAAACCGTTTGGCGAGCATTCCCGGCATCATACACCACCTCTACCACGCTCTTTCTGCAGTGCCAGCCACTGTCCATTCGGTCGAACAACACAAAGTCGGCAGGCTGACCCGGCTCTAGGGCGAGAGACGTCGAATCGCAGCCAATAGCGGTCTTTGCCCGTGTAGATACGGTTTCCTGCATGGTTAGCATGAGCAAACGGGGTGTTGAACGGCTGCTTACATATAGGAGTTCGGTGTCTTTCTTTGTACCAGCCTGGTAAAGACCGACACCTAGTGATGCAATGCTCTAGTCACGGTTTCAGCGCCTTCCTGTATGAGCATGTATGCAAGATGTCTTACCAGAGGATCGCAGTTCCCGTACGGTGTGAACGCGTTACCCACGTTATTAACGGCAATGGCAGCATTGAACCCGTACTCGTTGATGAGTTCAATGACCGGCAGAGTCCCGCGCACATTCTCCGGTGTTCGCATCATGAACAGGTCGGAAGTCGGCAGACCTATGAAAGAGATCGGCAGGTCGCCCACTTCTTGTCTCAAATGCGTCCATTCGTCGTTCCGGAATCTCGTCAATCTGGTGCAATGCCCTAACGTGATCTGCCTGTCTCCCGCCTTGTCTTTCCATTTGAGCTCTTTGAACATGTCCAGGGTATCCCAGACCAGTGGCTTCTTGTCTTCTTCCAGGAAGTAGTCAAGATGGAGATCTAGATGCTTCTGATATTTGAGTGCTAACTGCGTGATCCATTTCACGTTATTCTTGGACTTTTGTTCATCATCCTCGACATATGGTGTGCTTCCGAGCACAGCCACCTTCTCCAACGAGGCAGCACTGGTCATCAGCTTCCTTACTTCCTCACCCCCGTCATGACCAGAGAATAGCGGGAGCTGGGCGAACGCGCAAATTTGCACTTCACAGCGATCCTTGAACATTTCTTTCAGCTTGAGACCTGCGTCCAAACATTTCATGTGCACCACCCCATCCACTTCTACAAACGCCCGCATAGCGGTCACACCTTGTTGGATACTCTCTTCGATGAGACGCGCGCCCCTCCTCAGGAGATCATCTTCCTCAAACCTTGACTTGGCCTCACCCGTCATCGACATGGCTTCGGTGAAGTCGCCGCTCTCGATTTGTAAGTCGCTGAATTTGGGGTCTTGTAGGAGGAAGCACTTGTCAAGGTGGATGTGGGCATGACAAAGCGATGGCGCTATGAGACGATTGCCTCCATCTAGCGTGTCTTCACTGCGCCCGTCCGAGTCCTTGACATGGCTGTCTACCGAAGCAATTCTCCCATCGTTGATCGTGATGTCCCAGAGTGTCGACGACGGTTTATCCGGTATACGCACGTTGGTAATTCTTCTGAGAGGTTTCTTTGACTTTTGGTCCTCCATGTTTTCCTTCTCTTCACTCACGCCAAAGACTAGAGTGCTGGGCGTCGACTGGTCTTGCCTGTTAGGTGCAGATGGGAGAAAAAGAAAGGAAGAAGGAGAACAGGGGACAGCGATAATGACGCTTAGATAAACTTGGAGGATACTAGATCGCTTCACTGAACGAGCGTCAACGAGTGCCAAGACGGATGCTGAAGCAGTGAATGAGACGGGGCCCCAATAGCAGCGAGAAGCACCTTTTGAAGGCTGCTATTTTACATGACACGCGGGTCTCTGATGTCGATGAGGCTGGAAGTAGATGGAAAAGCTTGTGCAGTCGAGGGCTGGGTGGGGGTGATGCCCCGCATGGCCTATAGGGGGAGCTAGAGTATCCGTGCATGCACGTAGTCGTACCTAACCTCGACGCGTCTCGAAGAAGTTACCATCCTATCCACCTTCCATCTCCACTGACGCGCTTTCATCGCGAACTTCGCTGCCGTTCATTTTCGCACACTTTGCACCATGCAACCGAACTATCAGGCACGGGGATATAATTATCCGCAACAGCACAATGCAGCTACGCCATCCCGGCGACCAGGTAAGTACCCATTGCCAACCACAGCTTCCCCAACACGCCCCATCGCACCGACCGCCTGCGCATACCTTCCGTAAAAGACGATGATTAGTAGGAACGACCTCGCTCACTTGTTTCGCAACCCAGGCCCCATTGTCCACGCTCCGCACCCGGCTGCGCAACCGCAGTACAACAACGCCAACATGCAGGCTTCGCAGCGCGCCGAAGCTGAACGCCGCGAGAAGATGCGCCGAATCGCGAAGAACCCGACCGACAAGAACATTCCCGAGGGCGTAGAAGACGTGTGCATCGGCGATGCCGTAGCCCGCTACAAGGAACTGCGCGAGGTCGAGCGCACGCTGGATGCGACCATGATGCGCAAGAAGTTGGATGTCATGGACTCAAAACACCATTCGCGCGCATCGCGCTACGGCACCATGCGCATATGGATATCAAACACCGCCGAGAACCAGCCTTGGCAGAGCACCGGCCTCGACGCGGACGCTTTCGATTTTGACGGCGAGAACAACGCGACATACCGCGTGAAGATCCAAGGCCGCCTGCTCGACGAAGACGGCGACGAAGGTCTTGAGGAGGATGAGGACGAGGAGAAGGACGCTGATGCTATGTATGTCGACCTTTTACTTGCGCCGGCGCCAGTTCGAGCGCCTGCCGGTCGGATTTTATGACGTACAGCAAAACTGACTAGCGTCTAGGGATGAAGACGGAGCCGAGAAAAAGCCAGCCGCGAAGCCCAAGCAGTTCTCACACTACTTCACGTCCATCAACATCGATTTCGACCGCGCCAAGAGCTTACAACCCGACAATTTTACGCAAATCGAATGGAAGCGACCCGAGAACCCCACTGCGAAGGAGGCCAACTTCAGCGAACTCGAGTTCGAGCGCAAGGGCGACGAGAACATCAACATCACGATCAATCTACAGCGGTACCAAAACCCCGAAGTCTTTCGACTGAGCAAACCTCTCGCCGAGCTGCTTGACACCGATGAGGAGGATCGCGCTGGTGTCCTCATGGGCATCTGGGAATACGCGAGGTCGCAACACCTACAACAAGAAGACGACGAGCGCAAGTTTGCGTGCGACGCGAGGCTGAAGGCCCTGTTCGGTGGCCAGGACCACTTCTTCTTCCCGAACCTGCCCCAACTCATCAAGCAACACCTCACGACTCTCCCACCAATCCAACTACAATACACGATCCGTGTGGATAAGGATTACATCTCGCCCGCTGCCGACTCCGGCAAGACCCCCTCCGAACCGACCGTATATGACGTCCAGGTAGCACTCGAGGACCCGATGCAGCCGCTGTTCCAAGACATCCTCCGCCGACCAGATAGCATACAGACCCTCCAAGAGATTCAGAAGATCGATGAGCAGCTTGTGCTGTTGATGGGTGCTATTGGTCAGTCGAAGGCGAAACACGCCTTCTTCACCAGCATGTCCAAGGACCCTGTGGCCTTCTTCAAGCGCTGGTTGTCCAGCCAGAAGCGCGATCTGGAAGTGCTACTCGGCGAGGCTACACGAGGTGGCGGTGAAGACGTGTCTGGCGAGGAATGGCGACGAGGAGGAGCCGATGGCGTATGGGGCAGTGAAGTCGCAAAGGAGAGCGTGGCCTTGTGGCTCGCCAGGTCCAGCATCAAGCCTCATTAGGTAGAGGCCCTGGAAACTCAGGCCTTGGAAACCGAGGCTTCGAAAAACTAGGAGCTTGATGGTTTGCTGCTTTATTGGTTTTCTTGTTAGGTCGTAGGATTTTACGCTCGCATTATGGAGAGCCGCGTGAAAAGACGGCGTTCATATTCGATACCCAACGATTAGTTCCTTCCTCAGCTTCGACCTGCAATGGTGACTTGCCCAGGTGAGACAATGCGGTTAGTTTCGGCCAAAAGCAGTTAGTGGTGTTAGTCATCGATCTCCCGCCTTCCGGGTGCCAGAGTGGTGTTCTGTGTCTGGTACCTCTGCAGCACGAATCGACCCAGCGACATTTACCCGGCATCTGTCGTAGTGCTCACCTGCTTCCAGCACGGCCGGCAATGCTGTTGCCAGTTCGTGGGCTGTTTTCACCCATTCAGTCGCGGTTTCCCCTCCCATCAGTTGCGAAACCGGAAGGCACGATGCATGACTACAACTGTTAGCCGTTTTGTCGAAGCATACTGGAGGTACGTCTAGCGCTTCAAGGCCGCGTTCAGATACTACGAGGCTGAAGTGTGGCGGCAATATGTGGATTGTCCAATGGCAAGCCCTGACGGAATCAGTATGCCTCCAGCTCTTCTCAGCCTTGTGCCATGCCGCATGCAGACCTTCCCAAATCGACTCGATTATATCGCAGAACTTTCATGCAGAGATTATCCTTTGGCCATCTAATGTGGCTCTATCGATTGCCGTCACTATGCCTCCAGCGTCCGTCGTCGTTGTTATAAGTACAACACTGTGAGGACGCTTCACGGACGTACCTTGTCCAAAGATCACCCATCAACCTCTACACACCATGTCCAATTCACCCAGGAACATCCACTCGTCTACATCACCCCAGCCACGCGACGCTACTGGGAATGGTCTCAGCGATGGCGCAATCGCGGGAATCGTGATAGGAAGCATCTTCGGTCTGCTTATCCTTCTCGTCCCCATCGTTTGGATTTGTCTGCTTGGAAGCCGTATCTTCACCAGAGCAAAAAATCTATCAACGTCGGTTGTAGACAAGGCTGAGAAAGGCCATGCTCGCGCAAAGGATCTTTACACGGCTGGTCGCGAACGGGGTCTCCAGGCGCCGGACTTGCAGGATGCGGCTCATTATGATGATTCGAAATCAGAACGCCGGCCTGGTCCAATAGAATATCATTCGCTAGGGTCGTCATCCATGATTGCTCAAGGAAATCGCGAAGCGTGCACACCAACACGCCAGACATCTACCGAGGATGTGAAACCAGTCGTGGTGGATGCGAAGCGCATTCTTGGCACCGACGATGCTTCGTACTTGAACGATATAACGTCGCATAATCGTAAGTGCACCAAACATCTGGCTGAGCTTAGGCACGTGAGACTGACATAACTTTAGGTAAAGCACCATGGCTGACCGCAGCTCCAGCAAGTGTAGCGTCTGGCTCTAAAACGCCATTCCTCGGAACTGGAGACTCACCCGAGACTCTACAATCAACTGAATGCTCTAAAGCTTGGCTTCAGGACTTCAGGCCTTTTAGGTTTACCCACAATCATTGTGTGTCAGAAAGCACGTCAGCGGAATTGCACTCACCACAATCCGATGGTGAAGATACTGTCGATCACTTCGCCTTTATCAGACCGAGGCAAAGCCGCGCGATCGTAACAAAGACTGCGGATGGCGAAATTACAGAACTGTCTAACTTCCGGAGGTGTGATCTTGATAATGCTGTCTGTGTCAATCCGTGGGATGTGGAGCACCAGCCCAACCCGGTTATATTCTCTCACTTGTCATCTTCAGTAAAAGTCACACCGGCACAGAATATCGACATATCACAGCATGCGCTTCAAGTTCACAGATGCTGTCAAAGCCAGGGGACTGTATTGGGATGAGTGCCTCACATGTGATCAGCCTCGACGATCCCCCGGCCCCATGCGCAACTCCTACAACAGTCGATCCAGGCGGCACCTTATTGCCACTTCATCCCAACATGACTGGATCTTCGGAAGATACGATACGTTCGCCGGGCTCCAGTACATCAGAGCTCTCAGCAGAATCAATATCACCTGTCACAGCAACGTCTGGAGAATTCTCGCCGTTCAAAGGTAAAGAACGGTGCTTAGACAAGCTTGGAACGGTCGAACTCATCAACTTTGCTGCAATCATACCGGTGAATCAGTCCTCGGAAGACTGCGATAATAACATCACAGTCACCTTGTCATCTGGTTCCCATGTCGGGACGGACCGCGGCGCGATGGATCTTGCTTTGCAAGCATTCCCACTTTCATTGCTGCCCAGCGTGTCGACGCCAGCGAAACCTTCAGTGTCTCCCTCGATACCAAACGAGATAAGCACTGATACAACATTCCCATGCTCTCTATGCCATCTTAGCTTTCGAACACCAGGCTTGAGGAGGTACGTGGTCTAAATGCACAAGCAATTATGACATCTATGCTAACACGAGTCTTGTCAGAAACCATCAGAATCGTAAACACAATCTCCGATACCCTTGCACAATTTGCAGCTCAAGATTCGGGTTACGAGCGGACCTCCAACGGCACGAAAATAACGTCCACCGATATGATACCCACGTCATTCCCACGAAACTATTTCGATGCCTGAACATGGACTGTACGACTCCGGGAAAGACATACGCCCGGAAAGATAACTTCACACGACATGTGCAGCGTTGTGAGAGAACTATTGCTACAGCGAATAGAACGAGAGCTTGAGTTTGGAAAGTCATAAGAGCGATATCTGCGCTAAAGACTACGAGCCGATCAGTAAAGACGCCCACATGCAGCCTAGTGAGGCATACCGAGTGTAGTTAAAGAACTCTAATTTGCACTAATTACAGTTCTAGGATTTATTAGAGGCACACTATATACACACCTATTTTAAGCGAAGCTAGAGCTAAGGTTATTAATTAAATCTATCTATAAGTATCTAATAGCTCTCTCTTACTTCTAACTTACTTATAAGCTTCTTTATAAAATTTTATTTACTAAATATATATAATTATACTTTTTATTTTACTTTTATACTTATAATACTTTTTAAGTATTTTTTAGTATAAATAGTAGTACTATTAAATTATATATAACTATATTTATATAAAAAAGTTATTATAAGAAATATAATTAGGTAAGTATATAATAGAATATAAGCTATTAAGTAGAATATAAAAGTGTAAAAACCTTTATATTTTAGAGCTAGCGCTAGTTTAACTTAATTAAGCTAGGCTAGTTATATAATAATATAATTAAGTAAGTATAAATAGAACTATAATATTATCTTTTTTTTTTAAAGTAATTATACTAGTAATTAAGAGGCTTCTCTAAAAAAAAAGTGTACGCCTTAATAGTAATAGCTACTTAATATAATACGCGCTTTTATAATAATACTTTAATTCTATTTTCTATTTTTCTTTATTCTATAGTATATTATATTCTTTATAAGTTACTATCTAGTTATATTATAATATATAGGTATAGCGTTTAGATTAGAGTTAATAAGTCTAGAATTAGAGTTAGAGTTAGAGTTAGAGTTAGAGTTAGAGTTAGAGTTAGAGTTAGAGTTAGAGTTAGAGTTAGAGTTAGAGTTAGAGTTAGAGTTAGAGTTAGAGTAATAATAACGTTCTAGTAGTAAGACCTAACTAGGTTAGTAAGTTATAGACGTAGTAATAAGTCTATATATAGTTAATACTAAAAAAGTATCTTACTTTATCTAGCTACTTTAGATCTACTAAATAACTATAAGACTTACTTTCTAAACTAGCGCTATAATAAGCCTTCTCTAATAAATTAGTTTACTAAGATATAAAGCTTTTTACTATATTTTTATTATTAAAGCTTTTAGTATAGCTATTAAAGATATATACTAAAATAGTATTAAAGTATAAAGCTAAGTTATAATAGAGAAAGTATAGTAGTAGCTTATAAGAATAGTAGTTATAAAAGTTTTTTATAGCTTTCTTAGTACTTTATAAATTAGTATAGTTCTACTAAAGTAGATTAGTATTTTAGTTTAAAGAATTAGTATACTTAACTTTATACTACTATATATCTTTAAGTTTAGTAATAGAGTTCTTATAATATTATTTAATATAATAGTTAATAACTTCTTTAATATAATAGTTATAGACACTATTTAGCTTCTTATATATAACTTTACTTTTAATACTATAATTACTCTAGTTTATATTAAAGTATAGTAACTATAAATAAAAGATAAAGTATATATTCTTATAATAATTAAGTAAGTTAAAAATAATAGTATATTAGTTAGATATAGCGCTAATCTTATATAGACTAAGATTCTTTATACTTAGACTTTAATTTAGTTATATAGTAAATATAGAGGAAATTAAGCTAGAAATAATAGATTTAGGTAATTAGAATTGTTATTACTACTCTTATAAGATTAGATAAAAGTAGTATAATATATATAGGTAAGCGCGTAAAACACTAGTATAAAAGAGAGAAAGTACGTAATTAACTTAATAAGTACTTAAATACTTATTATAATATACTTTTTAGGTAAGCTATATTACGCGTAAGTTACTTATTTTTAGCTATACGCTACTTACGTAAGTATTACGTAATTAAGTAGAGCTATACGCGCCTAGGCGCGCGTAATAATAATAAGGCTAGTATCTACTAATATTTTTAGCTTTAATAATTACTAAAATACTAACTATAAGTATCTTCTAAAAGCTTCTATCTTACTCTAAAGCGTTTACTAGTTACTATATAAAGCTCTAGTAGCTTATAAAATTATCTCTAAAGTACTCTAGATACTTATAGTGCTAGTTACTACTTCTAGTAAGTAGTCTAACTATAAGCTAATAGCTTATTAGTCTATAAGCTGCCTAACTTATTAGTAAGCGCTTACTATAGCTATTTATATAAATTCTTTAGCTAATAAGTAGTAAAAATAAGTTTAATAGTATCTAGTAGCTATAGCTACTAGCTAAGCTACTTATATCTACTATAACGCTACTACTACTACTACTACTAAAAAGGCCTTTACTTCTTAGAATAAAAAGAAGTAAGCTTTAGGCGTAGTAGTGCGTAAAAAATAAGAGAAGAAAAAAGAGTAGCCTAAGCTCTTTATTAGTGCTTTTTTTCTATTATATTTACTAAAAGTAATACTTTATATTAAGTATATCTAAAGCGTGCTTACTAGTTATAGTAAAGAACTTTACTTTAACTAAGTAAGTAAGAAAAATATCTAGTATAAGTAGTATAGTTATAGATACTTATATAACTTTATATAAGTCTTTAAGCTTCTAAACTACTATTTACTTATACTAACTATTTATAGGCCTAAGATTATAAAGCTAATAACTTTTAAGTTTATCTACTTTCTCTAGTTTAGAAGTAAGTAGAAATAGAATAGACTACGTATAGCTATTAAGTTTCTTCTAAATAAAGAGAAAGTTTATAAAATTAGTACTTTACTAACGTAGGCTAAGTAGCGTAAAGTAGCTTATAGTTATATAGAGGCTAAGGCTAAGGTAGACAACGTAGCTTTAATAGCCTCTAGTAAAGTTAAGAGCTCTAAGTAAGTATCTTTTCTACCTATACCTCTAGTTTTAACTAGTAAGACTAAGTAGTTAAAGTATATAGTAGCTTAATAGAAGCTTTTTTACGCTAGCTATATAAAGAGGTAGTAAGCGTTTAGAGAAAAGGTAAAATCTCTTTATCTAGTTATAGAGCACCTAGAGTAGAGCCTAGTACTACTCTATAAATATATAATTAGACTTACTAACCTTTTTTATACTTATTACTTATCTATAAGCTTTAATTAGTATTCTTATAAGCTACTTATCTAAGATTTAGCTACTTTTTAAAGGCTTTAAACTTCTACTTAAGTAAGTACTTAGTAAGTCTATCTACTAATATATTAATAGTAGGCTTATAGAGCACTTTAAAAGAGCTTTTACTATACTTCTAGTAAAGCTATATATTCTAGATATTAATATAGTAGAGCTTAGTAGAGATTCTTTTACTACTTTCTACTATAAGTCTAATAGTCTATTAATTATTATAGAAGATCTACTAGGCACTAGTAATAAGTAGCTAAAGCTTAGTAAATAAGCGCTTTAAGACTATAGTTTCTTTAGTAATAGCTTTAAGAGTAAAAAGCTCTATCTTAGTAGTTAAGATTATAACTATTAACTAGTAAGTAGTCTACTATATAATTAGGCCTCTAAATAGCGTTATAATAAATTTATAAAAGAAGTAGTACATCTTAGTATTATCTATAAAGCTTACGTCTCTATAGATCTAGAGCTTCTTATCTAACTTTACTTTTCTACTATATATAATACTCTTATATTATAAGTAGTATAAATATATAATAAGATACTCTACTACCTTAAGGTAAGCTAGAGAAGAATTAGTTAGAAACTAAAAGAGCTAAAAAACTATATATATAATATTAGAGTGTATTATAATAGTAGAGTATAATACTAAGCTAATACGCTTTTAATAGGCTTTAATCTTTTACTTTAAAGCGTTCTTTTAGTGCTTTAGAAGCTTACTAGCTAGTAGAGGTATTTTTAGAAAGTAGCTACTATTTTTAAAACTAAACTTCTTTATAACCTTATTAAAGTAAATATTATAAAGTAGTAAAATAGTGTCTATAGAGTAATTACGTATAATATATACCTCTAAGAACTAGTTTACTACTTCTCTATTATTAATCTTATAGATCTTCTTAATTCTACTAAGTAGCTTAGTTATCTCTAGATAGTGTAACTTAGTAAATATAAGTAGAATATTATCTATATAGAAAAGTATAAAGACGTGTTAAGTAGCGTTATAGTATAAATAGAGCTTCTTTTTACTAGCTTATAGGCTAAGCTTTAAAAGAGTATTTAAGAAGTTATTATACTAGAGAAGAAAGCTCTTATATATACTATAAAGAGCTTTCTTAAGCTTAGCGTAGTAGCTCTTTCTCTAAAAGCTATCTAGAAGCTTATAGTATACTAGTCTATTACTACTAACTTTAGCGTTTAAGAAGGCTACTATAATATTAAGCTACTAGATCTCTATATTAAATTTAGTAGTAATAGCTATTACTAAGTAGAAGAATTACGTAGTAAGTATAGTAGTATAGGTTAAGTAAAGCGTATTCTTAGTCTATATATCTTTGCGTACTATAAAACGTACTTTATACTTTATAAAGTAGCTATTTTTATTTACTTTATATATAAAGACCTACTTAAGTAGTAGAGAGTATTCTTTACTACTTATATACTCTACTTTCTTCTAAGTATTAGCTATAAGTAGCGTATTAATTTTCTAATATACTACTATCTTAAACTTATTTCTATAGAGATAGTTATAGAGGTACTTCTAAAGCGTTAGAAGCGCTAGAAGGTTATTCTAATAGACTTAGCCTTTATTAGACTTATTTATAATTATAGTAGTAATAATATAATATAGTATTGCGTGTGTATAGCCTAATAACTATTTAGAAGTGCTATAGTAGGTCTCTAAGTTATTAAGCTACTTAGAGTTAAATAGTAAAGTATAGATACCTATACTTCTAAGATTATTATAATTATTATAACTATCTAAGTAATACTTACTTCTACGTATAGAAGGTCTATAGACCTTCTTTACGTACTTACACTTAGTAGGTAAGTTTTATTAATTAGGTAGAAAGCTATTAGGTACTTCTCTATTTTAAGAAATATTTATTACTATAGGTAATAGAAGTCTATTATCTTAGAAGTTATCTCTTTACGTACCTAATAAGCTTATTAATCTAGTTACTATAGACTAGTACTTACTAGAATTAACGCGTCTATTACTAAGCTACTTAGTAATACTTATTATATTAGAAAGCTCTAGTATAGTCTTTAGTAATAGTAGTTCTATAGCGCGTTTAGTAAGTCTTATATATACTCTCTACGTTTCTCTAGCCTAGAGATCTACTTATATAAGATCTAACTCTTCTAGATAAGCTTCTAATAAGCTATTAAGTAGCTTATCTATTTAGTTAGATAGTAGCTTACTATTATCTACGTTATCTTACTAAAAGAGTAATAGAAGCTTATTATAAGCTTCTACTACGTTCTTCTACTTATTCTTATAGAGAATATTAACTATAATATAAGCATTCTTCTTAGAAAGCTTATACTCTCTACTATTATAAAAGAGTAGCTTATTAAATATTATATTATGCGTAGTAAACACTTCTCTTAGTAATAGAACTTATATATAGTATATATTAGAAGCTTAATAGCTTACTAAATAACTAATATATTCTTTAAGTAGTATTTTAAAGCTCTTTAGCTTACGTCTAGCTACTCTATTCTTATTTAAGAAATAGGCGTAATACCTATAAGCGTATACGCTACTCTAATTAAGTTATAGATTAGTAGAAGCTTTTCTTATAAGCTTAGACTAATACTATCTAAAGTATTTTATAAACTACTACTTTAACTTCTTATTAGAAGAGTGTAGAGTATAGATATATAAGAAGCTTATATTATAGAGCTAAGTAGTAGTAAGCGCTATCTCTATTTAGAGGTGCTTAGATAAATTAGCTTTTTCTTTTATCTTAATCTATTTAGTAATAATCTTTTATCTAGCTCTTTTAGCTACTTTATTAAGCTTATAAGTATATAGAAAAGTAGGCTCTAGCGTAATACTATACTTTCTTACCTATACCTTATAGCGTAAGTTACTACACTATAGATTAGTTAAAAAGTTATTATTAGAGCTAATTCTTATAATAAGTAAGTAATAATAAGTTTAGATAAGTACTTAAAACTTCTTAAAAGCTCTTATTATTTTCTCTATCTTCTTAAAGAAGAGTAGATAAAAGTAGACTTTACTACTATACTTATTCTTAATAAGTAGAATCTACTTCTCTTCTAAGTACTCTTTAGGTATATTAAAAAAGTTTTATATAATTCTCTAGAAGAGTTAGAAAGCTTACTTCTTTAGCTAATAAGAGATAACTTACTTTATATAAGTTAGAGTGTAGAACTTATACTATATATATATAGGCTTTTTAATTCTTACTCTCTAAGTATTATATATAAAAGCTTTAAGTATCTTAGAGTCTAAGTACTTAGTATAAGTATACTAAAAGTCTTCTAAGTTGCTACGCAGCTAAGAGGTAAAGCTAAGTCTAGTTCTAGATATTATATTTATAATAGAAGCGTTATAAATAGTAATAGGCTTATATTCTATAAATATAAGGTTTAGCTTATGCTATAAAGTAGCTACTATAGTGCTTCTTACTAGTAAGCTAGTATAAAAAGTGTTATTAAGACCTAGGTACTAGATTTTAGATTAATTAAAGTAAGCTTCTAAAACTATATTAATATAAAAGCGCTCTATAACTATAATACTAGTAAGTATAAGATTAACGCGTTTACTACTTATAAGCTTAATAAAGCCTTTTAAAACACGCGTACTATAGCTAAGAATAGAAAAAGCTTATATACCTACCTTAACTATCTTAAGACTTCTAGCTAGTTTAAAGTCTAATAATAAAGAGAAGTAGTTAACTAAGTAGATTACTACTCTATTATTAAGAATAGTACTAGCTAAGAAAGAGTAAGTATTATAGTCTATAGTAGAGTAGATACCTAGTGTTAGCTAAAGTATACCTAAGTTAAAAAGCGTAGTAACTACGCTTCTAGAGTACTTATTATTATTATATAAGCTTTCTAAAAGACTTAGAATAAAGAATCTCTTACTAATAAGCTTTATATATACTTTTTTAAAGTACTTTATACCTAAGTATTTAATAATTATATCTTTATTCTCTTATAAGAGCTATTAGAAGCGCTTCTACTTAGCTCTAATAGTAGTAAGTATATTATAGTACTTTTTAATAAACTAGTAGTAGGTCTAAGACTCTAAAGTAGCGTAAGAGTAGATAGTAGGCTTAGCCTAGTTTAGTAACTTAGACTTAGCGCTAGCCTTATTAGTAGATAGAGCTTCTCTAATAAAGGCAAAGATTCTATATAACTTAAAGTAGACTATCTAATACTATATAAGCGCTAAAAAAAAGATTCTAAGCTAAGAAAGTATAAAGATTTTTACACTAAGCGCCTAAGTAGTAATTATATTATACTTTATCTAAATTACCTAGTCTATTACTATTTTAGGTATTAGCGCGTTAAGAAAGTTATAAATAGTAAGTATACTATCTACTTTAGAAAGCTTATACGCTTTTACGCGTATATAAAGCGCGTTCTACTTATAGTACTACTACTCTAGATTAGTCTTTACTAGCTTAGCCTTATCTAAGTAAGTATAGTAGTTTTCTCTAATCTACTTCTTAGTTATAGTATTATAAGACTATAGTTATATTTTAAGAGACTTTATAATTACGTAAAAAAACTAGTCTTAGCTCTTAGCTAGCTTAATCTACACTAAAAGTAGTAAAAGTAAGTTAATAGTTACGTTAACCTACCTCTTAAGCTTTCTAAGCCTACTTTAGGTACTTACTAGAAGAGTAAATTTAAGCTTTTACACTACTAGTTTCTTATTCTAAAGCACTTTCTTATTACGCTTACTAGTTTCTTTCTCTAGGTAAATAGAATAATTAGAAGCTTTAAAAAAGCTATTTCTAGAGAAAAGTATTACTAGGTTAATCTTCTTTTATACTTTTAAAGAGCGCGTATTAAATTTAAGCTACGTAAACTACTTAGGCTAAGTAGAGCGTTTCTTAAGAATTACGCTACTTATTAAAATAAGTGTTAAGCTTACTAAAAGGCTATAGTTACTTATAGCTACTTATAGAGAAAGTAGTAAGTAGTGTATATATTACTAACGTACTTAGAGATATTAGAGAGAATTACTACTATAAGCGTAGGTAGTTAATATAAAAGAAGCTAGTAATAGCTAGTTACTTTACTTATTATAAGAAGAAAGTTTAAATAAAGATTAGAGAAGCGTCTAAATATATTATTTATAGTATTATTATTACGTAGAGAGAATAAAACCTATACTTTAAAGCGCTAGGCTTATAACTATAAAGAAAATTAAGCTAGAAATAATAGATTTAGGTAATTAGAATTGTTATTACTACTCTTATAAGATTAGATAAGAGTAGTGTAATATATATAGGTAAGCGCGTAAAACACTAGTATAAAAGAGAGAAAGTATGTAATTAACCTAATAGGTGCTTAAATACCTATTATAATAGTAAAAGTATTATAAGTATTAAAGTATACTTTATTACTAATATAGTACTTAGAAGTAGCTTATCTACTATAGTTAGTATAGTACTTTATTTTATTTTAAGTCTAACGTAAGTTTTTCTATATAAAATAGATAATATTTACTATATAGCTAGCTATACTATAGGCTTTTTTCTAGAGTAACTACTTAGACTAGAAGAGTATAGTTAAAATAGTATAGTTAGGCTTAATATCTATATATAAAAGATATCTCTTAGTAGCTAGAGCTAGAGAGACGCTTATTAAAGTATTCTTCTAGTTATTAATAGTAAGCTATATAATAGGTAGCTAGTCTACCTAGTTATTTTATATATAGTTAGTATATATATAAAGATAATACTTTAGACTAGTATTAGTAACTTTAGTCTAGCTATTTATCTTAGAGTAATAAACTATTAATAGCTTAGATATAACGCTTATATAGAGATAAAGTTTCTTCTAGAAGTAGAAAATAAACTATAAACTATAATTAGAAACTACTATAAATAAAAACTCTTTCTTTCTTTATATATACTTAGTAAAAGTATAGATAATAGTTTATATATTAAAGCTATTAAAAGTAATAAAGCACTATTACTTACTAAGTCTATTAATAACTACTATAATATACTTATAAGTTTTACTAAAGTATAAGTATAGTAGTAGTAAAGTTATAAAGTTAATAGAGATATCTATTTAGAAGCTATAAGAAATAAGTAAAAGATAAAAAAGACTCTACTTCTAGTTCTTATAAAGCTTTAAATAGTAATAGATAATATACTTATAGATATACTAGATAATAGTATCTATTATTAAGAGCTAGTGTATAGGTATTAGAGAGTATAAAGATGTATTACTATAAGAACGTAAAATAATTAGTATAAGTAAGAAAGTATATAAGTAATAGTTTAGTAGAAAAGAGTTCTATTATAAAAAGATTCTATTATCTAAAGTATTATATAAGAGTCTAATACTAAAAAGTATAAGTAAAAGATAAAGTAGTAGTTAATAAGATAATTCTAAAAAGCTCTTATTAAAAGACGTTCTTTCTTTAGATAATTCTTAGATTATTAAAGATCTAATTTATATAAGAATACCTTATATACTAGTATAAATCTTTTCTTTCTAGTAGTATAGTTCTATTATACTATCTAAAATATATTACTTACTTATAGTATAAAGAAAAGATAAAGAAAAAATATAAAAAAGAAAGTAAAAAGTAAAATAAATAATTAAGTAGAGATATTAGTAATACACTACTATAGTATAGGTAGTAGTTAGATTTTAGGTAAAACAAGAAGCTTACCTAAAATCTAAGTACTAGTAACTTTACTAGTACGTCTAGTCTACTTTATATTTTATCTACTATAATGTAGCTTAGATAAGCTAGTAGTAAAAGCTAATAGAGCTAGTATTAGTATCTTAAACTAAGAAGAAAGTAGTAGAACTAAAGGTAGTAATATTATTAAAAAGTATAAGAAGCTAAAGAGTAATAATAGACTAGACGCTAAACTACTAGCGTAAGCCTAAGAAGTCTTAAATAGAAAAAAAGAAGTAGATATAGTATTAAGGTTAGTAGCGTTATAGAAGTAGTAATAAATATCTAGTTTTATATTAATTTTATTAATAAAATGTCTAATAGTATCTTCTATACTATAATTATAATTCTAAATATACTACTATCTTTTATAAGAAGAAAGTATACTTTTATTAGTAAAGAAGAAAATGTCTAGATATTTACTATTAGTGCTCTTAGTAAAGGTAGCCTTCTTAAGCTTCTTAACTACTAGCTATAGTATCTTAATCTCTTTAATAATGTACTTACGCTCTTTCTAAATATACTTTAAAATACTATTTTTATTTTTACTAAGAAAGTTATAGATCTTCTTATATATAAGAAAGTTATTCTAGAAGACTTACGTAAGAATAGCTTTCTAGATCTAGAAAAAGAAGTTAATATATATATCTACTAGAAATATCTACTTAATACTACTATACTTATTATAATATTTAGATAGTATTATAAAAGAAGCTATAAGATTATAATAAGCCTTTAAGATCTTATTATACGTTTCTATAGCTAAAATCTCTATAACACTTTAGCGTACTATAATATACTATAGAAGAATTATTTAATAGATTTTAGTTACTAGTTCTATAGAGCTATAAGGTATTATAGAGTAGATAATATAAACGTCTTCTTCTTTATAAATAGACTTCTTCTACTTTACGTTTAGCGCTATTACTTATACTTTTTATATCTAATTAATATTATTATACTATTCTTTAATAAGGCTAGTAGAATTCTTTTTAGTAGTCTTACGCTATTATAAGTATAGCTTTATATATTAATAAAAGCTTTTTAAGACCTCTATATAGTTCTAAGAGTTTTTATTATTAATTAAAACTAATTCTTAGATTATATCTATATCTTAACTTTAAGCGTAGGTAAATAATAGATTAAGATTAATATAGTAGAAGAACGTTTTATTACTTAGTATAGTATACTTAGCGTAGTAAGAGTAGAAAACTATAGTATATTTTTATAAAGTACTAAGTAAAGTATCTAGTAATAAAGGTTAGTATAGATAGCTTATTAAATAAGAGAATAGTATATAATACAAAGCTAGCTAAGATTCTTATTACTATTAATATATTAGAGATAGTAATAGTATATCTTAAAAAATTCTTTAATAATCTTCTTAAGTTTTTTATTATTAAAGAATAGCTACTTAAAGTTTTTTATAGTAATATTACTTTTTTACTTAAAGTCTTCTACTAGCTTACTTTAACTTATCTTTTTACTAACTACTTTCTAGAAAAAAATTAAGTATAGATTATAAGCTATCTAAGAATAAAAGTAATAGCTAAGAAAGTTAGAGTCTTATTTACTAAGCTTATATTACTTAATAAAGAGAATAGATATAACTAGATAGATTTAGAGTTTATACTACTTATTTTAGAAAAGATATAAAAGAAAAAGAATATTATTTATAGCTTTTATATTTATAGCTTACTTAAAGAGACTTATATAAGTAGCTATTACTTATATATAAGTCTAATAGATATAAGTACTATTAATTAATAAGCTATTAGAGTAGTAACTAATATAGACTTCTTAATACTACGCTTAAATAACTTTAATACATTTATAATTATTAAGTTTAGTATACTTAGAGTAGCTATTAAGAATTAGTTAAAGAAAATTAGAAGTTCTATCTAGATATTTATAGTTCTTAGCTATAGTTAAAGCCTTAAGCTTATTAGAATTCTAGTTTTTATTTTCTAAATTATCTTTATTAAGCGTAGTGTCTATCTTCTTAGATAAAGATTAGTAAGCTAGAGTAGATTTTAGAGCGCTAGCGCTAAGTAGTAGTAGTAGTAGTAAAAGGCTAGTTTATATACTATAAAGCCTTAATTTCTATAACTTAGCTACTACTACTTTCTTCTTAACTACCTTAAGACTAGCCTAGCGCTCTTAGTATACCTACTTCTTTAGATTTACTAAAGAAGTAACTAATCTAGCTCTACTAAGTTATCTTACTCTAATCTCTTTTAGCTCTACTTTAATATAATTACTACTTTTATTAATTACTCTTAACTTATATAAAGATAATCTAAGTTCTATTATAATAGAAATAGCTAATTAATAGATAGAGTAAAGCTTTATTTAGTATCTAGCTATAGTATTAGTAATTATTACGTTATTACTACTATAAAAAGTATACGCAATCTAGTAGTTCTTATTAGAATATTTATTAGCTATATATAGAAAGATGTATTACTAAAACTTATATTAACTATTATAAGTACTATCTTTCTTATACTTATAAGTAAAAGAAACTATAATATTCTTAGTAGTAAGACTAAGTATATCTAGCGTTATACTATATATCTTATAGTTTTTTTTTAATACTTTAATAAAATACTTTAAAAAAGATAGTATCTTAGAAAGTAGATTCTTTTTAGTAAACTAAATAGTTACCTTAATAGAATCTCTTAAAGTAGCTTAGTCTTATATAATAATATTAGTCTTAGTACTTTTATGTAAAGTATAGATATAAATAGCTACTACTTAGACTAAGAAAAGAGCTATATTACTAATATCTAAATATCTAAGGTAGAACTATATATTAGATATAGCCTAGTAGTTATATAGAACTTTACTTAAAAAGTAAGAGATATAGCTTATAAGGCTAGACTCTAATATATTAACACTCTTAGTAGTAGTAGTTAGTTCTATAATATACTTATCTTTAGTATTCTTAGCTTAGCTTAAGACTTAATATTAGCTATTAAATACTTTAATACTACTATACTTATTTATAAGCTCTAGTAGCGCCTTAACTATATTAGATACTTTAAAAATAAAATTAGTAATCTAGTTAAATAGAAAGATTACGTTAGTTATAAAAGTATTAAGAATAATCTTCTATTACTTAGAAGACTACTATTTAAAACTAGTAATAAACTTTATTACTTTACTATTTATATTTAGATTCTAGAGATTCTAGTTTTAGGCTAAGATAAGAACTTAAGTCTTAGCTTTAGTATATAGAGCCTAGATAATTATAAAAGTATCTTTCTTTAGTTATAAACTAGAAGAAGTAGTAGATAAGAAGCTAGTATTACTTTTTAAGGCTTAACTATAGATACCTAAAGTAGTAAAATTCTTAGTTAGACTAAGTATATAAAGCTTAAAAAGTAAACTTTTCTAAGAAAAAGTCTCTTATAAAGAAAAGCCTTAGCTATAAAAGAAAGTTAACTTTCTAGTGTTTATAGCTTTACTTTTACTCTTATTCTTATTACTAGCTATTTTCTACTAAGCCTCTAGTAGCGTAGATATCTTTCTTTAGTAATTCTAGACTAGCTCTTATAAAAAAACTCTTACTAAACTAGCTTATAGTATAAAACTAATAGTACTAAGCTTATATATATATATATATAGTTATACTTATATACTTATTTATAGAATTAGTTATAGATATAGTAGGCTAAGCATGCGCTCTTATATATAGAGTTAATAGTAACTAGAAGTTATAGAGAAGGTTTAGGTAGCTTATAGACTTATTATACTTCTCTACACTAGATATAGTAGTTATAGTTATAGTTATAATTACTAAGATAGATAAT